>NC_082714.1:4453520-4760186 GCF_030144855.1 Hypanus sabinus
GGGTCTGCTGTCGGAGAAGGTGCAAAAAATCATAGAAAATAGAACATTACAACACAGTCCAAGCCCTTTGGCCCACGACGTGCCGACATTTTAACCTGCTCTAAGATCAATCTAACCCTTCTCTCCTATATAACCCTCCATTTTTCTATCCATATGCCAGTCCAAGAGTCTCTTAAGTGTCTCTAATGTATCTGCCTTTACCACCACCCCCAGCAGCACGTTCCACCTACCCACCACTCTCTGTGTGATAAAAACCTACCTTTGATATCCCCCCTATACTTTCCTCCAATCATCTTAAAATGATGCTGCCTTGTATTAGCCATTTCCACTATGTGAAAAAGGAACTGGTTGTCCACTTGATATTTGCCCTTTATCATCTTGTACACCTCCATCAAGTCTCCTTCACTCCAAAGAGAAAAGTCCTACCTTTCATTAGATATGCTGTCCAATCCAGAGTCACACTCAAAATGCTGGAGGAACACAGCAGGTCAGGCAGCATCTATGGAGAGAAATAAATAGTCAATGTTTTAGGCAGAGACTCTTAATCAGGACTCTCTAATCCAGGCAGCGTCCTGTTTAATCTCCTCTGCACCCTTCTGAAGCATCCACATCTTTCCTATAATGAGGTGACCAGAACTGAAGGTGGGTGCATAGGGAGTCCTTCCCTGGTCTCTAGCCAGAGTTCCCCAGTTTCAGACTGTGTAGGGACTGAGGAGGAATTTTTTCACTCAGAGGCTGGCAAACGTTTGTAATTCTCTGCTTCTGAGGGTTGTGCAGATTTGGTTCCAGAGACCATTGAGCACACAGATGGAGAGGGTTCTGTTTGTGGGATAGAGCTGAGGAATATGTTTGTGTTTGGTGAATGATAGTAGGGTTCTACACCAGCAGGTTCAGGAACAGTTATTACACCTCATCTATCAGGCTCCTGAACTGGCATGGGTAACTTCCCTGAACTGATTCCACAACCTGTGGACTCACTTTCCAACTCATGTTCTGGGTATTTGTTTATTTATTTGTCAGCCTGTCTATCTATCTACTGTATCTGTCTATCTATTTATCT
Organism: Hypanus sabinus; assembly: GCF_030144855.1. Taxonomy (NCBI): domain Eukaryota; kingdom Metazoa; phylum Chordata; class Chondrichthyes; order Myliobatiformes; family Dasyatidae; genus Hypanus; species Hypanus sabinus. The sequence goes on from NC_082714.1 coordinate 4,454,581, forward strand.
GCACTGTGTCTCTTTTGCACATTGGTTTCTTGCCAGTCTTTATTTATATTTTTTTTCATTGATTCTATTGTCTTTCTTTGTTCCACTGTGAATACCCACAGGAAAATGAATCTCAGGATTGTATATGGTGACATTTACATTTTCTGATGATAAATTTACTTTGAACTTTGGTGGAGTTTCTGGGGATTGTCCCAGTGCCAGCCCAGGACTACAGCAGCATCACAGGCACGTAGAGTCACTCAACACACAGACCATCAATTGTACGTAAAACATACATAAATTACATAAGACAATGAAGAGAAAAATATACTCTAATACTTTGACTCTACAGGTCAATTGGTTGGGACCAATACTGCTTCTTCTGGGAATTGAAAGGCCTCAATAGAGTGGCCATGGAGGAATCTAGGACCGGAGAGCGCAACCTCAGGATAGAGAGGCATCCATTTATCGGCTTCTATGTCTTATGGTCTGATGGCCATGCCAGAAAGCTAATTCTGATTCTGTTTATCATTATGAACGTCCCTTTAGAACAGAGATAAGAAGGACTTTCTTTAGCTGGAGCGTAGTGAATCTGTAGTATTCATTGCCATCGACTTCTGTGGGGGACAAGTCATTTGTGTATATTTAAGTATGCTTTTGATCAGTAAGGGCATCAAAGGTTATGGGGAGAAGACAGGACAATGGTTGAGAGGGACAATAAATCCATGATGGAATGACAGAGCAGACTCGATGGGCTGAATGGCCTAATTCTGCTCCATTGTTTTGTGGTTTGATCAGACGGTCGCTGTTATATGTTGAATGTGGTGCGGTCAAGGCCTCCCTCTCAGGGAATCTTTGTAACCTCTCTGCAGTGAGCCAGTGCCTGACTGAGGTGAAGTCAAAAGGTGCTGCGACGGTGCCAAAACTAGCGCTGGACGTGATGTCATGCGAAGTGATTCGTCTGCTGCAGCTGACGGAGAATTCCATCGTGCCAATCAGTTACAAGGTGCCACGCAAGGTAACTAGCAGTGCCTAGCATCAGCACGGTGCTTCCCCTGTACGTGTCCATACGCCTGGGCCCCAAATCTTTACAAATCCCAAATGGCCTTCTGCGTGGGTATGGTAGCCAAGCTGGTGACGTTTCCTTGTTTCATTGGATCATCCTGTTTCATCCCGTTCCCCTGAAATGTTTTTATTTAGCCAATTTCTTTTTGATGACTAAACTCTCAGAGATCACACGTTTCTTCAAGTTTCAGCTCAATAAGTGCACATACCCAGGGGTACATCACTGCCATGGAAATTCACTTTCAATGGCAACATCACAGTACACTACAAACAGGACAAACATAAATTAGAATCAAGATAAATTAATATCAATTATGCACAATTTACATGTGCAAATGTAATGACTCTCCTCTTCCTGTATTCCACACGCTGACCTTTAACCACTTTTCCTGATTCCCTTTCTCCTATGGTCCACTCTCATCCCCTATCAGACTCTTCCTTCTCCACTCTTTGACCTTTCCCACCCACCTGGTTTCACCTGTCACCTACCAGCCAGCCTCTTTCCCCTCCCCACACCTTTTTATTCTGGTGTCTTCCCCCTTCCTTCTCAGCCCTGATGAAGGGTCTAGGCCCAAAACGTTGGCTGGTTATTCATTTCCATAAATACTACTTGACCTGCTGAGTTCCTCCGGCATTTTGTGTGTGTTGTTCTGGGTTTCCAGCATTTATTATGACTCTAGTGCAAATTAATAGACAGAAAAAGAAATATAATTCTTTTGTTATTCCTCACGTTGACTCTGGGCTGCCTTGGTATGGCACCGGGGTTAACCAATCACCAATCACTTTCCAATTCTGCAAACCTTCTGTGAAATCCTATGACCCAAACCTTCTCCACAAACAGCCACTCTCCACCAGTGTATCCCAAAATTGGCACACCCCCATCAATAATCACTCCCACTAACACAGACTCCACACATTCCTGGTTAATAAATACCAGCAGTCAGCACACTGAGCGGTCCTACACTGTGGTCAGTGCTGAGTCGGTAAACCCTCTGACTGTCTTCACAGCATGGGAAGTGGTTTAACTGTGACTGATGAAGCCCTCATCATGGTGTAACTCTGTGATTTCTCCCTCTTGTACCAGTCTCTCCAGGAATTCCATGCTGACTTATTCCCGGATACTCCTGGTAAAGTGCCGTCTGTGTCCGCGCTGGATTGGTTCACAGGATCTGATGACCAGGTCAGTGATGTGTGGATACATGGTCACATCAGGTGAACGTCACTCCCCTTAATAGATTCTCGCAGCATCACTCCCATTCTGGGTCACTTACACAGTGTCACTCACTGTGGGTCACTCTGGTCACTCACTGGGTCACTCACTGGGTCACTCACTCTGGTCACTCACTCTGGTCACTCACTCTGGTCACTCACTCTGGTCACTCACTGGGTCACTCACTCTGGTCACTCACTCTGGTCACTCACTGGGTCACTCACTCTGGTCACTCACTCTGGTCACTCACTGGGTCACTCACTCTGGTCACTCACTGTGGGTCACTCTGGTCACTCACTGGATCACTCACTGTGGGTCACTCTGGACATTCACTGGGTCACTCACTGGGTCACTCACTCTGGTCACTCACTGTGGGTCACTCTGGTCACTCACTGGGTCACTCACTCTGTCCGTTCACTGTGGTCACTCACTGTGGGTCACTCTGGTCACTCGCTGTGGTCATTCACTGGGTCACTCTGGTCACTCACTGGTCATTCTGTGGGTCACTCTGGTCACTCGCTGTGGTCATTCACTGGGTCACTCTGGTCACTCGCTGTGGTCATTCACTGGGTCACTCTGGTCACTCACTGGTCATTCTGTGGGTCACTCTGGTCACTCGCTGTGGTCATTCACTGGGTCACTCTGGTCACTCGCTGTGGTCATTCACTGGGTCACTCTGGTCACTCACTGGTCATTCTGTGGGTCACTCTGGTCACTCGCTGTGGTCATTCACTGGGTCACTGGTCACTCACTGGTCATTCAGTGGGTCACTCACTGTGGGTCACTCTGGTCACTTGCTGTGGTCACTCACTCTGGTCACTCACTGGTCATTCACTGGGTCACTCTGGTCACTCGCTGTGGTCACTCACTCTGGTCATTCAGTGGGTCACTCACTGTGGTCACTCTGGTCACTCACTGGTCATTCACTGGGTCACTCTGGTCACTCGCTGTGGTCACTCACTGTGATCACTCTATGGGTCACTCTGGTCACTCACTGTGGTCATTCATTGTGTGTCATCCTCACTGTGGGTGACGCATACTTGAGATCACTGTAGTCTGTGAAAGCGGCCATCACTCGGCCACGCTGTCATTTCAGGTCACGATCCTGCTGCCTCCGACATCTGGATGTGTCTGGGCACTGCCTGAGCCTACAGTCTGTGTACCTGGGGCTGCTGATTTGGTGACTCCTGTAGTCAAAACAGAAGCATAGCTTAATGCGATTACAGTGAACACTGATTGGAGTTCACTGTAATGTGTTTGTATGTTCTCTCCGTTATCATGGGTGTTCCGGTTTCCTGCCACGTTCCGAAGACGTACGGGTTAGGCTTAGTGAGCTGCGGGCCTGCTGTGTTGGTGACACTTGTGGACTGCTCCCAGCACATCCTCAAAGCAGACACAAACTATGCATTTCACTGTATCTGTCAATGTACATGTGACAGATAAAGCTAATCTTTTCTTTATGTTTCCTGCCAAAGGTGCCGAGGGTTAGTTTGGAGCCAGGCAGACGGAGCAAGGAACGTTTCATCTCTAGTGCAGTGCCTTCTCCACAGCCGGACACACCACCCAGCGAGCACCCTCTCAAGGGAGAGAAGGAAGCAGAGGAAATGCCCTGGGAAGCAGGAAACACTGTAAGCAGCAATCCAATCAGCAGGTCTGAACACCCAGGCCTTCTCCACAGCCATTCCTCTATCTCCAACGCACTATTCCTCCACCATTCCCGAACTCCTCGATTCCCTGAACACCCCAAAATCTCTCAGTCTCTCTTCAGTCAGAATCAGAATCAGGAACAGCATCATCTGCTCTGCAATTGGATTTCTGAATGGCCCATGAAACTACGAACACTACCTCACTATATTCTTCTTGTTTGGCACTACTTGTTTATTCTTTAATATTTCTTATCGTAACCTGCAGTTTATTTTTTATGTATTACACTGTACTGTGCAAAACAACACATGGGCTGAGAGGACTGTTTCTATACTGTAGTGTTCTACGATGATAGACCCAATTCTGATCCTGATTCGGAGAGCGGATGAGGGGAGAGGGTCGGGATGGACGGATGAGGGGAGAGGGTCTGGATGGACGGATGAGGGGAGAGGGTCGGGATGGACGGATGAGGGGAGAGGGTCTGGATGGACGGATGAGGGGAGAGGGTCGGGATGGACAGATGAGGGGAGAGGAGAGGGTCGGGATGGACGGATGAGGGGAGAGGAGAGGGTCGGGATGGACGGACGAGAGGAGAGGGTCTGGATGGACAGATGAGGGGAGAGGGTCGGGATGGACGGACGAGAGGAGAGGAGAGGGTCGGGATGGACGGATGAGGAAAGAGGGTCAGGATGGACGGATGAGAGGAGAGGAGAGGGTCGGGATGGACGGATGAGGGGAGAGGGTCGGGATGGACGGATGAGAGGAGAGGAGAGGGTCGGGATGGACGGATGAGGGGAGAGGGTCGGGATGGACGGATGAGAGGAGAGGAGAGGGTTGGGATGGACGGATGAGAAGAGAGGAGAGGGTCGGGATGGACGGACGAGAGGAGAGGGTCGGGATGGACGGACGAGAGGAGAGGGTCGGGATGGACGGATGAGGGGAGAGGGTCTGGATGGATGGATGAGGGGAGAGGGTCGGGATGGACAGATGAGGGGAGAGGGTCGGGATGGACGGACGAGAGGAGAGGAGAGGGTCGGGATGGACGGATGAGGAAAGAGGGTCAGGATGGACGGATGAGAGGAGAGGAGAGGGTCGGGATGGACGGATGAGAGGAGAGGGTCGGGATGGATGGATGAGAGGAGAGGGTCTGGATGGATGGATGAGGGGAGAGGGTCGGGATGGACGGATGAGGGGAGAGGAGAGGGTCGGGATGGACGGATGAGAGGAGAGGGTCGGGATGGACGGATGAGAGGAGAGGGTCGGGATGGATGGATGAGAGGAGAGGGTCTGGATAGACGGATGAGGGGAGAGGGTCGGGATGGACGGATGAGAGGAGAGGGTTGGGATGGACGGATGAGAGGAGAGGGTCGGGATGGGCAGATTAGAGGAGAGGGTCGGGATGGACGGATGAGGGGAGAGGAGAGGGTCGGGATGGACGGATGAGAGGAGAGGAGAGGGTCTGGATGGATGGATGAGGGGAGAGGGTCGGGATGGACGGATGAGAGGAGAGGGTCTGGATGGACGGATGAGGGGAGAGGGTCTGGATGGACGGATGAGAGGAGAGGGTCTGGATGGACGGATGAGAGGAGAGGGTCGGGATGGACGGATGAGAGGAGAGGGTCGGGATGGACGGATGCGAGGAGAGGAGAGGGTCGGGATGGACGGATGAGAGGAGAGGGTCTGGATGGACGGATGAGAGGAGAGGGTCGGGATGGATGGATGAGAGGAGAGGAGAGGGTCGGGATGGACGGATGCGAGGAGAGGAGAGGGACGGGATGGACGGATGAGAGGAGAGGAGAGGATCGGGATGGACGGATGAGGGGAGAGGAGAGGGTCGGGATGGACGGATGAGAGGAGAGGAGAGGGTCGGGATGGACGGATGAGAGGAGAGGAGAGGGTCGGGATGGACGGATGAGGGGAGAGGGTCGGGATGGACGGATGAGAGGAGAGGGTCTGGATGGATGGATGAGGGGAGAGGGTCGGGATGGACGGATGAGGGGAGAGGAGAGGGTCGGGATGGACGGATGAGAGGAGAGGAGAGGGTCGGGATGGACGGATGAGAGGAGAGGGTCAGGATGGACGGATGAGGGGAGAGGGTCGGGATGGACGGATGAGAGGAGAGGGTCTGGATGGATGGATGAGGGGAGAGGGTCAGGATGGATGGATGAGGGGAGAGGGTCGGGATGGACGGATGAGAGGAGAGGGTCGGGATGGACGGATGAGAGGAGAGGAGAGGGTCGGGATGGACGGATGAGAGGAGAGGAGAGGGTCGGGATGGACGGATGAGAGGAGAGGAGAGGGTCGGGATGGACGGATGAGAGGAGAGGGTCGGGATGGACGGATGAGAGGAGAGGAGAGGGTCGGGATGGACGGATGCGAGGAGAGGGTCGGGATGGACGGATGAGAGGAGAGGGTCGGGATGGACGGATGAGGGGAGAGGGTCAGGATGGACGGATGCGAGGAGAGGAGAGGGTCGGGATGGACGGATGAGGGGAGAGGAGAGGGTCGGGATGGACGGATGAGGGGAGAGGGTCGGGATGGACGGATGAGGGGAGAGGGTCGGGATGGACGGATGAGGGGAGAGGGTCAGGGTGGACGGATGAGAGGATGAGAGGAGAGGAGAGGGTCGGGATGGACGGATGAGGGGAGAGGAGAGGGTCGGGATGGACGGATGAGGGGAGAAGGTCGGGATGGACGGATGAGGGGAGAGGAGAGGGTCGGGATGGACGGATGAGGGGAGAGGAGAGGGTCGGGATGGACGGATGAGGGGAAAGGAGAGGGTCGGGATGGACGGATGAGTAAAGAGGGTCGGGATGGATGGATGAGAGGAGAGGGTCGGGATGGACGGATGAGGGGAGAGGGTCAGGATGGACGGATGAGGGGAGAGGGTCAGGATGGACGGATGAGAGGAGAGGGTCGGGATGGACGGATGAGGGGAGAGGGTCAGGATGGACGGATGAGGGGAGAGGGTCAGGATGGATGGATGAGAGGAGAAGGTCAGGATGGACGGATGAGGGGAGAGGGTCTGGATGGATGGATGAGGGGAGAGGGTCTGGATGGATGGATGAGGGGAGAGGGTCGGGATGGACGGATGAGGGGAGAGGGTCGGGATGGACGGATGAGGGGAGAGGGTCTGGATGGATGGATGAGGGGAGAGGGTCGGGATGGACGGACGAGAGGTGAGGGTCGGGATGGACAGATGACGGGAGAGGGTCGTGATGGACGGACGAGAGGAGAGGAGAGTGTCGGGATGGACGGATGAGGGGAGAGGAGAGGGTCGGGATGGACGGATGAGGAAAGAGGGTCAGGATGGACGGATGAGAGGAGAGGAGAGGGTCGGGATGGACGGATGAGAGGAGAGGGTCTGGATGGATGGATGAGGGGAGAGGGTCAGGATGGATGGATGAGGGGAGAGGGTCTGGATGGATGGATGAGGGGAGAGGGTCGGGATGGACGGACGAGAGGTGAGGGTCGGGATGGACGGATGACGGGAGAGGGTCGTGATGGACGGACGAGAGGAGAGGAGAGGGTCGGGATGGACGGATGAGGGGAGAGGAGAGGGTCGGGATGGACGGATGAGGAAAGAGGGTCAGGATGGACGGATGAGAGGAGAGGAGAGGGTCGGGATGGACGGATGAGAGGAGAGGGTCGGGATGGATGGATGAGAGGAGAGGGTCTGGATGGATGGATGAGGGGAGAGGGTCGGGATGGACGGATGAGGGGAGAGGAGAGGGTCGGGATGGACGGATGAGAGGAGAGGGTCGGGATGGACGGATGAGAGGAGAGGGTCGGGATGGACGGATGAGAGGAGAGGGTCTGGATGGACGGATGAGGGGAGAGGGTCGGGATGGACGGATGCGAGGAGAGGGTCGGGATGGACGGATGAGGGGAGAGGGTCGGAATGGGCAGATTAGAGGAGAGGGTCGGGATGGACGGATGAGGGGAGAGGAGAGGGTCGGGATGGACGGATGAGAGGAGAGGAGAGGGTCTGGATGGATGGATGAGGGGAGAGTGTCGGGATGGACGGATGAGAGGAGAGGGTCTGGATGGACGGATGAGAGGAGAGGGTCTGGATGGACGGATGAGAGGAGAGGGTCGGGATGGACGGATGAGAGGAGAGGAGAGGGTCGGGATGGACGGATGAGGGGAGAGGAGAGGGTCGGGATGGACGGATGAGAGGAGAGGGTCGGGATGGACGGATGCGAGGAGAGGAGAGGGTCGGGATGGACGGATGCGAGGAGAGGAGAGGGTCGGGATGGACGGATGCGAGGAGAGGAGAGGGTCGGGATGGACGGATGAGAGGAGAGGGTCGGGATGGACGGATGCGAGGAGAGGAGAGGGTCGGGATGGACGGATGAGAGGAGAGGAGAGGGTCGGGATGGACGGATGCGAGGAGATGGTCGGGATGGACGGATGAGAGGAGAGGGTCGGGATGGACGGATGAGGGGAGAGGGTCAGGATGGACGGATGCGAGGAGAGGAGAGGGTCGGGATGGACGGATGAGGGGAGAGGAGAGGGTCGGGATGGACGGATGAGGGGAGAGGGTCGGGATGGACGGATGAGGGGAGAGGAGAGGGTCGGGATGGACGGATGAGGGGAGAGGAGAGGGTCGGGATGGACGGATGAGGACAGAGGGTCAGGATGGACGGATGAGAGGAGAGGAGAGGGTCGGGATGGACGGATGAGAGGAGAGGGTCGGGATGGATGGATGAGAGGAGAGGGTCTGGATGGATGGATGAGGGGAGAGGGTCGGGATGGACGGATGAGGGGAGAGGAGAGGGTCGGGATGGACGGATGAGAGGAGAGGGTCGGGATGGACGGATGAGAGGAGAGGGTCGGGATGGACGGATGAGAGGAGAGGGTCTGGATGGACGGATGAGGGGAGAGGGTCGGGATGAACGGATGCGAGGAGAGGGTCGGGATGGACGGATGAGGGGAGAGGGTCTGGATGGACGGATGAGGGGAGAAGGTCGGGATGGACGGATGCGAGGAGAGGGTCGGGATGGACGGATGAGGGGAGAGGGTCGGGATGGGCAGATTAGAGGAGAGGGTCGGGATGGACGGATGAGGGGAGAGGAGAGGAGAGGGATGGACGGATGAGAGGAGAGGAGAGGGTCTGGATGGATGGATGAGGGGAGAGGGTCGGGATGGACGGATGAGAGGAGAGGGTCTGGATGGACGGATGAGAGGAGAGGGTCTGGATGGACGGATGAGAGGAGAGGGTCGGGATGGACGGATGAGAGGAGAGGAGAGGGTCGGGATGGACGGATGAGGGGAGAGGAGAGGGTCGGGATGGACGGATGAGAGGAGAGGAGAGGGTCGGGATGGACGGATGAGAGGAGAGGGTCGGGATGGACGGATGAGAGGAAAGGAGAGGGTCGGGATGGATGGATGAGAGGAGAGGAGAGGGTCGGGATGGACGGATGAGAGGAGAGGGTCGGGATGGACGGATGAGGGGAGAGGAGAGGGTCGGGATGGACGGATGAGAGGAGAGGAGAGGGTCGGGATGGACGGATGAGAGGAGAGGGTCGGGATGGACGGATGAGGGGAGAGGGTCGGGATGGACGGATGAGAGGAGAGGGTCTGGATGGATGGATGAGGGGAGAGGGTCAGGATGGATGGATGAGGGGAGAGGGTCGGGATGGACGGATGAGAGGAGAGGGTCGGGATGGACGGATGAGAGGAGAGGAGAGGGTCGGGATGGACGGATGAGAGGAGAGGAGAGGGTCGGGATGGACGGATGAGAGGAGAGGAGAGGGTCGGGATGGACGGATGAGAGGAGAGGGTCGGGATGGACGGATGAGAGGAGAGGAGAGGGTCGGGATGGACGGATGCGAGGAGAGGGTCGGGATGGACGGATGAGAGGAGAGGGTCGGGATGGACGGATGAGGGGAGAGGGTCAGGATGGACGGATGCGAGGAGAGGAGAGGGTCGGGATGGACGGATGAGGGGAGAGGAGAGGGTCGGGATGGACGGATGAGGGGAGAGGGTCGGGATGGACGGATGAGGGGAGAGGGTCGGGATGGACGGATGAGGGGAGAGGGTCAGGGTGGACGGATGAGAGGAGAGGAGAGGGTCGGGATGGACGGATGAGGGGAGAGGAGAGGGTCGGGATGGACGGATGAGGGGAGAAGGTCGGGATGGACGGATGAGGGGAGAGGAGAGGGTCGGGATGGACGGATGAGGGGAGAGGGTCGGGATGGACGGATGAGGGGAGAGGAGAGGGTCTGGATGGACGGATGAGGGGAGAGGGTCGGGATGGACGGATGAGGGGAGAGGGTCGGGATGGACGGATGAGAGGAGAGGAGAGGGTCGGGATGGACGGATGAGAGGAGAGGAGAGGGTCGGGATGGACGGATGAGGGGAGAGGAGAGGGTCGGGATGGACGGATGAGGGGAGAGGAGAGGGTCGGGATGGACGGATGAGGGGAAAGGAGAGGGTCGGGATGGACGGATGAGGAAAGAGGGTCGGGATGGATGGATGAGAGGAGAGGGTCGGGATGGACGGATGAGGGGAGAGGGTCAGGATGGACGGATGAGGGGAGAGGGTCAGGATGGACGGATGAGAGGAGAGGGTCGGGATGGACGGATGAGGGGAGAGGGTCGGGATGGACGGATGAGGGGAGAGGGTCGGGATGGATGGATGAGAGGAGAGGGTCAGGATGGACGGATGAGGGGAGAGGGTCTGGATGGATGGATGAGGGGAGAGGGTCTGGATGGATGGATGAGGGGAGAGGGTCGGGATGGACGGATGAGGGGAGAGGGTCGGGATGGACGGATGAGGGGAGAGGGTCTGGATGGATGGATGAGGGGAGAGGGTCGGGATGGACGGACGAGAGGTGAGGGTCGGGATGGACAGATGACGGGAGAGGGTCGGGATGGACGGACGAGAGGAGAGGAGAGGGTCGGGATGGACGGATGAGGGGAGAGGAGAGGGTCGGGATGGACGGATGAGGAAAGAGGGTCAGGATGGACGGATGAGAGGAGAGGAGAGGGTCGGGATGGACGGATGAGAGGAGAGGGTCGGGATGGATGGATGAGAGGAGAGGGTCTGGATGGATGGATGAGGGGAGAGGGTCGGGATGGACGGATGAGGGGAGAGGAGAGGGTCGGGATGGACGGATGAGAGGAGAGGGTCGGGATGGACGGATGAGAGGAGAGGGTCGGGATGGACGGATGAGAGGAGAGGGTCTGGATGGACGGATGAGGGGAGAGGGTCGGGATGGACGGATGCGAGGAGAGGGTCGGGATGGACGGATGAGGGGAGAGGGTCGGAATGGGCAGATTAGAGGAGAGGGTCGGGATGGACGGATGAGGGGAGAGGAGAGGGTCGGGATGGACGGATGAGAGGAGAGGAGAGGGTCTGGATGGATGGATGAGGGGAGAGGGTCGGGATGGACGGATGAGAGGAGAGGGTCTGGATGGACGGATGAGAGGAGAGGGTCTGGATGGACGGATGAGAGGAGAGGGTCGGGATGGACGGATGAGAGGAGAGGAGAGGGTCGGGATGGACGGATGAGGGGAGAGGAGAGGGTCGGGATGGACGGATGAGAGGAGAGGGTCGGGATGGACGGATGAGAGGAGAGGGTCGGGATGGACGGATGCGAGGAGAGGAGAGGGTCGGGATGGACGGATGCGAGGAGAGGAGAGGGTCGGGATGGACGGATGAGAGGAGAGGGTCGGGATGGACGGATGCGAGGAGAGGAGAGGGTCGGGATGGACGGATGAGAGGAGAGGAGAGGGTCGGGATGGACGGATGCGAGGAGAGGGTCGGGATGGACGGATGAGAGGAGAGGGTCGGGATGGACGGATGAGGGGAGAGGGTCAGGATGGACGGATGCGAGGAGAGGAGAGGGTCGGGATGGACGGATGAGGGGAGAGGAGAGGGTCGGGATGGACGGATGAGGGGAGAGGGTCGGGATGGACGGATGAGGGGAGAGGAGAGGGTCGGGATGGACGGATGAGGGGAGAGGAGAGGGTCGGGATGGACGGATGAGGACAGAGGGTCAGGATGGACGGATGAGAGGAGAGGAGAGGGTCGGGATGGACGGATGAGAGGAGAGGGTCGGGATGGATGGATGAGAGGAGAGGGTCTGGATGGATGGATGAGGGGAGAGGGTCGGGATGGACGGATGAGGGGAGAGGAGAGGGTCGGGATGGACAGATGAGAGGAGAGGGTCGGGATGGACGGATGAGAGGAGAAGGTCGGGATGGACGGATGAGAGGAGAGGGTCTGGATGGACGGATGAGGGGAGAGGGTCGGGATGGACGGATGAGAGGAGAGGGTCGGGATGGACGGATGCGAGGAGAGGAGAGGGTCGGGATGGACGGATGCGAGGAGAGGAGAGGGTCGGGATGGACGGATGAGAGGAGAGGGTCGGGATGGACGGATGCGAGGAGAGGAGAGGGTCGGGATGGACGGATGAGAGGAGAGGAGAGGGTCGGGATGGACGGATGCGAGGAGAGGGTCGGGATGGACGGATGAGAGGAGAGGGTCGGGATGGACGGATGAGGGGAGAGGGTCAGGATGGACGGATGCGAGGAGAGGAGAGGGTCGGGATGGACGGATGAGGGGAGAGGAGAGGGTCGGGATGGACGGATGAGGGGAGAGGGTCGGGATGGACGGATGAGGGGAGAGGAGAGGGTCGGGATGGACGGATGAGGGGAGAGGAGAGGGTCGGGATGGACGGATGAGGACAGAGGGTCAGGATGGACGGATGAGAGGAGAGGAGAGGGTCGGGATGGACGGATGAGAGGAGAGGGTCGGGATGGATGGATGAGAGGAGAGGGTCTGGATGGATGGATGAGGGGAGAGGGTCGGGATGGACGGATGAGGGGAGAGGAGAGGGTCGGGATGGACGGATGAGAGGAGAGGGTCGGGATGGACGGATGAGAGGAGAAGGTCGGGATGGACGGATGAGAGGAGAGGGTCTGGATGGACGGATGAGGGGAGAGGGTCGGGATGGACGGATGCGAGGAGAGGGTCGGGATGGACGGATGAGGGGAGAGGGTCTGGATGGACGGATGAGGGGAGAAGGTCGGGATGGACGGATGCGAGGAGAGGGTCGGGATGGACGGATGAGGGGAGAGGGTCGGGATGGGCAGATTAGAGGAGAGGGTCGGGATGGACGGATGAGGGGAGAGGAGAGGGTCGGGATGGACGGATGAGAGGAGAGGAGAGGGTCTGGATGGATGGATGAGGGGAGAGGGTCGGGATGGACGGATGAGAGGAGAGGGTCTGGATGGACGGATGAGAGGAGAGGGTCTGGATGGACGGATGAGAGGAGAGGGTCGGGATGGACGGATGAGAGGAGAGGAGAGGGTCGGGATGGACGGATGAGGGGAGAGGAGAGGGTCGGGATGGACGGATGAGAGGAGAGGGTCGGGATGGACGGATGAGAGGAGAGGGTCGGGATGGACGGATGCGAGGAGAGGAGAGGGTCGGGATGGACGGATGCGAGGAGAGGAGAGGGTCGGGATGGACGGATGAGAGGAGAGGGTCGGGATGGACGGATGCGAGGAGAGGAGAGGGTCGGGATGGACGGATGAGAGGAGAGGAGAGGGTCGGGATGGACGGATGAGGGGAGAGGGTCGGGATGGACGGATGAGGGGAGAGGGTCGGGATGGACGGATGCGAGGAGAGGAGAGGGTCGGGATGGACGGATGAGAGGAGAGGAGAGGGTCGGGATGGACGGATGAGGGGAGAGGGTCGGGATGGACGGATGAGAGGAGAGGGTCGGGATGGACGGATGAGGGGAGAGGGTCGTGATGGACGGATGAGAGGAGAGGGTCTGGATGGATGGATGAGGGGAGAGGGTCAGGATGGATGGATGAGGGGAGAGGGTCGGGATGGACGGATGAGGGGAGAGGGTCGGGATGGACGGATGAGAGGAGAGGGTCGGGATGGACGGATGAGAGGAGAGGAGAGGGTCGGGATGGACGGATGAGAGGAGAGGAGAGGTTCGGGATGGACGGATGAGAGGAGAGGAGAGGGTCGGGATGGACGGATGAGAGGAGAGGGTCGGGATGGACGGATGAGGGGAGAGGGTCGGGATGGATGGATGAGGGGAGAGGAGAGGGTCGGGATGGACGGATGAGAGGAGAGGAGAGGGTCGGGATGGACGGATGAGAGGAGAGGAGAGGGTCGGGATGGACGGATGAGAGGAGAGGAGAGGGTCGGGATGGACGGATGAGAGGAGAGGGTCGGGATGGACGGATGAGAGGAGAGGGTCTGGATGGACGGATGAGAGGAGAGGAGAGGGTCGGGATGGACGGATGCGAGGAGAGGGTCGGGATGGACGGATGAGAGGAGAGGGTCGGGATGGACGGATGAGAGGAGAGGGTCAGGATGGACGGATGAGAGGAGAGGGTCGGGATGGACGGATGCGAGGAGAGGGTCAGGATGGACGGATGCGAGGAGAGGGTCGGGATGGACGGATGAGGGGAGAGGAGAGGGTTGGGATGGACGGATGAGGGGAGAGGGTCGGGATGGACGGATGAGAGGAGAGGGTCGGGATGGACGGATGAGGGGAGAGGGTCGGGATGGACGGATGAGAGGAGAGGGTCGGGATGGACGGATGAGAGGAGAGGGTCGGGATGGACGGATGAGAGGAGAGGGTCGGGATGGACGGATGAGAGGAGAGGAGAGGGTCGGGATGGACGGATGAGGGGAGAGGGTCTGGATGGACGGATGAGGGGAGAGGGTCGGGATGGATGGATGAGGGGAGAGAGTCAGGATGGATGGATGAGGGGAGAGGGTCGGGATGGACGGATGAGAGGAGAGGGTCGGGATGGACGGATGAGAGGAGAGGGTCGGGATGGACGGATGAGAGGAGAGGAGAGGGTCGGGATGGACGGATGAGAGGAGAGGAGAGGGTCGGGATGGACGGATGAGAGGAGAGGAGAGGGTCGGGATGGACGGATGAGAGGAGAGGGTCGGGATGGACGGATGAGAGGAGAGGAGAGGGTCGGGATGGACGGATGAGAGGAGAGGGTCGGGATGGACGGATGAGAGGAGGGGAGAGGGTCGGGATGGACGGATGAGAGGAGAGGGTCGGGATGGACGGATGAGGGGAGAGGGTCGGGATGGACGGATGAGGGGAGAGGAGAGGGTCGGGATGGACGGATGAGAGGAGAGGGTCGGGATGGACGGATGAGAGGAGAGGAGAGGGTCGGGATGGACGGATGAGAGGAGAGGAGAGGGTCGGGATGGACGGATGAGAGGAGAGGAGAGGGTCGGGATGGACGGATGAGAGGAGAGGAGAGGGTCGGGATGGACGGATGAGAGGAGAGGGTCGGGATGGACGGATGAGAGGAGAGGAGAGGGTCGGGATGGACTGATGAGAGGAGAGGGTCGGGATGGACGGATGAGAGGAGGGGAGAGGGTCGGGATGGACGGATGAGAGGAGAGGGTCGGGATGGACGGATGAGGGGAGAGGGTCGGGATGGACGGATGAGGGGAGAGGAGAGGGTCGGGATGGACGGATGAGAGGAGAGGGTCGGGATGGACGGATGAGAGGAGAGGAGAGGGTCGGGATGGACGGATGAGAGGAGAGGAGAGGGTCGGGATGGACGGATGAGAGGAGAGGGTCGGGATGGACGGATGAGAGGAGAGGAGAGGGTCGGGATGGATGGATGAGAGGAGAGGAGAGGGTCGGGATGGACGGATGAGAGGAGAGGGTCGGGATGGACGGATGAGAGGAGAGGAGAGGGTCGGGATGGACGGATGCGAGGTGAGGGTCGGGATGGACGGATGAGAGGAGAGGGTCGGGATGGACGGATGCGAGGAGAGGGTCGGGATGGACGGATGAGGGGAGAGGGTCTGGATGGACGGATGAGGGGAGAGGGTCGGGATGGACGGATGAGAGGAGAGGGTCGGGATGGACGGATGAGAGGAGAGGAGAGGGTCGGGATGGACGGATGAGGGGAGAGGAGAGGGTCGGGATGGATGGATGAGGGGAGAGGGTCGGGATGGACGGATGAGGGGAGAGGAGAGGGTCAGGATGGACGGATGAGAGGAGAGGAGAGGGTCGGGATGGACGGATGAGAGGAGAGGAGAGGGTCAGGATGGACGGATGAGAAGAGAGGAGAGGGTCGGGATGGACGGATGAGAGGAGAGGAGAGGGTCGGGATGGACGGATGAGAGGAGAGGAGAGGGTCGGGATGGACGGATGAGGGGAGAGGAGAGGGTCAGGATGGATGGATGAGGGGAGAGGGTCGGGATGGATGGATGAGGGGAGAGGAGAGGGTCGGGATGGACGGATGAGAGGAGAGGAGAGGGTCGGGATGGACGGATGAGAGGAGAGGAGAGGGTCGGGATGGACGGATGAGGGGAGAGGAGAGGGTCAGGATGGATGGATGAGGGGAGAGGGTCGGGATGGATGGATGAGGGGAGAGGAGAGGGTCAGGATGGACGGATGAGGGGAGAGGGTCGGGATGGATGGATGAGGGGAGAGGGTCGGGATGGACGGATGAGGGGAGAGGAGAGGGTCGGGATGGACGGATGAGAGGAGAGGGTCGGGATGGACGGATGAGAGGAGAGGGTCGGGATGGACGGATGAGAGGAGAGGGTCGGGATGGACAGATGAAGGGAGAGGGTCTGGATGGACGGATGAGGGGAGAGGGTCAGGATGGCAGAGGAGAGGGTCTGGATGGACGGATGAGGGGAGAGGGTCTGGATGGACAGATGAGAGGAGAGGAGAGGGTCGGGATGGACGGATGAGGGGAGAGGAGAGGGTCGGGATGGACGGATGAGAGGAGAGGGTCTGGATGGACGGATGAGGGGAGAGGAGAGGGTCGGGATGGACGGATGAGGGGAGAGGGTCGGGATGGACGGATGAGGGGAGAGGGTCGGGATGGACGGATGAGGGGAGAGGGTCGGGATGGACGGATGAGGGGAGAGGAGAGGGTCGGGATGGAGGGATGAGAGGAGAGGGTCGGGATGGATGGATGAGAGGAGAGGGTCGGGATGGACGGATGAGAGGAGAGGAGAGGGTCGGGATGGACGGATGAGGGGAGAGGGTCGGGATGGACGGATGAGGGGAGAGGAGAGGGTCGGGATGGACGGATGAGAGGAGAGGAGAGGGTCGGGATGGACGGATGAGGGGAGAGGGTCAGGATGGACGGATGAGGGGAGAGGGTCAGGATGTACGGATGAGGGGAGAGGGTCGGGATGGACGGATGAGGGGAGAGGGTCTGGATGGACGGATGAGGGGAGGGGGTCTGGATGGACGGATGAGTGGAGAGGGTCTGGATGGACGGATGAGGGGAGAGGGTCGGGATGGACGGATGAGGGGAGAGGGTCTGGATGGACGGATGAGGGGAGAGGGTCGGGATGGACGGATGAGGGGAGAGGGTCTGGATGGACGGATGAGTGGAGAGGGTCTGGATGGACGGATGAGGTGAGAGGGTCGGGATGGACGGATGAGGGGAGAGGGTCGGGATGGACGGATGAGGGGAGAGGGTCTGGATGGACGGATGAGGGGAGAGGGTCTGGATGGACGGATGAGAGGAGAGGATCGGGATGGGCAGATTAGAGGAGAGGGTCGGGATGGGCAGATTAGAGGAGAGGGTCTGGATGGACGGATGAGGGGAGAGGAGCGGGTCTGGATGGACGGATGAGGGGAGAGGAGAGGGTCGGGATGGACGGATGAGAGGAGAGGGTCGGGATGGACGGATGAGGGGAGAGGAGAGGGTCGGGATGGACGGATGAGGGGAGAGGAGAGGGTCAGGATGGATGGATGAGGGGAGAGGGTCTGGATGGACGGATGAGGGGAGAGGAGAGGGTCTGGATGGACGGATGAGGGGAGAGGAGAGGGTCGGGATGGACGGATGAGCGGAGAGGGTCGGGATGGACGGATGAGGGGAGAGGAGAGGGTCAGGATGGATGGATGAGGGGAGAGGAGAGGGTCGGGATGGACGGATGCGAGGAGAGGAGAGGGTCGGGATGGACGGATGAGGGGAGAGGAGAGGGTCAGGATGGATGGATGAGGGGAGAGGAGAGGGTCGGGATGGACGGATGCGAGGAGAGGAGAGGGTCGGGATGGACGGATGAGGGGAGAGGAGAGGGTCGGGATGGACGGATGAGGGGAGAGGAGAGGGTCAGGATGGATGGATGAGGGGAGAGGAGAGTGTCTGGATGGACGGATGAGGTGAGAGGGTCGGGATGGACGGATGAGGGGAGAGGGTCGGGATGGACGGATGAGAGGAGAGGAGAGGGCCGGGATGGATGGATGAGGGGAGAGGAGAGTGTCTGGATGGACGGATGAGGTGAGAGGGTCGGGATGGACGGATGAGAGGAGAGGGTCGGGATGGGCAGATTAGAGGAGAGGAGAGGGTTGGGATGGACGGATGAGAGGAGAGTGTCGGGATAGATGGATTAGTGGAGAGTGTCTGAATGGACAGATGAGAGGAGAGGGTCGGGATGGGCAGATTAGAGGAGAGTGTCGGGATGGACGGATGAGAGGAGAGTGTCGGGATAGATGGATTAGTGGAGAGGGTCTGGATGGACGGATGAGAGGAGAGGGTCGGGATGGACGGATGAGAGGAGAGGGTCGGGATGGACGGATGAGAGGAGAGGGTCGGGATGGACAGATTAGGTGAGAGGAGAGGGTTGGGATGGACGGATGAGAGGAGAGTGTCGGGATAGATGGATTAGTGGAGAGGGTCTGGATGGACAAGGGGGATTACTGATGCAAGTACACGAGACTCCAAACAAGGACTGTAGCTGATACTAAGAAACAAGTTGTGTTCCTGAAAGCCAGGGAGCTATGCAGAGTTCAGTAACATCTCGTTGAAGCAGCTATGTTGATCAGCAGGGACTATGTCCACAGCCACTTCCTCACATTTAAACATGTGAGTTCTAATTATCTTCATTCATGGGTTCTGGATGTCACTGGCAGCACCAATATCTGTCATTGTCACTTTACTGAGGGGATCGCTGGGAGTCATTGAGCACTGCAGTACAGAAGCAGGTTCTTCAGCCCATCTAGCTCATGCCAACCTATTATTCTGCCTTGTCCATCAACTTTTACCTGTACCATAGCCCTCCATGCCCCTCCCATCCATGTATTCATACCAAATTTCTCTTAAGTGTTGCAAACGAACCTGCATCAAGCATGTCTGCTGGCAGCTTGTTCCACATGTGCACCCCTCAGAATCCTCTGAAATATTTCATCTTTTTCTCTTAACCTACGACCACTGGTACTAAGAGAGTCAGACAGAAGTCCAGCACTGGACAGGCCATTTGGCCCACAGTGCTGTGCCAATCTTGATGCCAATTTATACTAAACATCCTTCTCCTGTGTATCATCCACATCCCTCCATTCTCTTCATATTCATGTATCTGTCGAAAAGCCTCTTCAACTCCACCAAACCATCACCCTTGGTAACCTGTTCAAATTAGAAAAGGGGGTTAAGTGTTTTAGACATAAGGTTGGAGAAAGCAACCAGCTACAATTCAATGGCAGAACACTATCGATGGGCTGAATGGCCTGGTTCTGCTGTGCATTTTCTGTCAATCTTTAACCTATTGAATATAGAAAGGCCTAGATAAAGTGGAAATGGAGACGATGTTTCCTACAGTGAGGGAATCTAGGACCAAAGGGCACAGCCTCCAAATTTAGGAATTTAGAACAGAGATGAAGAAGAATTGTTTTTAGCCAGAAGCAGTGAATCTCTGGAATTCATTGGAACAGGGAGCAGTGAAGGTTAGCTCATTATTTAAAGGGGAGCTTGATAGGTTCTTGATTAGTCAAGGCATCATCGGTTACAGGGAGAAGGCAAGAGATGGAATTAAGAGGAATAATAAATCAGCCATGTTGGAAAGGTGGAGCAGGCTCAATGGGCCAAATTGCCTAATTCTGCTCCAATACCTCATGATCTGAAAATAACTGATGCTTAGGCATATCATAAGTGGATCTAGAACTGGTGACCAAAGACTTGCTCGAGGCAGTGGCTTGAAGGAGCATCTAAAAGGAAATAGAGGATTAGGGAGAAGTATATGGGCTGTGGGGCCTGCAGAGATGCCAGTGGTGACAGAAAGCCAGGATTGCTGGAGTGCAGAGATCTCAGGGGGTTGTAACACTGGAGGAGTGCAGAGATCTCAGAAGGTTGTAGGACTGGAGGAGTGCAGAGATCTCAGAGGGTTGTAGGACTGGAGGAGTGCAGAGATCTCAGAGGGTTGTAGGACTGGAGGAGTGCAGAGATATCAGAGGGTTGTAGGACTGGAGGAGTCCAGAGATCACAGAGGGTTGTAGGACTGGAGGAGTGCAGAGATCTCAGAGGGTTGTAGGACTGGAGGAGTGCAGAGATATCAGAGGGTTGTAGGACTGGAGGAGTCCAGAGATCACAGAGGGTTGTAGGACTGGAGGAGTGCAGAGATCTCAGAGGGTTGTAGGACTGGAGGAGTGCAGAGATCACAGAGGGTTGTAACACTGGAGGAGTGCAGAGATCACAGAGGGTTGTAACTCTGGAGGAGTGCAGAGATCTCAGAGGGTTGTAGGACTGGAGGAGTGCAGAGATCTCAGAGGGTTGTAACACTGGAGGAGTGCAGAGATCTCAGAGGGTTGTAGGACTGGAGGAGTGCAGAGATCACAGAGGGTTGTAGGACTGGAGGAGTGCAGAGATCTCAGAGGGTTGTAGGACTGGAGGAGTGCAGAGATCTCAGAGGGTTGTAGGACTGGAGGAGTGCAGAGATCACAGAGGGTTGTAGGACTGGAGGAGTGCAGAGATCTCAGAGGGTTGTAGGACTGGAGGAGTGCAGAGATCTCAGAGGGTTGTAGGACTGGAGGAGTGCAGAGATCACAGAGGGTTGTAGGACTGGAGGAGTGCAGAGATCACAGAGGGTTGTAGGACTGGAGGAGTGCAGAGATCACAGAGGGTTGTAGGATAGGAGGAGTGCAGAGATCTCAGAGGGTTGTAGGACTGGAGGAGTGCAGAGATCTCAGAGGGTTGTAGGACTGGAGGAGTGCAGAGATCTCAGAGGGTTGTAGGACTGGAGGAGTGCAGAGATCTCAGAGGGTTGTAGGACTGGAGGAGTGCAGAGATCTCAGAGGGTTGTAGGACTGGAGGAGTGCAGAGATCACAGAGGGTTGTAGGACTGGAGATCTCAGAGGGTTGTAGGACTGGAGGAGTGCAGAGATCTCGGAGGGTTGTAGGACTGGAGGAGTGCAGAGATCTCAGAGGGTTGTAGGACTGGAGGAGTGCAGAGATATCAGAGGGTTGTAGGACTGGAGGAGTGCAGAGATATCAGAGGGTTGTAGGACTGGAGGAGTGCAGAGATCTCAGAGGGTTGTAGGACTGGAGGAGTGCAGAGATATCAGAGGGTTGTAGGACTGGAGGAGTGCAGAGATCACAGAGGGTTGTAGGACTGGAGGAGTGCAGAGATCTCAGAAGGTTGTAACTCTGGAGGAGTGCAGAGATCTCAGAGGGTTGTAGGACTGGAGGAGTGCAGAGATCTCAGAAGGTTGTAACTCTGGAGGAGTGCAGAGATCACAGAGGGTTGTAGGACTGGAGGAGTGCAGAGATCTCAGAGGGTTGTAGGACTGGAGGAGTGCAGAGATCACAGAGGGTTGTAGGATAGGAGGAGTGCAGAGATCTCAGAAGGTTGTAACTCTGGAGGAGTGCAGAGATCACAGAGGGTTGTAGGATAGGAGGAGTGCAGAGATCTCAGAGGGTTGTAGGACTGGAGGAGTGCAGAGATCTCAGAGGGTTGTAGGACTGGAGGAGTGCAGAGATCACAGAGGGTTGTAGGACTGGAGGAGTGCAGAGATCTCAGAGGGTTGTAGGACTGGAGGAGTGGAGAGATCTCAGAAGGTTGTAACTCTGGAGGAGTGCAGAGATCACAGAGGGTTGTAGGATAGGAGGAGTGCAGAGATCTCAGAAGGTTGTAACTCTGGAGGAGTGCAGAGATCACAGAGGGTTGTAGGATAGGAGGAGTGCAGAGATCTCAGAAGGCTGTAGGACTGGAGCATCTTAAAAGGAAAATACCTAATGACTTGGCGTCCACAGACATCTGTGGCAATAAATTCCACAGATTCACCACCCTCTGGCTAAAGGAGTTCTTCCTCATCTCTGTTCTGAAATGGACATCCCTCTATTCTGAGGCTGTGCCCTCTGGTCCTAAACTCACACACTATAGGAAATATCTTTGCACCCACTCTATCTAGGCCTTTCAATATTCAATGGGTTTTGATGAGATTCTACCTCATTTTCATTAAGCTCCTTGTGCCTCCACAATATCTTCAGATATCTCTTTCAGAACCCTGGGATGTACACCATCTCTTATTTACCTGGACCTTTCAGTTTCCTGAGCACCTTCTGAGCAACTGCACTGACTTCTGCCCCTGTCACTGCAAGTACCTTCCATAGTGAAGACTGACATAAAACTTTGCCCTCCATTGCTTTGTCCCCCATTACTACCTCTCCAGTGTAATTTTTCACGGTCTGCTATCCACTCTCATTTACCCTTTATATGTCAGAAAAACTTTTTGCGTCCTCTTTTATATTATTGTCTGTATTCTTATTTCATCTTTTCTCTTCTCATGGCTTTTTAGTTGCCTTCTGTTGGTTTTAAAAGTTCCCAATCCTCTAACTTCCCACTAATTTTTGCTACATTATGTGCCCTCTCTTTTGTTTTTATGTTATCTTTGACTTCCCTTGTCAGCTACATTTGCTCCATCCTCCCTTTAGAATATTTCATCTTCAGGATCCTGTTCCTTCTGAATTGCCCCCAGAAATTCCAGCCTTTGTTTTACTGCCATCATCCTTGCTAGTGTCCCCTTCCAATCAACTTTGGCCAGCTCCTCTCTCACTGCCTGAACTGAGAGTTTGCTTTAGTTTTAGTATATTGAGAGAGGATGTTGAACCAAACCAGACAGTAATGACTGATGTGAGGACGCTCTCTGAGATGGCAGTATAGAATTGAACCAATATGTTCTGAGAAAGTTAGAATTTTACCAACTGCTGCAAGAAATAAATTGTTGCCGAGTCTTTTTGTCAATGAAGGAGATACGGTTCTCCCTCAGTTAATGAGGTATGTTCCTGGCTGTTCCTCTGTGGATTCTCACCTCTGTGTGGGGCTGTGTTCTAGGTTCACAGTGGACAGATGTCTTCATCAAGTTCCAGTGGCTCTTTGACCTCGCCGTCAGTCACCTCCCTGAGCAGCAGCAGCACAAAGTCCAGTGAGCTGGTTGCGACCCCTCTCAGCCAGAAATCTCTGCAAGGCTTACTGGGTGAGTTGAAGAAAGGGCCAAGCAGCTATTAGCAATGAGTGATCAGCTGAGCGCATGATGTTTTGTGCTTTGTGACAGAGCAACACAGTGTCATAGAACACTACAGGCCCTTTGGCCCATCTAGTCCATTCTGAACTGTTTTCCTGCCTAATCTTATCAACCACACCAGGACATAGCGCTCTTTCCTGTCCATGTACTTATCTAAACTTCTCCCAAATGTTGCAATCAAGTTCGCATCCTCCATCATTCCACAACTGCACCACCCTCTTCGTGGTAACTCCTGGTTTTTTGTGAGATTGGAGAGGAGATTCAGGACTGGGTAGGTGTAGCAGGCCATTGATATTTGTATGTTCTGTTGTCATATTCTGAATACGGGTTCCATTTTTCAGGTTCCAGCTCGAAATTCAGACACATACAGGGTACAGCGTCTCATCGGGACACTCACATCACCAACCTAAAAGGATTGAACCTGACCACACCGGGAGAGTCCGACGGTTTCTGTGTGAATCGTGAACGAGCTGCCGTTCCCTTGCTGGTCTCAGGAGGACAGATCGCTGTGCTAGAGGTGATCACTTGGCACCAGCAACTCTCTCTACCTGCAGCAGCCTTGCTGACACCACAGTGCGAGTTGATGCTACTGGCGAAGTCCGTGGGCAGAGGCAGCTCTCAGAACAGTGCAGAAACTAGTGTAGAGGGAGCTTTACTCTCTCCAAAAACTCTTCTGTGACAAGATAGTGCAGAGGGAGCTTTACTATTTCCCAAAACTGTGCTGTCCCTGTACTGTGACAGAGAGGGTGTAGAGGAGATTTACTAGGATGCTGCCTGGATTAGACAGCATGTCTGTGAGGATAGGTTTAATGAGATAGAGCTTTTCTCTTTGGAGTAAAGGAGGATAAGAGGTTACGTGGTAGAGGTGTACAAGATGATAAAATGCAGAGATTGAGTGGACAGTCCCAGGGTGGGAAATGGCTAATCTGAAGGGGCATAATTTTAAGGTGATATTGGAGGATACATTTGGTGGGGGGGTGTCAGGTAGTGTTTTTTTACACAGCGTGGTGGGTGTCGGGTGTGCACTGCCAGGGCTGGTGGTACAGATAGATGCTTTAGGGACATTTAAGTGACTCTTAGATGGGCACATGGTTGATAGAAAAATGTGGGGCTATGCTGGAAGGAAAGGTTAGTTTGATCTTAAGTGTAAATTATAAGGTCAGCAATACATTGTGGGCTGAAGGGGCTGTACTGTGCTAATGTTGACTATTCTATGTAAGCTCTGACACCCTTACTAATGAAGAACACACATGATGGGCTGAAGGTCCTCTGCTGTGCTGTACTGCTCTATGTTCTGTGTTAATTCTGTGTGTAGTTCATGCTGTCACTGTGCCTGGAGTGGGGTAGTTCAGTGCGGAGAGAGATTTACTCTGTCCCTGTGCCTGGAGTGGGGAGGTTCAGTGCGGAGAGAGATTTACTCTGATCCTGTGCCTGGAGTGGGGTAGTTAAGTGCAGAGAGAGATTTACTCTGTCACTGTGCCTGGAGTGGGGTAGTTCAGTGCGGAGAGAGATTTACTCTGTCACTGTGCCTGGAGTGGGGTAGTTCAGTGCAGAGAGAGATTTACTCTGACCCTGTGCCTGGAGTGGGGTAGTTCAGTGCGGAGAGAGATTTACTCCTGACCCTGTGCCTGGAGTGGGGTAGTTCAGTGCAGAGGGAGATTTACTCTGACCCTGAACCTGCAGTGGGATAGTTCGGTGCAGAGGGAGATTTACTCTGTCCCTGTGCCTAGAGTGGGGTAGTTCAGTGCAGAGTTAGATATTTACTCTGTCCCTGTGCCTGGAGTGGGGTAGTTCAGTGTGGAGAGAGATTTACTCTGTCCCTGTGCCTGGAGTGGGGTAGTTCAGTGCGGAGAGAAATTTACTCTGTCCCTGTGCCTAGAGTGGGGTAGTTCAGTGCAGAGAGAGATTTACTCTGACCCTGTGCCTGGAGTGGGGTAGTTCAGTGTCCCTGTGCCTGGAGTGGGGTAGTTCAGTGCGGAGAGAGATTTACTCTGACCATGTGCCTGGAGTGGGCTAGTTCGGTGCAGAGGGAGATTTACTCTGTCCCTGTGCCTGGAGTGGGGTAGTTCAGTGCAGAGAGAGATTTACTCTGACCCTGTGCCTGGAGTGGGGTAGTTCAGTGCAGAGAGAGATTTACTCTGACCCTATGCCTGGAGTGGGGTAGTTTGGTGCAGAGAGAGATTTACTCTGACCCTGTGCCTGGAGTGGGGTAGTTCAGTGCAGAGAGAGATTTACTCTGTCCCTGTGCCTGGAGTGGGGTAGTTCGATGCAGAGAGAGATTTACTCTGTCCCTGTGCCTAGAGTGGGGTAGTTCAGTGCAGAGAGAGATTTACTCTGACCCTGTGCCTGGAGTGGGGTAGTTCAGTGCGGAGAGAGATTTACTCTGACCCTGTGCCAGGAGTGGGGTAGTTCAGTGCGGAGAGAGATTTACTCTGACCCTGTGCCTGGAGTGGGGTAGTTCAGTGCAGAGAGAGATTTACTCTGACCCTGTGCCTGGAGTGGGGTAGTTCAGTGCAGAGAGAGATTTACTCTGACCCTGTGCCTGGAGTGGGGTAGTTCGGTGCAGAGAGAGATTTACTCTGACCCTGTGCCTGGAGTGGGGTAGTTCGGTGCAGAGAGAGATTTACTCTGACCCTGTGCCTGGAGTGGGGTAGTTCGGTGCAGAGAGAGATTTACTCTGACCCTGTGCCTAGAGTGGGGTAGTTCGGTGCAGAGAGAGATTTACTCTGACCCTGTGCCTGGAGTGGGGTAGTTCAGTGCAGAGAGAGATTTACTCTGACCCTGTGCCTGGAGTGGGGTAGTTCGGTGCAGAGAGAGATTTACTCTGACCCTGTGCCTGGAGTGGGGTAGTTCAGTGCAGAGGGAGATTTACTCTGTCCCTGTGCCTGGAGTGGGGTAGTTCGGTGCAGAGGGAGATTTACTCTGACCCTGTGCCTGGGGTGGGGTAGTTCAGTGCAGAGAGAGATTTACTCTGACCCTGTGCCTGGAGTGTGGTAGTTCAGTGCGGAGAGAGATTTACTCTG
The DNA here is from genome assembly GCF_030144855.1 of Hypanus sabinus. Classification (NCBI taxonomy): domain Eukaryota; kingdom Metazoa; phylum Chordata; class Chondrichthyes; order Myliobatiformes; family Dasyatidae; genus Hypanus; species Hypanus sabinus. Next base: position 4,480,781 of record NC_082714.1, read on the forward strand.
TCCCTGTGCCTGCAGTGGGGTAGTTCGGTGCAGAGGGAGATTTACTCTGTCCCTGTGCCTAGAGTGGGGTAGTTCAGTGCAGAGAGAGATTTAATCTGACCCTGTGCCTGGAGTGGGGTAGTTCAGTGTGGAGAGAGAGATTTACTCTGTCCCTGTGCCTGGAGTGGGCTAGTTCAGTGCAGAGAGAGATTTACTCTGACCCTGTGCCTGGAGTGGGGTAGTTCAGTGCGGAGAGAGATTTACTCCTGACCCTGTGCCTGGAGTGGGGTAGTTCAGTGCAGAGGGAGATTTACTCTGACCCTGTGCCTGCAGTGGGATAGTTCGGTGCAGAGGGAGATTTACTCTGTCCCTGTGCCTGGAGTGGGGTAGTTCAGTGCGGAGAGAGATTTACTCTGACCCTGTGCCTGGAGTGGGGTAGTTTGGTGCAGAGGGAGATTTACTCTGACCCTGTGCCTGGAGTGGGGTAGTTCAGTGCAGAGAGAGATTTACTCTGTCACTGTGCCTGGAGTGGGGTAGTTCAGTGCAGAGAGAGATTTACTCTGACCCTGTGCCTGGAGTGGGGTAGTTCAGTGCAGAGAGAGATTTACTCTGACCCTGTGCCTGGAGTGGGGTAGTTAAGTGCAGAGAGAGATTTACTCTGACCCTGTGCCTGGAGTGGGGTAGTTCAGTGCAGAGTGAGATTTACTCTGACCATGTGCCTGGAGTGGGCTAGTTCGGTGCAGAGGGAGATTTACTCTGTCCCTGTGCCTGGAGTGGGGTAGTTCAGTGCAGAGAGAGGTTTACTCTGTCCCTGTGCCTGGAGTGGGGTAGTTCGCTGCAGAGATTTCCTTTGTTTGCTGATTACTATCTGTGGTGAATCAGATGAAATTCCTCTGCCCACCATCGAGAAACACGTCATACGTGCACCGATAACGGGTGGTGTGTGAAAAGTGATTGAGTGACAGGCTTGGGGGAGAAACAAAAAACAATTAGGAACCAGAAAATGAGCGAAGAATATAGAACACAATAGTAAACAATTTTATGGAAATCAATTTTAAAAAAAGATCGGAATGGAGTAGGGTCTTGCAGAGATGGCCAGTCAATACCCCAGGTAATTGTAGGACCACAGCAGATTTAATAAATCACTATTTGCCTCATTGTTTTCTACCGACGGCCTGGCACGCTATGTTGGCGCTGGAATGTGTGACAACACTGAGGGCTGCCTCCAGCACATCCTTAGGTGGTGTTGTTAGTACAAACAACACATTTCACTGTAAGCGATAATCTAAGATGAGCATTTTTTAAATAGAAATTTGAGATATAATGAAATAAACTGGTCACACTCAGATCACAGAAATTCCATGGATCTGGAAGACCATCAGACATAGGAGCAGAATTAGGCCATTCAGCCCATCAAGCCTGCTCTGTCATTTATTATGTGCTTATTCTAGATGGGCCAAAGGGCCTGTATCTGTGTGGTAGAGCTCTACAATTGTGGTTTGTTACTGTGCTGTTTCTCTAAGTAAAATTTGAAAAATATATATATATATATGTACTTTAATGATAAATTTCCCCTGTTCCATGAAGAAGCAGGACCTGGGAGTCGAGAGTATCTGCTCATGCTGAAAGATGGTGGGTGGTGGTGTTCCACAGCATTGATACTGGGAGCATTCCCGTTCACAATCCACAGCAATAATTCAGATATTTAGAACTTTGTGGGGGAGCAGTCAGTACTGAGGAGAGTTGCAGTCAATGCAAAAGAATATTAATATGTGTGTAGAGTGGGCGAACAGCCCAATGAAGGATCAAGAAACAACTTTACTCACCGTATACATTTACATGGATTAGGAATTTGCTCTGGTGTGTTGGCACGACATGCACCAATAAAACAACAATTATAAAGAATAAAATTAAATAAAGGTTGAATTAGAGGTTAAAGTATGGAAATGGAGTAAAATGTACATCAGTACCAGCATGCAGTTACAATGTAAACTGTGTAATAAAATGCGGTTTAAGGTGTTTTCAGTGCAGTGACGGGGGGAGGAGATGAAGAGGGTGGAGGCTGACTAGAACGTTGGATCAGATTAACCACCTGAGGGAAGAAATGTTTTACATGGCATAAAGATTTTGTTTTAGTAGCCCTATAGCACTTTCCAGAAGGGAGCTTTTGCAAAAGGCCATTTGCTAGGTGATAGCGCCTGCGGTGATTTTTCTTGACCACTTCTTTATTCTGAATACATACAAGTCCTGCAATGATGGTAGGCTGCAGCCAAGCTACTAGTAGACTGCAGAGAGGTTAAGATAAATACGAGGTTGTATACCACAGTAGGAAGAATAGGTCACATTAAGCAGAAGGTGTGAGTGTACAGGGCAAAGCAATCTCAAAGTATAAATACACCAATCATTACATTTTGTGCCACAGGTTAGCAAGAACAAAAAAACAAAATCAAACCAAGTCCGAGAATTTAATTTTACAGGGATAGAATTGAAAAGCAGGGAAGTGATGCACAACTCATGTTGAATGTTAAACACAAGAGATGCTGGAAACACACACAGTGTATTTGGAACTCAGCAGGTCAGGCAGCGTCTATGGAGAGGGATAAACAGTCGACATTTCGGGCCAAGACCCTTCATGAAGAAGTGTTTCAGCCTGAAACATTGACTGTTCATTGCTTTTCATAGATGCTACCTGACCTGTTGAGTTCTTCCAGCATTTTGTGTGTGCTTCTCTGTGTTGAATGTTGGTTAGACCACCCATTTGGTAATGCCCGCAGTTCCAATCACTACATGATAATGATCAGTTCTCCTTGTCTCCTGCAGTTGTCCAAGCCTGGTCGGTTACCGGACTCGACTCTACCCACCATCCAGAACGGTGCAGCTGTTGCAGACCTATGCTGGGATCCCTTTGATTGTCACCATCTCGCAGTCGGTACGGACTATCCCAAGTCATGGAGAGCCTCTGCATACTGGGGGGACTTTTATTGAGGAGGCAATATTGTAAAATGTTGCGGTGAAACAGGATATGAAACGCTGGTACAAGAAACACAAAGTTAGCTCCCAGGCAGGATGGGTAATGAAGAATGCTCGCGAATTGTCAGTCTTTATTGTAGTGGGTGTGGAATATAAAAGACCAAAGGCAGAGGTCTAAAGGAGTCACAGGGCCTGAGTTTCCAGGGTCAGAGGTTTGTGCTAGTCCAGGAGATGAGGCCCAAAGGTCAAATCCATGATCATCTGAGAACGGATGTGTTGGTCCAAGGGAGGCTCACAAGAGTGATCCCAGGAATGGAAGGATTAACATATGTGGAGCATTTGATGGCTCTGGGCCTGCACTGACTGGAGTTTAGAAGAATGGGGTGGGGGGTGGAAATCTCATTAAAACCTGCCAAATATTGAAAGGCCTGGATAGAGTGGACACGGAGAGGATGTTTCCTATAGTGGGGGAGTCTGGGACCAGAGGGCACAGCCTTAGGATAGAGGGATGTCCCTTTAGTACAGAGGAGAGGAGGGAATTCATTGCCACAGATAGCTGTGGAGGCTAAGTCATTTGGTATTTTTAAAGTAGATGTTGATATTCTTGATGAGCAAAAGCTTCAAAGGTTGCAGGAGAATAGGCTTGAGAGGGGATAATAAATCAGCCATGATGGAATGGCAGAGACTCAATGGGCTGAATGGCCTTATTCTGTTCCTATGATTTTTGAATGTACCTGACATCTCGGAATGTTTGACTGGTTGCAGCTGGTGAAGATGCAAAGATCCGAATCTGGAGGGTTCCAGCTGGAGGGCTGACTGAAATCCTCTCCAACCCTGAAACAGTCCTCCACGGTGAGTGAGCACTGCACAACATGCATCAATCATCTCCCTGAATTTGATTTACTAAATGCGGGAACAGATTTTGTGATGTTGAGCTAAAGGCAGGGAGATAAAGACCATCGGTGTTGGGTATCTAAGAAAGATTTGGGCAAAAGTGTAAAATGGTCTGAGTGAGACAACAATTCGGTTATCTTGACTGTGTGACTGTTAAAGGTAATGAAAACTGATGGCACGATGCGTGTGGAAATTTCCCCACTGTTTCCTAGAAGCCACAGAGCTGTTGTTATTGTAGGTTGGGAAGTGCAGACCAATTTACAAAATATTGAAGGAAAGTTAGAAATAAAAACAGAAACTGCTATAAACACTCAGAGGGTCAGGCAGCCTCTGTGGAGATAGGAACAGAGTTAACCTTTCAGATGATGTGAAACATTATCTCTGCTTTGCTACTGCCACTCCCAGACCTGCAGTGTTTCTAGCATTTTGCGTTGTAATTATAATTTAATTTTTTATTTAGATATACAGCACGGTAACAGGCCTTTCCAGGCCAATGTGTCCACTCCGCTCAATTGTACCATGTAACTAATTAACCTACTAACCTGTACACCTTTGGAATGTGGGAGGAAACTGGAGTACTTGGAGAAAGTCCACATGGTCACGAGGAGTACGTACAAACTCCTTACTGGCAGCAGCAGGAATTGAACCCAGGTTGCTGGCGCTGTGATAGCGTTACGCTATCGTGCCGTCCCAATATCTCTAGCATCTGCTTTTCTTTTTGCTTTTTAGTAGAAATTCTGAGTGGTGAAGGACTGATCAACAAAATGACATTAGTTACAGGATGTTGAATACTCTTCGGAAACAAAGAGATGCTGGAAGTTTAAATTAAAAACGGCTAATGTTGGAAGCACTCAGCTCTCTCCACTGTGGAGAGAGAAACCTTTAAAATTTTAAACCAGAGACTCTCAGAATTGGCAAGGGCAGAGTAACTGGCAAAGAGGATGAGAGAGGGATAGATAAGCACGAGGAAGTCTTCAGACTGAAACATTATTTCTCTTTCCTTTGATGCTCCCTTGACTTAAAAAAACTAATCTATTACTCCCATCCTGTTTTCTGATTTCCATTTACAGGAGAACACTGATCACTCAGTCCCTATATAGAAAGAATAATTGTTTTTAATATTACCAATGGATAAAAAGGAGACTTGATAGAACAGAGAATAGTTCAGCACAGTACAGGTCCTTCAGCTCACTATGTTGCGCCTGCTGTAACCTGATTAGTTTAACTCCTTCCTCCAACATAGTCCTCCATTTTTCGATCAACTGGTCTCCTCTGACCTGGTGCCTGTGAGATTGGTGGGGAGTGAGGCTGAGCAATGTGTTGTTAGATAAAGGGCCAGGAATTCATAGACCTGGTTATGGCCTAAAGAGCCAGTTATCAACTGTGCTTCAGGGAGAGCGAAATGGGAGCAAGCGAGAGAATCCTTGAGAAAGTAAAAAGAAACTGTTATATCCAGCATTTATATCTCTGATCAGAATCAGGTTTATTAACACTGACGTGCCTATCCAAGACTCTCTTGGGTCAGCATGGTAGTATAGTGATTAGCACAACATTCTACAATATCAGCAACTGGGTTCATTACACAGTATGTAAAGAGTTGTGATGTTCTCCCCATAACCGCATGGGTTTCCTCTCACAGTCCAAAGACGTACTGCTTGGTAGGCAGATTGTCCCATGATTAGGTCAGGGTTAAAACGGGGGTTGTTGGGCAGTGCAGCTCGAAAGGTCAGAAGGGCCCATTCTGAAATGGAAATAAATAAAAACAAATATGTTGTGAAATGTGTTGTTTTCCAGCAGCAGTACAGTACAATACATTAAAAATTACCTTAAGTAACAATAAGAAACGTAGAAAAATAATTAAGTTCTAAGTTCAAAGTAAAATTTATATCAGAGTACATACAATTCACAACATACAACCGTGGGATTCTTTTTCCTGCAGGTGTATTCAGCAAATCTATAGAACGGTAACTATAAACAGGATCACTGAATAACAAACTGTGTAAATGCAAATATAAACAAATAGCAATGAACGAGAGCATGAAATTATAAGATAAAGAGCCTTAAAGTGAGCCTTTGACTGTGAGAACACCAGAAATAGAATGAATGTACAGTCGGCCCTTCTTATCCACGAGGGATTGGTTCCAAGACCTCCCGCAGATACCAAAAAACGCGGATGCTCAAGTCCCTTATTTAACCTGGCTCAGTGTGGTGGTCTTTAGGACCCGGCGGAACCCTGGACTTTATTTAACATGTTCAGTGCAGTGGACATTAGGAGCTGGTGGTGAAGCTCTGAATCCGCAGTGTTTCTGTTGAAAGAGGTGAAATGCCATCGGTCATTGGAAAAGCGTTAGGCTACAGTCAGTCAACGATCGGAACAATTTTAATGGAGCATGTGAAAGGCCCTGCCCCAATGAAAGCTACAATTATTACTAAGCAACGCAGTGGTTTAATTATTGAAATACGTTTGTTTCTTAAGTGCATAGAAAGGTAAAATATGTACTATATACTAAGAAAAACGTTTGACTAACTGACGCTAAATAATACCGGATGTGCCTGTTCTGACTTCAAATCCAAGACAGACTCAGGAACAGAACTCATTCATAACCCGGGGACTGCTTGTACTTTTAACTCATTTCTAGATTACTTATAATACCTAATACAATGTAAATGCTATGTAAATAGTTGTTATACTGTATTGTTCAGGGAATAATGACAAGAAAAAACAGTCTGTACATGCTCAAACAACAAGTGCTGGAGAGAGAACTTCAGGGTTTTCCCGATCTGCAGTTGGTTGAATCCGTGGATAAAGAGGGCCGACTGTAGTTATCCTCTTTTGTTCAAGAGCCTGATGAGGGGTACTGCAAAAAGAGAGCAAAGCATGAGGTAGTGTTCATTGTCTATTCAGAAATCCAAAGGTGGAGGAGAAGAAGCTGTTCCTAAACATCAAGCGTAGGTCTTCAGGTCTTCAGGCTTCTGTACCTCTTCCCTGATGATAGGAATGAGAAAAGGACATGTCCTGGGTGATGTGGGTCCTTAATGATGAATGATGTCTTCTTGAGGCACCGCTTTTGAAGATATCCTTGATGATGGGTTGTGCCCCTGATGAAACTAGCTGAGTTTACAGTCCTCTGCAGCTTTTCCCAAGTCACATTGCTACAGTTTAGGGGAGAGCTTTGAGAGCTCAGTGTCACATCGCCAGATGCAGACTGTTTGTTTTCCTTGCAGGTCACACTGAGAAAATCTACTCCATCCGATTTCACCCACTGGCATCCGATATCTTGGCTTCATCTTCATACGACATGACTGTGAAAATCTGGAACGTCAGCTCAGGGAAAGAAGAGATTGTACTGAGGGGACACACAGACCAGGTACAGTAAACCTCTGATCATCCTGAAGCACTTGGCCAGGAGATTGTACTGGATGTTACTCCTGTTAAGATACAAATAGTTGTACATAGTCTCAGCCTGAAATGTCAACTGTTTATTCCTTTCCTTAGAAGCTCCTCCAGCATTTTGTGTTCGTTGTTGTAGATTTACAGCATTTGCAGAATCTCTTGTGTTTACAGTTCTGTCATGGTGTGTGCTGGCAGAGAACTGAAACTAGGTGTGGAGGAACAGACAGACAGACATACTTTATTGATCCCGAGGGCTTCCATGTAGAAACAGAAATAAGAGTTTATTCATAGGAATTCCAACAGAACATCAATGGCTTCACCGAGCAACACTACAAGACGGATCATTCTTGAACAGCAAAGACCCCATGATAAGTGCTAATTGAGAGTCCACTTTAAATAATCACTGTACACAGAAAACCCGTGCTAGTCAAAAGGATTAAACGGAAAGCATAAAGGCTTAATGTCTCCACATAAGACAACAATTAAATACAGGTACGCAGGCCACAGGGCTCACAACACACTTCTACATATGATAGGCAACGGTATAATAAATTTTCCATTGAATCTGAGCAGCAGTGTGCAAGAACTGTGCTATCTGGCCCTGGCTGCTTCCCTACCCATATACCAACCCATCACAAGTGTTTCTGCTACTTCCCTTCAACCGTTCAGTGCCTGAGCCAACTGGCAAAACCCTCATCACCCAGTTTAGCAACACTGTGACCATTCTGCAGTAAAACAGACATTATTTTGTTCTGATTGTGTTCTTTCTTGTAAAAACTGTGGATAATTTTGTTTAGTTTTTGTTTTTCTTGTGAATGCTGCTTGTCTGATGCTCTGTGCCTGCACTGCTGCTACAAGTTTTTCATTGCACATGTACACACGTACTTGTGCATCTGACTTTGACTCAGTGTGTCAGACCCCTAATCCCAGTTCCAGATCACACTCTCCACTCCTGGTTCACATTCCAGACCAAAGACTGAGCCAAACCATCAGGATATGCAGATTATTGGAAGTTTACTCGATGAATGTAAAACTGTGGGCAGCCATGACTGTAGACACCTCCTGTTTGCTTTACCTTAGCTGTGTAAAGACAAGAGTGATGTGGCCTAGTGCAGTGGAGCTTATCAGCCCTCATTGCTGTCACTAATCAATGTTTCCAAGCAACATTCTCCTGTGCTTGCGACTTATTTTTCTTGTACCATTTCACTTAATGGAACATGGAACATTACAGTACAGTACAGGCCCTTTTACCCTACTCTATTATCAATCTAACCCTTCCCTCTTACATAGCCTTCCGTCCATGTGTCTATCTAAGAGTCTATTAAATGCCCCAAAAGTATCTGCCTCTACCACCATCCCTGACAGAACTATGTGTAAGAACCTTACCTCTGATATTCTCCTACACAACATTATCACCTGCAGCACCAGGGGTCCAAAGACATTCGCCTACTGCTATTCTACCATAAGGAACGCCTACCGTTTGATTCCTGGACCGCATTTTGGGAAATCTGATCATTTAGTTGTCTTCCTCCTTCAGTGAAATGCGTTGTTTGCATTAACAGTCATAGAGAAGAACAGGACAGAACAGGCCCTTTGTCCCACCTAGTCCATGCTGAACTATTAATCTGCCTAATCCCATCACCCTGTGCCTGGACCATAGCCCTCCATACTCCTCCCATCCATGTGCTTCTACAAATTCCTCTTAAATGTTGAAATTGAGCTCACACCCACCACTTCCACTCGCAGCTCATTCTACATTCTCACCACCTTCTGAGTGAAGAACTCCCCACTCAGGTTCCCCTCAAATATTTAACCTTTTGCCTTTAACCTATGATCTCTGGTGGTAGTTTCATCCAGCTTCGGTGGAGAAAGCCTGCTTGCATTTACCCTGCCTGTGTCCCCTTCATAATTTTGTAGTCCTCAATGGAATCTCCCCTCATTCTTCTGCATTCCTGGTAATAAAGTCCTAATTTATTCCATCTTTCCCTATAACTCAGGTCCTCAAATCCTGACAACGTCCTTGTACATTGTCTCTGTATCCTTTCAATCTTATTGATATCTTTCCTGTAGGTAGGTGACTAGAATTGCACGTATGTTGGGAGCTCTGGGCCTAGTGTACAGACGTTCCTGTGCCTAGTGTCACTTTATGGACATACAATCAGTTTATGTATTTAAGTCAGCTTATGTATTTTTAATTAATGTGTTCTTTATTTTATTGTGTTTTTTTTGTAATGCATTGGATTTGGAGTCACAATTATTTTGTTCTCCTTTACACTTGTGTACATGAAAAGACTTTGAGCAACCTTGAATCTTATCTCTGTTTTTACCATTATTTATTCTTTACCAGATCTTCAGCCTGGCGTGGAGCCCAGATGGACAGCATCTGGCAACGGTCAGTAAAGATGGTCAAGTCCGAGTGTACCAGCCTCGGCGGTCAGCCGACCCAATCCAGGTAAGGAACGTACCTCGTCCAGCCCAGTGGGTTCTGCTTCAGCCTGTACTTTGCCATCTTCTCAGCATCCCCAATGCAGGAGGAATTGGGTAATGCCTGAACCAATGCTGTTAACACTCCTTTTTGGGTCTTGCAGAAAGGACCAGGTCCTGCAGGCAGTCGAGGGGCACGGATCTTGTGGGTGAGCCATGGGCGTAACCTGCTGGTATCTGGCTTCAACAGGTAAGCATGAAGTCAAGGTTGGACAACATCAAACATTGTCTGGGAGGAAAGCAAAGCCTTGCGTGTCTCATCTATGGAAAAAAGTACAGGCTACATTTTGGGATGAAACCCTTCAACAGGACTGGTCAAAAAAAGCTGAGGAGTAGATTTGAAAGATAGGGGGAGGTGAGAGAGAAATGCCAGGCAATAGGTGAAACTTAGAGGGGGAAGATTGAAGCAAAGAGTTAGGAAGTTGATTGGTGAAAGAGACAGAGGCCATGGAAGAAAGAAAAAAGGGGGGGAGGTGGAGAAGGAGCACCAGAGGGAGGCGATGGGTGGGCAAGGAGATAACATGAAAGAGGGTCAAGGGGATGGACAATGGTGAAGGGGGGGGGAGGCATTACTGGATTATTGAGAAAACAATGTTCATGCCATCAGGTTGGAGGCTACCCAAACAGAATATAACGTGTTGTTCCTCCAACCTAAGTGTGGCTTTATACCAAAAGTGGAGGAGGCCGTAGATGGACATATCGGAATGGAAAGTGGAATTAAAATGGGTGGCCACTGGGAGATCCCGCTCGATCTGGCGGATGGAGCATAGATGTTCAGTGAAGTGGACTCCCAGTCTATGTCGGCTCTCACTGATATACATGAGGGCACACCAGGAGCACCGAACACGGTATATGACCCCAACAGATTCACAGGTGAAGTGTAGCCTCAACTGGAAGGACTGTTTGGGGTCCTGAATGGTAGTGAGGGCGGGTGTAGCACTTGTTCCACTTGCAAGGATAAGTGCCGGGAGGGAGATTGGTGGGAAGGGACTAACGGACAAGAGAGTCACTAAGGGAGAGATCCCTGCAGAAAGCAGAAAGTGGGGGGTTGGAAGGTGTATTTGGTGGTGGGATCCATTTGGAGGCAGTGGAAGTTTTGATGAATTATGAGCTGGATGTGGAGACTGGTAGGGTGGTAGGTGAGGACAAGAGAACCCCTCTCCCTGGTAGCATGGCAGAAGGATGGAGTAAGAGCGGACATGTGTGAAATGGAAGAGATGCAGTTGAAGGTGGTGTTGATGATGGAGGAAGGGAAGCCCCTTTCTTTGAAAAAGGTGGACACCTCCTTCATTCTAGGATAAAAAGCCTCATCCTGAGAGCAGAAGTGGCAGGAGGAATTGAGAGAAGGTGATGGTGTTTTTTCAAGTAGTAGGGTGGGACGAGAAATAGACCATGTAACTGTGAGAGTTCCTTGGTTTATAATAGATATTGGTGGATAAGCTGTCTCCAGAGATAGAGACAGTGAGATCGAGAAAGGGAAAGGAAGTATTGGAAATGGATCTGGTGAATTTGGGGGTGGGGGGAAGTTGGAGGCAAAGTGGATGAAATTGACAAGTTGAGCATGGGTGCAGAAATCAGTACCAATGCAGTCGTCGATGTAGCGTAGGAAAAGCGTGGGACAGTCACCAGTGTAGGCTTGGAACATAGACTGTTCCACAGAGCCGACAAACAGGCAGGCATAGCGAGTGCCCATGGCTATCCCTTTTGTTTGAAGGAAGTGGGAGAAGGCAAAGGAGAAATTATTTTGAGTCAGGACAAGTTCCGCTAGATGGAGGAGAGTGGTGGTGGAGAGGAACTGGTTGGGTCTGGAGTCCAGAAGGAAACTGAGAGTTTTGAAGCCTTCCTGTTGGGGGTGGAGGTGTATAGGGACTGGACGTCCATAATAAAAATAAAATGGTGGGTCCAGGGAACCTGAAATCCTCAAAATGATCAAGAGCGTGTGAGAACAAGCAGGGTCTCCTAGTGGCCACCCATTTTAATTCCGCTTCCCATTCCCATTCCAATATATCCATCCATGGCCTCCTCCACTGTCGGGACAAGGCCACACTTAGGAACAACACCTTGTATTCTGTTTGGGTAGCCTCCAACCTGATGGCATGAACATCAATTTCTCAAACTTCCAGTAATGCCTCCCCCCCCCACCTCACCATTGTCCATCCCCTTGTCCCTCTCTCATGTTATCTCCTTGCCCACCCATCGCCTCCCTATGGTGCTCCTTCTCCCCCCCTTTTTTTTTTCTCCTTTGACCTCCGTCTCTTTCACCAATCAACTTCCTAGATCTTTGCTTCATCCCTACCCCTCCAAGTTTCACTTATCGCCTGGTGTTCCTCTCTCCCCTTCCCCCACCTTTCAAATCTACTCCTCAGCTTTTTTTCTCCAGTCCTGCCAAAGGGTTTCAGCCCAAAACATCAACTATACTTTTTTTCCCATAGATGCTGCCTGGCCTGCTGATTTTCTCCAGCATTGTGTGTGTGTTGCTTGGATTTCCAGCATATGCAAATTTTCTCTTCTTTGTGCCTTGCATGTCTGTAGTTTGCAGAAAGGGTCAACATCTCTGAAGCCAAAAATCGATGCCAGTGTTTTTACTTTAATAGGAGTTTGAGAAGATTTGGTAAATCACCAAAAACTCTAACAAATTTCTGCAGATGTACTGTGGAGAGCATTCTGACTGGTTGCATCATCATCATCTGGTATGGAGGCTCCAATGCACAGGATCAGAAAGTGGTAGGAAAGGTTGTAGAGTCAGTCAGCACAAGCCTAATCAGCGTCGAGGACATCTTCAAAAGGTGATGCTTCAAGAAGATGGCACCCATCACCAAAGATCAAGTTCAAAGTGAATTTATTATCGAATTATGTACATGTCACCGAGATTCCTTTTCTTGCAGACTTCTCACAATAGAACAAAGAAATACAATAGAATCAATGAAAAACTACAGGCGAAGACTGACAAACCAATGTGCGAAAGAAGATAAGCTATGCAAATACAAAAAAAGTAAATAAACAAATAATACTGAGAACAAGAGTTGTAGGGTTCTTGAAAGTGAGTCTATAGGTTGTGGAATCATTAAGGACCACTCCCCCAACACCCAGGACATGCCCACTTCTCATTGCCACCATTAAGGAGGAGGTACAAGAGTATGAAGACACACATTGAACATTTCAGGAACAGCTTTTTCCTCTCCACCATCCGATGTCTGATTGGACAATGAACCCATGAACACTACGTCACTATTCTGCTCTCTTTTTGCACATCTTATTTTTTTCTATTTCCTATTATAACATAGTAATTAAAAATATTGTACTGTCTACTGTGTGACTCCACACTTACCAACGTGGCTGTCTCTAAGAGTGGAGCAAGCCATTCTGCCCACTGGGGATAGGCAGTAAATGCTGGCTACATCAGGACCAACCAGATCATGATAAATGAACAAAAAATATATTAAGCCTTGGGAACTGAATCCGGTTTATTGTTATCTGCACAAGTCCATGTGTGCTCATGTGAAATTAAAAACTTACTTTCAGCAGCATCGCAGGCAGAGGTCATCAGAGAAGCAGTATTCACAAGAAAAACATAAATTAACCAAGATTATACACAATTTGTACAAGAAAGCACACAACTAGTATAAAAAGTCCATTTTCATGCAAAGTGATTAGAGTGGTCATAGTGTTGTTAAACTATAGTTGTCCTTTGGTTCAAGAACCCAATGGTTGAAGGGAAGGAACTGTTTCTAAACCTGGTGATAGGATTTCAGGCTCAGTGGTAACTGTGAGAAGATTGCATAGCCCGGATGGTGGGGATCTTTGATGGTGGATCTAGCCTCCTGTAGATACTGCCGATGGTGGAGAGGTATGTACCCGTGAAGTACTGGGCAGAGACAACTACTCCCTGCAGCTTCTTCTTTCCTGTGCTTAGACCTGGTAAGGGATGGATTATTGAGGATTCAGCCTGATGCTTGGTACTCTGTGTTGCAGCCGTGGTGAACGACAGATCTACCTCTACAACGTGGATTCATTGTCATCTGGACCAATCGAAACAGCTGACATCGATGCAGCTCCTTCCACACTCATTCCCTTCTACGATGAAGACACCAGTATTCTCTATCTCACTGGCAAGGTCAGTTCCGGGAGTGGGGCTGTGGTTGTTGCTGTGACCACGGTTTTGGGAACATGGGGACCAGTGTTTCCAAAAGTGATGTGAGGAAACACATTTCTATTCAGCAAGGGGCTGGGGTCTGGAATACACTGTCAGGGTCACTGGAAAAGCAGATTCAGCTGAGGTTAACAGAGGGGAACAGTATTAGTTTGCAGGCTGTAGAACGTAGAACAGTCATGCCCTTCAGCCCACACAATGCTGAACACAATGCCAGGTTAATTCCAGAATCCAGTGGGCAAAGCCGGAAGGTTGATGTCCAGAGCTTGGCGAGTCTGGGCCAGGGACTGGAGGTTGCAGGCCTGATGTCTGTGAGTCTGAAGCCAAGAACTAAAGATGCAAAAGCGGTTTGCCCTGGGGTTGGAGGTCTACCTATCTGTGTGTGAGCGGTGGGAGGGTGGAAAAGGGTTTGTTTTGCTTGTTGTACATTATAATTGTTGCTTGTGTTGTTCTGCTGAACACTGTGGAAATGGTGTGTTGGTGCCAGAATGTGTGGTGACACTTGTGAGTTGCACCAGCATATCCTTGGGTGTGTTGGTTGTAAACACAAATGACACATTTCACTGTATGTTTCGATGCACATGTGATAAATAAACCTGCATGATTCACATAATTCATATCTTTCCATTCCCTGCATAGTCATGTCCCTGCCTTAATGCCTCTATTACAGTATACCTGCTTCCCTAGAATACCATTCCAACCTCACTTGCTCCACACAACTCCTTTCAACCTCGCCCCCCCACCTTAAACACATGTCCTTTCATGTTTGATATTTCTACCATAGGTCTGTCCATCCTCTTCTTACAGCTTGTGAATGAGTATGAGAAATCAAAAGTCGACAAGTGGGGCTATTTTACAGAGAACCAGTGCAAACTGAATAGACAAATGGTCTCCTTCTTTAAAGGGGTATCGAGAGCTATGGTCTAGGTGTAGATCAATGGCACAAGGCAGATCAATGGTTCAGCATGGACTAGATGGGCCAAAGGGCCTGCTTCCATGCTGTAGTGGTTTATGACTCTATGTATTTCAAATGATTGAAACATACAGTGAAAAGTGTCCTATGCAGTCCGAGGCTGTGCTCGGGTAGCCTGCAGATGTCGCCAACATCTGGTGCCACTTAACATGCCCACAACTCACTAAACTTAACCCTTACCTTTGGAATGTGGGAGGAAATCAGAGCACCCGAAAGAAATCCACATGGTCACAGAGAAAATGTACAAACTCCTTAAAGACAGCGGCAGGAATTAAATTGGCGCCTTAAAGCATTACACTAACCACCACACTACCTTGCTTCCCTGTACAGTAACCATCCTGTACATCCCATCTTGTCTTGGCAACTGATTGTCATGCTTTCACTCCTCTTCCCCCTCCCTGCTCCTCCCTCCTTCTACCCCACCACTACTTCTGTGACCCCTCTCCCTCTGCCACTTCCCTTCCCACTCCGGTCTCCTCTTCTCCTGCTGAGTGCTGGATACCAGACTGTAGGCATCTATGGGTGACTCAGGTTTATGGGTTTAATGATGATGTTCCTTTAACACTAATGCTGCTACATTGCCACAGGGTGATACCAGGGTCCACGTCTTCCATCTTCAGTCTAAAGATCCCTACTTCCTGCAATGCAGCAACTTCAATTCTACCAAACCACACAAGGTGAGTGAAATATTACTGACCTGCCTCCGATGCACGATACTGAGAGCTGACTAAAATTCAAAGTAAATTTGTTACTTAGGTACATATATTTCACCATATACAACCCTGAGATTCATTTTCTTGTGGACATTCACAGTAAATACAAAGAAACACAATAGAATCGATGAAACACCACACGTAACAAGACAGAAAGATAACCAATGTGCAAGAGACAACAAGCCATGCAAATACAGAAAGGAAAAAAGCAAACAAAATAATAATAATAAACAAGCAATAAATATTGGGAACATGAGATGAAGCATCCTTGAAAGTGAGTCCATAGGTTGTGGGACCAGTTCAGTAATGGGGCGAGTGCAGTTGGATGAAGTTAACCCCTCTGGTTCAAGACTCTGATGTCTGAGGGGTAATAAATGTTTCTGAACCTGGTGGTGTGTGTCCTGAGGCTCCTGTACCTTCTTCCTGTTGGCAGCAGCGAGAAGAGAGCACGGTCTAGATGGTGGGGTCCTTGATGATGGATGCTGCTTTCCTGCAACAGTGTTCCTTCTAAATGTGCTTAATGGTGGGGAAGATTTTACCTGTGATGGTCTTCTAGACCATATCCATTACTTTTTATAGGATTTTCTGTTCAAGGGGATTGGTATTTCTATACCAGGCCGTGATTCAAACAGTCGGTATGCTCTCCACCACACATCTATAGATGTCTGTCAGAGTTTTAGATGACATGCCGAATCTTTGCAATCTTCTAAGAAAGTAGGGGTGCTACTGTGCCTTCTTTGTAATGGCAGTTACATGCTGGACCCAGGACAAGTCCTCTGAAATAATAACACTGAGGAATTTAAAGTTGCTGACCCTCTCTACCTCTGATCCCCTGATGAGGACTGGCTCATGGACCCCCAGTTTCCACCTGTAGTTAATAAAGTGCTCTTTGGTTTTGCTGACATTGAGTGAGAAGTTATTATTCTGGCACCACTCTGCCAAATTTTCATTCCCCCTCCTATATGCTGATTTGTCACCTCCTTTGATTCAGCCAACAACAGTGGTTTCATCAGCAAACTTAAATATGCCTTTGGAGCTGTGCTTAGCCACACAGTCATAAGTATAATGTGAGTAGAGCAGGAGACTGAGCACACAGCCCTGTGATGCACCTGTGTTGATGGAGATCGTGGAAGAGATGCTGTTGCCAGTCTGAACTGACTGGGGTCTGCAAGTGAGGAGACCAGAGATCCAATTGCACAAGGAGGTATTGAGGCCTAGGTCTTGGAGCTTATTGATTAGTTTTGAGGGGATGATAATGAACGCAGAGCTGTAGTTCATGAAGAGCATCGTAATGTATGTCTCTTACTGTCCAAATGTCCCAGGGTTAAGTGAAGAGCCAATGAAATGGCAACTGCTGTTGACCTGATGTGACAGTAGGTAAATTGAAATGGATCCAAGTCATTTTCTCAGGCAGGAGTTGGTATTTTTCATCACTAACCTCTCTAAGCACTTCATTAAGTGTCACTAGATGATAGTCATTGAGTCAGGTTAGCACATTCTTCTTCAGCACCAGTATAATTAAAGCCTGCTTGAAGCAGGTGGGTAGTTCAGACTGCCAAAGCAAAAAGCTAAAGATGCCAGCCAATTGATCGGCACAGATATTCAGTACTCAACCAGGTACACTGTCTGGACCAGATGCTATCTTCGGTTCACCCTCCTGAAAGATGCTGTCATGTCGGTCTCAGGAACTGAAATCACAGGGTCATTGGGGGTTGTGGGAATCCATGAAGGTGTCTCCATGTTTTGACAGTCAAAGGGAGCATAAAAGGCATTGAGCTCATCAGGGAGATAAACCTTGTTGTCACCTATGTCACTTGATTTTACTTTGTAAGAGGTGATTACATTCGAGCCTCGCCACTGCTATCGAGTATTCTTCAGTTTGGTCCAGAATTGCAACTTTGCATGTGAGATGGCTTTCCAGAGATCATACTTGGATGTTTTGTAATGCACTTAGTCGTCAGACCAGAATGCCACTGATCTGGCCCTCAACAGATTGCAGATCTCTTGGTTCATCCAGGACTTTAGGTCTGAGAATATTCTAATTGATTTCTGGGTACATGCTGACTTTATAGAGTCTGTGACATGTTTATTCAAATCCACTGATGAGTCCTTGAACATCACCCAGTCCACTGACTTAAAGCAATCCTGTAGCTACACTTCTGCCTCCTACAACCACCTCTTTGTTTTCCTTACTTTTGGAGCCTTGCTCTTTAGCCTCTGCCTGTACGTAGGTAGGAGGAGGAGAGCCAGATAATCATATTTCTCAAAGTGCGGTCTGTTAAATCTTTATCATAGGCTCACTCTGGATGCATAAGATATAGGAACAGAAGTAGGCCATTCAGCCCATCAAGTCTGCTCCGCCATTTAGTCTTGGGCTGATCCAATTGTTCTAGTCATCCCTACTTCCCTGCCTTCACTCCTTACCCTTTGATTCCCTGGCTAATCAAGAACCTATCTATCTCTGCCTTAAATACACCCAATGACTTGGCCTCCACAGCCATTCGTGGCAACAAACTCCACAGATTTACCATCCTCTGACTAAAGTAATTTCTCTAAATGGACGTCATTCAATCCTGAAATGTGCCCTCTTGTCCTAGATCCCCTACCACAGGAAATAACTTTGCCAAATCTAATCTGTTCGGCCTTTTAACATTTGTAATATTTCTATGAGATCCCCCCTCATTCTCCTGAACTCCAGGGAATACAGCCCAAGAGCTGCCAGATGTTCCTCATACAGCAACCCTTTCATTCCTGGAATAATTCTCGTGAATTTTTTCCAAACCCTCTCCAATGTCAGTATATCCTTTCTAAAATAAGGAGCCCAAAACTGCACACAATACTCCAAGTGTGGTCTCACGAGTGCCTTACAGAGCCTCACCATCACATCCCTGCTCTTATATTATACACCTCTGGAAATGAATGCCAACATTGCATTCGCCTTCTTCACTGCTGACTCAACCTGGAGGTTAACCTTTAGGGTATCCTGCACAAGGATTCCAAGTCACTTTGCATCTCTGCATTTTGAATTCTCTCTCCATTTAAATAATAGTCTGCACATTTATTTCTTCCACCAAAGTGCATGACCATACACGTTCCAACATTGTATTTCATTTGCTACTTCTTTGCCCATTTCCCTAAACTATCTAAGTCTCTCTGCAAGCTCTCTGTTTCCTCAACACTACCCACTCCTCCAACTGTCTTTGTATCATTGGCAAATTTAGCCACAAATCCATTAATCCCATGACCAAAGTTGTGAAAAGTAGTGATCCCAACACCAACCCCTGTGGAACTCCACTGGTAACCAGCAGCCAGCCAAAATAGGATCCCTTTATTCCCACTCTCTAATTTCTGCCAACCAACCAATGCTCCACCCATGCTAGTAACTTGCCTGCAATTCCATGGGCTCTTATTTCGCTAAGCAGCTTACTGTGTGGCACCTTGTCAAAGGCCTTCTGAAAATCCAAGTACTCCACATCCACTGCATCTCCTTTATCTAACCTGCTTGTAATTTCCTCAAAAAATTGCAATAGGTTAGTCAGGCAGGATTTTCCTTTCAGGAAACCATGTTGGCTTTGGCCTATCTTGTCACGTACCTCCAGGTACTCCGTAATCTTATCCCTAACAATTGATTGCAGTAACTTCCCAACCACTGATGTCAGCTAACAGTTCTATAGTTTCCTTTCTGCTGCCTCCCACCCTTCTTAAATAGTGGAGAAACATTTGCAATTTTCCAGTCATCTGGTACAATGCCAGAATCTATCGATTCTTGAAAGATCATTGTTAATGCCTCCACAATCTCTCCAGCTACTTCCTTCAGAACCCAAGGGTGCATTCCATCAGGTCCAGGAGATTTATCCACCCTCAGACCATTAAGCTTCCTGAGCACCTTCTCAGTTTTAATTTTCACTGCAGAAACTTCACTTCCCTGACACTCTTGAATATTCGGTATACTGCAGATGTCTTCCACTGTGAGGACTGATGCAAAATACGCATTCAGTTCCTCTGCCATCTCTGCGCCTCTCATTCCAGCGTCATTTTCTATCGGTCCTATTGGTGTGATCTAGTGATCACAATTCTACCTCCTTTACTATAGTATTGGAGAGGGTAGGAACAGTCAAGTTAGGAAAGCATTTAATTGGAATAAGGGGAAATATGGGCTATCAGGCAGGAACTTGGAAGCATAAATTGGGAACAGATGTTCTCAGGGAAATGTATGGAAGAAATGTGGCAAATGTTAGGGGATATATGCATGGAGTTCTGCATAGGTACATTCCAATGAGACGGGGAAAGAATGGTAGGGTACATGAACCGTGGTGTACAAAGGCTGTTGTAAATCTAGTCAAGAAGAAAAGAAAAGCTTACGAAAGGTTCAGAAAACTAGGTAATGATAGAGATCTAGAAGATTATAAGGCTACCAGGAAGGACCTTAAGAATGAAATTAGGAGAGCCAGAAGGGGCCATGAGAAGGCTTTGGCAGACAGGATTAAGGAAAATCCCAAGGCATTCTACAAGTATGTGAAGAGCAAGAGGATAAGACATGAGAGAATAGGACCAATTAAGTGTGACAGTGGAAAAGTGTAAATGGAACCAGAGAAGATAGCAGAGGTACTTAATGAGTACTTTGCTTCAGTATTCACTATGGAAAAGGATCTCAGTGATTGTACTGATGACTTGGAGCGGACTGAAAAGCTTGAGCATGTAGATATTAAGAAAGAGGATATGCTGGAGTTTTTGGAAAGCATCAAGTTAGGTAAGTCACCAGGACTGAACAAGATGTACCCCAGGCTACTGTGGGAGGTGAGGGAGGAGATTGCTGAGCCTCTGCATCATCAATGGGGACAGGAGAGGTTTTGGAGGATTGGAGGGTTGCAGATGTTGTTCCATTATCAAGAAAGGGAGTAGAGATAGCCTAGGAAATTACAAACCAGTGAGTCTTACTTCAGTGGTTGGTAAATTGATGGAGAGATCCTGAGAGGCAGGATTTATGAACATTTGGAGAGGCATAATATGATTAAGAATAGTCAGCATGGCTTTGTCAAAGGCAGGTCGTGCCTTACAAGCCTGATAGAATTTTTTGAGGATGTGAGTAAACACATTGAAGAAGGTGGAACAGTAGATGTAGTGAATATGGATTTCAGCAAGGCATTTGACAAGGTACCCCATGCAACACTTATTGAGAAAGTAAGAAGGCATGGGATCCAAGGGGACCTTGTTTTCTAGATCTAGAATTGGCTTGCCCACAAAAGGCCAAGAGTGGTTTTAGATGGGTCATATTCTGCACGGAGGTCGGTGACCAGTGGTGTGCCTCAGGGATCTGTTCTGGGACCCTTACTCTTCGTGATTTTTATAAGTTACCTGGATGAGGAAGTGGAGGGATGGGTTAGTAAATTTGCTGATGCCACAAAGGTTGGGGGTGGTGTGGATAGTGTGGAGGGCTGTCAGAGTCTACAATGGGACATTGATAGGATGCAAAACGGCTGAGAAGTGGCAGATGGAGTTCAACCCAGATAAGTGTGAAGTGGTTCATTTTGGTAGGTCAAATGTAATGACAGAATATAGTATTAATGGTAAGACTCTTGCAAGTGTGGAGCATCAGAGGGATCTTGGGGTCCGAGTCCAAAGGACACTCAAAGCTGCTACTCACATTGACTTTGTGGTTAAGAAAGCATATGGTGCATTGGCCTTCATCAATCGTGGGATTGAGTTTAGGAGCCAAGAGATAATGTTGCAGCTATATAGGACCCTGGTCAGACCCCACTTAGAGTACTGTGCTCAATTATGTCCTATGAGAATAGGTTGAGTGAACTCGGCCTTTTCTCCTTGGAGCGACGGAGGATGAGAGGTGACCTGATAGAGGTGTATAAGATGATGAGAAGTATTGATCGTGTAGATGGTCAGAGGCTTTTTCCCAGGGCTGGAATGGCTAGCATGAGAGGGCACAGTTTTAAGGTGCTTGGAAGTAGGTACAGAGGAGATGTCAGGGGTAAGATTTTTACACAGAGAGTGATGAGTGCTTGGAATAGGCTGCCAGCAACAGTGGTGGAGGCGGATATGGTAGGGTCTTTTAAGAAATTCCTAGACAGGTATATGGAGCTCAGAAAAATAGAGGGCTATGGGTAACCCTGAGTAATTTCTAAGGTAAGGACATGTTTGGCACAGCTCTGTAGGCCAAAGGGCCTGTATTATGCTGTAGGTTTTCTATGTTTCTATGTTCTATATCTGCCCTCAACTCTCTTTAACCCGTTATATACTTAAAAAAGCTTTTAGTATCTTCTTTGATTTAGTCGCCAGCTTCCTTTCGTAGTGACCTTCTGAGTTTCCTTCTGCAAGTTTTTAAAAGCTTCCCAATCCTCTATCTTGTCACTAGCTTTGGCTTCATTGTGTGCCCTTTACTTTGGCTCTGACTTCACTTGTCAGCCACGGTACTGTCCTTCTTCCATTCAAAAACTTCTTATTTGAAATATATCTGCCCTGAACTTCCCTCATTTTTTGCAAAAACTCCAGCCATTTCTGCTAGAGTCCCTTTCCAGTCAACCTTGGCCAGTTTCCTTCTCATGCCATTGTAATTTCCTTTATTCCACTGAAATACCGACATAATGGAATTTAGTTTCTCCTTCTCAAATTTCAAAGTGAACTTGTTCATCTTGTGATCATTGTTCCCTAAGGGTTCCTTAACCTTAAGCTTTCTTATCACCTCTGGATCATTGCACGGCCGATCCCCTAGTAGGCTCAACAACAAGTTGTTCTAAAAAGCCATCCCTTAGACATTCTACAAATACTCTCTCTTGAGGTCCAGTACTGGCCTGGTTTTCCCAATCTACTTTCATGTTAAAACTCCCAACGATTATCATGACATTGCCCTTCTGACATGCCTTTTCCATCCCCTGCTGTAATTTGTAATCCACATCCCAGCTGCTGTTTGGAGGCCTGTATACAACTATTATTAGGGTCCTTTTACCCTTGCCATTTCTTAACTCAACCCATAGAGACACTACACCTTCTGATCCTATGTCATCCCTTTCTAATGATTTAAAATTATTTCTTATACACAGAGCCACACCAGCCCCTCTGCCTACTAACCTATCTTTCTGATGCACCGTATATCCATGGATGTTCAGCTCCCAATGGCAGCCATCCTTAGCCAAGTTTCAGAGATGGCCACAACTTGCTAAATCTGCAGCTGAATTTCAAGATCATCCATTTTATTTCTGATGCTGCGTGCATTCAAATTTAACCCTTTCAGTCCAGTATTGTTTTCTGTTTTAACTGCACCACCATGCCACTGTTGCCATGTAAGTCATCACACTGGCTGTAGTTATGCCTCATCACCTGCCTGTCTTTTCTATCATCTCTGTTGCACGCGATCTTTGATTTATTTCTGTTTTCCCCTTCCTCAGCCCTATCACTCTGGTTCCCATCTCACTCGCGATTTGTTTAAACTCTCCCGAACAGCTGTATTAAACCTGCCTGCTAGGATATTGGACCCCTTTGGGTTCAGGTGTAACCCGTCCTTTTTGTACGGGTTGTACCTCCCCCTGAAGAGGACCCAATGATCCAGGAGCCCAAAGCCCTGCCCCCTACACCAGTCTCTCAGCCACATGTTAATATGCCTGTTCATGCTATTCTTGTGCTCGTTAGCATGTAGTGCAGGCAGCAATCCTGAGATTACTACCTTGGAAGTCCTGCTTTTCGGCTTCCTACCTAACTCCCTAAATTCTCTCTTCAGGACCTCCTCCCTTTTTCTATCTATGTTATTGGTACCAACGTGTACCAAGACTTTTGGCTGTTCACCCTCCCCTTTCAGAATAGTCTACAGCCAATCCGAGACATCCCGTACCCTGGCACCTGGGAGGCAGCACACCATGCAGGTATCTCTATCAGGCTGACCGAACCTCCTGTCTGTTCCCCTCACTATGGAATTGCCTATTCCTCATTCCACATTCTTCATCTTCTTCTTTCCCTTCTGCACCACGGAAACAGGCTCAGTGCCAGAGACCCGATCGCCGTGGTCGTCCTGTGTCAGGTCACCCCCCTCAACAACATGCAAAATGAGATGACGATTACTGAGGGGGATGGCCACGGGGGTGCTCTACTATCTGAGCTCTTCCCCTCACCTCCCTGACTGTCACCCACTGATCTAACTCCTGTAGCCTCAGAGTGACTAACTCATTGCAGCTCCTTGCTATCTCTTGCTCACTTTCCCTAATAAGCTGTAGGTCATCGAGCCGCAGCTCCAGATCCCTAACACCGTCTCTCAGGAGCTGCATCTCAGTGCACCTGGCACAGATGTGGCCACCTGGGAGACTGGAAAATTCCCAGGATTCACACATCTGACACCCAGAGCAAAGTACTAACCCTACAGACATGCTCACTATTCCAATGGAAAAAAATGCTAGAGGAATGTCCACCTAATCACTGACCTCGCCGAAGCCCGAATGAGCCAAAGCCCTACCACTCTGCCTCAGACCCCTCCTTTGATGACTGCTCTGCTGGGCAGTGTCTCCCTTTTATACCTGAACCTTTCCTGCTCTTCAACCCACGATTGGTGCGCCGGTTATAGCCAAGTTCCCACGAAGCTTTCCCCTTTTAAGCTTCACTCCCGGACCTGGGCACCACCTCCTCTCTCGGAGCTCTCCGAGTCACAATTGGTGCACCGGTTGCCGGTACTGAGGAACCAAGAGTATGGCTGCTCCATGCTCTGCATGGAGGATGATCAGAGCAACGCATCCTCACAAGTAGAACCAGGAGGTCAGGCAGGAGTGTTGATGCGTTGAATGGAAGCTGTAGGTCAGGACTTGATTGCCTCTATTTCTCTGGTTCTTAGATATTTATCCTTATGTTTCCTAAAATAAAGGTTGGTAAGCACAGGAGATTCTGCAGTCGCTGGAAATCCAAACTAACACACACTCTAAGCAGGTGGAGGGAACAAGCAGTTGATGTTTTGGGCTGAGGTCCTAATGAAGGGTCTCGGCCTGAAACATGTATTGTTGCTTCCTCTCCATGGATGCTGCCTGACCTGCTGAGTTCCTCCAGCATTTTGTGTGTTTTAATAAAGGTTGATGTCTGAAGATGAGAGTTTTTGAGGGTGTACTTCATGGCCTCAATTTATGCGGACAGTAGTCAGTCACAGTCACATGGGGGCTGTGCGGTGAAGGCACTACAGGATAGGAGCAGTGGAAGGGCGGACAGGTTGACTCTGTCCTGATTCTAATTATTGGAGTTATAGAGACATAGAAAACCTACAGCACAATACAGGCCCTTCGGCCCGCAAAGCTGTGCGGAATATGTCCTTACCTGAGATATTACCTAGGGTTACCCATAGCCCTCTATTTCTCTAAGCTCAATGTACCTATCCAGGAGTCTCTTAATAGACCCTATCGTAACCGCCTCCACCACTGTTGCCGGCAGCCCATTCCACGCACTCACCACTCTCTCTTATGTAAACATTAAGGTAAGACCATGGGTTTATCTGATTCTCTTCAGGGCAGTTTATTAGGAGCAAGGTTACACAGTGAAGAATGAGCACATATAAAAGGTTGTCCTGCTTAAAGGACACAATGCAATATTTTTGTAGATGATTACACTGCATTGCTCTGGAGTTTTCAGAAATCTGATGGTGGAGGGGAAGAAGCTCTTCTTGCGTCATTGAGTGTGAGTCTTCGGGCTCCTGTACCACATGTCTGATGGTATTAATGCAAACAGGGCATGTCCTGGGTGGTGAGGGTCTTTAATGATGGATGCTGGTTTCCTGAGCTACTGCCTCTGAAAGATTATAAGATATTAGTGAAGCCTAATTTGGAGTATTAGAACCATAGAACATTACAGCACAGAAACAGGCCCTTTGGCCCTTCTTGGCTGTGCCTAACCATTTTTCTGCCTAGTCCCACTGACCTGCAGCTGGACCATATCCTTCCATACCTCTCTCATCCAGGTACCTGTCCAAGTTTTTCTTAAATGTTAAAAGAGAGCCTGCATTCACCACTTCAACTGGCAGCTCATTCCACACTCCCACCACTCTCTGTGTGAAGAAACCCCACCCAATGTTCCCTTTAAACTTTTGCCCCTTAACCCATGTCCTCTGGTTTTTTTCTCCCCTAGCCTCAGTGGAAAAAGCCTGCTTGCATTCACTCTATCTATACCCATCATAATTTTATATACCTCTATCAAATCTCACCTCATTCTTCTACGCTCCAGGGAATAAATTCCTAACTCATTCAACCTTTCTCTGTAACTCAGTTTCTCAAGTCCCGGCAACATCCTTGTAAACCTTCTCTGCACTCCTTAAACCTTATTAATATCCTTCCTGTAATTAGGTGACCAGAACTACACACAATACTCCAAATTCAGCCTCACCAATGTCTTATACAACCTCACCATAACATTCCAACTCTTATACTCAGTACTTTGATTTATAAAGGCCAATGTGCCAAAAGCTCTCATTACTACCCTATCTACCTGTGATGCCACTTTTAGGGAATTATGTATTCCCATATCCCTCTGCTCTACTGCACTTCTTAAAGTCGTACTATTTACTTTGTATGTTCTACCCTGGGTTGACCTTCCGAAGTGCAATATCTCACACTTGTCTGCATTAAACTCCATCTGCCATTTTCAGCCCATTTTTCCAGCTGGTCCAAATTCTCTGCAAGCTTTGAAAATCTTCCTCACTGTCCACTACACCTCCAATCTTTGTATCATCAGCAAATTTGCTGATCCAATTTACCACATTATCATCCAGATCATTGATATAGATGACAAATAACAATGGACCCAGCACTGATCCTGTGGCACACCACTAGTCACAGGCCTCCACTCAGAGAAGCAATCCTTCACTACCACTCTCTGACTTCTTCCATTGAGCCAATGTCTAATCCAATTTACTACCTCACCATGTATACCTAGCGAATGAATCTTCCTAACTAGCGTCCCATGAGGGACCTTGTCAAAGGCCTTACTGAAGTCCATGTAGACAACATCCACTGCCTTCCCTTCATCCACTGTATGCAAGATTGTTGTTTTGACACTACACAACGAGCTGATCTATCCCACTCCTGTACACTTCATTACCATCTGAACTGATGCGAACAATAGTTGCGGATTTGGCAAATTTATGAATGGCGTTTGAGGCACCCAGACTCACTTCTGCACACTGACACTCTTGAATGTCTGGCATACTGTCTTCCTCAGTGAAGACTGACAAAAAATACTTGTGAATTCATCCATTGTGTGCAATTCTGGTCACCTACCTACAGGAAAGATATTAATAAGATTGAAAGACCACAAGACCGCAGGAGCAGAATTAACCATTTGGTCCATCAAGTCTGCTCTGCCATTCAATCATGGCTGATCCTTTTCTCCCTTCCTCAGCTGCACTCCCCAGTCTTCTCTGTGTAACCTTTGATGCCAAGAACCTATTGATTTCTGCCTTAATACACCCAATGGCCTGGCATCCACAATTGCCTGTGAAAACAAATTCCACAAATTCACCACCCTCTGGCTAAATAAATTTCTCTGTATATCTGTTTTAAATAGATGCCTCGCTATCCTGAGGCAGTGCCCTCTTGTTCTAGAATCCCCCACCATGGGAAACATCTTTTCCACGTCTACTCTGTCTAGACCTTTCAATGTTCGAAAGGTTTCAATGAGATCCCACTCCATCCTAAATTCCAGTGAATACAGACCCAGGGCCATCAAACGTTCCTCGTATGATAACCCTTTCATTCCTGGAATCATCCTTGTGAACCACCTCTGGACTCTCTCCAATGGCAGCTCATCTTTTCATAGATGAGGAGCACAAAACTTCACAATACTCAAGGTGAGGTCTCACCAGTGTCTTATAAAGCCTCGGCATCACATCCCTGCTCTTGTATTCTAGACCACTTGAAATGAATGCTAACATGGCATTTGCCTTCCTCACCAACTCAGCCTGCAAGTTAACCTTTAGGGAATCCTGCACTAGAATTCCCAAGTCCCTTTGCATCTCAGATATTTGGAATTTCTCCCCATTTAGAAAATAGTTTGCACATTTATTTCTACTTCCAAAGTGCATGACCATGCACTTTCCAACATTATAATTCATTTGCTACTTTCTTGCCCATTCTCCTAATCTGTTTAAGTTCTTATGCAGCCTGCCTGTTTCCTCAACACTACCTGCCCCTCCATCAATCTTCATATCATCTGCAAACTTGGCAACAAAGACATCTATTCCATCATCTAAATCATTGACATATAGCATAAAAAGAAATGGTCCCTAAACATACCCCTGCAGAACAGCAGTGCAGAGAGTACTGTGAAAAGAGTACAGAGAAAATTTATGAGGATGTTGCCGAGACTTGAGCACCCGAGTTATAAGGAAATGTTGAATAGGTTAGGACTTTATTCCTTGGAGTGTAGGAGAATGACAGGAGATCTAATAGAAGTATACAAAATTATGAGGGGTATAGATACCTGTAGGGTAAATGCAAGTAGCTTCTTCTACTGAGATTGGGTGAGACCAAGCTCAAAGTTCAAAGTAATTTTATAATTTATGTACATAGATGTCATCATATACAACCCTGAGATACATTTTCCTGCAGGCATACTCAGCAAATATATAGAATAGTAACTATAACAGGATCAATGAAAGATCAACCAGAGTGCAGAAGACAACAAACTCTGCAAATACAAATATAAATTAATAGCAATAACTGAAGAGAACATGAGATAAAGTCCCGAAAAGTAAGATCATTGGCTGTGGGAACTTCTCAATGGATGGGCAAGTGAGTGTAGTTAACTGCTTTTGTTCAAGAGCCTGATGGTTGAGGGGTAGTAACTGTTCTTGAACCCTGTGGTGCAAGTCCTGAACTTCTGTACCTTTTCCTGATGACAGCAGTGAGAAAAGAGCATGACCTGGATGGAGGGGACCTCTGATTGGATGCTGCTTTCCCACGACAGTGTTTCATATAGATGTGCTGAATGGTTGGGAGGGCTTTACCCATAATGTACTGGGCCAAATTCACTACCTTTTGTAGGATATTCCAAAGGCTTTGGTGTTTCCATAGCAGGCTGTGATGCAGCTAGTCAATACACTCTCCACTACACATCTCTAGAGGTTTGTCAACATTTTAGATGTCATGCCAAATCTCAGCAGCCTTGTAAGGAAGGCTTGCGTGCTGCTTCCAAGACAGGCCCTTTAAAATAGTTACACCCAGGAATTTAAAATTGTTAACCCTCTCCACCTCTGATGCTCCAATGAGGAGTGACGCATGGACCTCTAGTTTTCCTCTCCTGAAGTCTATAATCAGTTCCTTGGTCTTCCTGACATTGAGTGAGAGGTTGTTGTTATGACACCACTCAGCCAGCTTTTCGGTCTCCTTCTGTATTCTGTGCTTAGCCATACAAGTAAAGCGAGTAGAGCAAGGGTCTAAGCACACAGCCATGGTGTACCTGCACCAATGTGGATCATGAAGGAGATGTTGCCAATCCGAACTGACTGGGGTCTTCAAATGAGGAAATCCAGGATCTAGTTGCACGGAGGTATCAAGAACTAGAGGTCATGGGTTAAGGGTGAGAGGTGAAATGTTTAAAGGGAACAAGAGGGGGAATTTATTCACTCAGAGGGTGGTGAGAGTATGGAATGAGCTGCCAGTTGAAGTGGTGGATTTGGGTCCGATTTAAACATTTAAGAGAAATTTGGATAGGTACGTGGATAGGAGGGATATGGTATGGGTGTAAGTCAATGGGACTAGGCAGATAAATGGTTCAGCACAGACTGAATGGCCTGTTTCTGTGCTGTAGCTTTTATGAGTCTATGATGTCCTCAGTGGTGGGGAGGATACCTCATTGTTTCTACTTTTTACACTATTCATTTATTTTGTAATTTACAGAGATCTTATTCCTCTGCACTGTACTGCTGTCACAAAACAACAAATTTCACAACATAAGCCAGTGATAATAAAGCTGAGTTTGATTCTGCACTGAGCCCTTGTGTGTATCTTTATTTGTTGTTTTCCAGGGACTCTGCTTCCTCCCGAAGACTGAATGCAATGTGAGGGAGGTGGAGGTCGCACGAGCTTTTCGGCTGGGACACAACTCCTTGGAGAGTGTGTCTTTCAAAGTTCCACGAGTCAAGGTGAGTTGCCAAGAGATGTTGGAAATCAGTTTTTTTTGAAACTTTTTTTATTGAGTTTTCAAATAATTACAGAAAGAAAAAGAAAATATGTAAAAAAATATATACCCTTCCCCCCTCCCCTTAACCCCTCCCCCCGAACATCCCTATAGAAAAAAAGAAGAAAGAAAAAAAAGAGTGCTTGGATGTCGGGAGATCCCCACATGCTCCATGGAGTTTGTAATAACTTTAGTATATATATTTATTTCTTTCCCCAAATAACCAATTATTTTATCTTCGGAGAACCTATATATTTAATCCTGTCTTTTGTAAATAAGGGCGCCAAATTTTCAAAAATGTTTCATATTTATCTCTTAAATTATAAGTAATTTTTTTCAAGTGAAATACAGCTGTAAATTTCATTCTTCCAATGATCTATACTTAAGTATGCATCCGATTTCCAAGTAACTGCAATAGCCTTTTTGGCTACTGCCAGTGCAATTTTTATAAATTCTTTCTGATATTTATTCAATTTGGGTTCCGATTTTATCCCTTCAATGTCACCTAATAAAAATAATATTGGATTATGTGGAAGTTGTGTTCCAATAAAACTCTTAAATTTGTCCAAAAAGGTTGAATTTTAGAACAAGACCAAGTAGAATGTAAAAAAGTACCAATTTCTTGTTTACATCGGAAACACTGATCGGATAAATTTGGGTTTAATTTATTTATTTTTTGTGGTGTAATATATAATTGATGTAAAAAATTATATTGCACTAATCTTAACCGGACATTTATTGTATTTGTCATACTATCAAGACATAGTATTGACCAATTTGTTTCTTCAATTTTAATATTCAAGTCACTTTCTCATTTTTGTCTTGACTTATGGACTCCTTGTTTAATTGCCTGTTTTTGAATCAAGCTATACATGCAAGAAATAAATTTTTTAGTCTTTCCTTCTTGAATTAAAGTTTCTATTTCATTAGATTTCGGCAATAACATTGTTTGACCTAATTTTTCTCTTAAATAAGCCCTTAATTGGAAGTAACAAAAAAGAGTGTTGTTTGATACTTTATATTTATTCTTTAATTGATCAAATGACATTAATATACCTCCTTCAAAACAATCTCCTATATATCTAATCCCTTTTTGAAACCGTATATAAAAGTTGATTATCCATTGTAAAAGGAGTAAGTCTATTTTGAATTAAAGATCTCTTTGCTAATAAAGATTTCTTTGTCTCATCACCAACATTTATCTTATTCCATAAGTCAATCAAATGCTTTAATATAGGAGATTCTTTCTTTTCACATATCCATTTAGATTCCCATTTATATATGAAATCTTCTGGTGTATTTTCTCCTATTTTATCTAGTTCTATTCTAATCCATGCTGGTCTATCTCTCTCAAAAAAAGATGCAATATATCTAAGTTGATTTGCTTTATAATAATTCTTAAAATTTGGAAGTTGTAACCCTCCTAGATCAAATTTCCATGTCAATTTTTCCAACGATATTCTTGACATCTTACCTTTCCAAAGAAACTTCCTCACATATTTATTTAACTCTTGAAAAAACTTCTGGGGTAGTTGTATTGGTAGTGTTTGAAATAAGTATTGTAGTCTAGGGAATATATTCATTTTTATGGTATTTACTCTACCTACTAATGTTATTGGTAATACCATCCATTTATCAAGATCTTCTTGAATTTTTTTCAATTATGGTAAGTAATTTAATTTTTATAAGTTCTTTATATCATTATCAACTCTTATACCTAAATATTTTATACCATTTGCCAGCCATCTAAATTGAGTTATTAATCGACATTGACTATAATCTCCTTTAGTAAGAGGTAAAATTTCACTTTTTTCCCAATTTATTTTATAACCTGATATTTTCCCATATTCTTCTAATTTATAGGATAATTTACGCAACGAGTGCAATGGGTTTGTTAAATAAAGCAGAACATCATCAGCAAATAAGTTAATCTTGTATTCTTCCTGATTAACTCTGAAACCCTTAGTATCTGGGTCCATTCTAATTAATTCAGCTAATGGTTCTATCGCCAACACAAATAAAGCAGGTGATAATGGACAACCTTGCCTAGTTGACCTCGTTAACTGAAATGGTGTTGAAATTTGACCATTTGTCACTACTTTAGCTTTGGGATTAGTATTTAAGGTTTTAATCCATTTTATAAAAGATACTCCTAATCCATATTTTTCCAATACCTTAAATAAAAAATCCCATTCCAATCTATCAAATGCTTTTTCTGCATCTAAAGCAACTGCCACACTCATTTCCTCCCTCTTTTGCACCAAATGAATTATACTAAATAACCGAGTTACATTATCTGCCAATTGTCTATTTTTAATAAATCCTGTTTGATCCATATGTACTAATTTTGGTAAGTATTTAGATAATCTGTTAGATAAGATTTTTGCTATTATTTTATAATCAGTGTTTAATAAAGAAATAGGTCTATATGATGCTGGCTTTAAAAGATCTCTATCTTTTTTTGGCAATACTATTAAAATAGCTGTCAAAAAAGATTCTGGAAGTTTATGCGTTCTTTCCGCTTGATGTATTAACTCCATAAAAGGAGGAATTAATAAATCTTTAAACTTTTTATAAAATTCAGGCAGGAAACCATCTTTTACTGGAGATTTATTACTTTGAAGTAATCCTAGGGCTTCTTCAACCTCTTTCAACGTAAAAGGCATATCTAATCCCTTCTGTTCTTCCGTATTTAATTTTGGAAGAGTTATTTGTGATAAAAACCTTTCTATCTTGACATTATCATTTTGTGATTCTGATTTATACAACTCAGAATAAAAATTCTTAAAAATTCCATTAATTTCTAAAGGTTTATAAGTAATTTTATTTACTCTTGTTCGAATTGTTTATTGTTTTAGAAGTCTGGTCTGTTTTTAACTGCCATGCAAGGACCTTATGTGATCTTTCACCTAGTTCATAATATCTCTGTTTAGTTCTCATAATTGCTTTTTCTGTTCGATATGTCTGAAGTGTAATATATTGTAACTTCTTATTAATA
The DNA here is from genome assembly GCF_030144855.1 of Hypanus sabinus. Classification (NCBI taxonomy): domain Eukaryota; kingdom Metazoa; phylum Chordata; class Chondrichthyes; order Myliobatiformes; family Dasyatidae; genus Hypanus; species Hypanus sabinus. The sequence goes on from NC_082714.1 coordinate 4,513,481, forward strand.
AGTTGTCTTCATTTTTCTTGTCATATTTCTTTGAGATTCTTTTTCTAATTTTGTAATCTCTTTTTCCAATTGATCTATTTCTATCATATATTCCTTCTTAATTTTAGAAGTATAACTTATTATCTGACCTCTCAAATATGCCTTCATTGCTTCCCACAATATAAATTTATCATCAACTGAATGGGAATTTGTATCTAAAAAGAACTGAATCTGCTTTTTCATAAAATCACAAAAATCTTTACGTTTTAGTAATATTGAATTAAATCTCCATCTATAAATTGATTCCTCTTTATCTATCATTGTCATTGTCATTATCAAAGGAGAATGATCTGACAATATTCTCGCTTTATATTCCATATTTTTCACTCTATCTTGAATATTCATTGATAATAGGAAAAAATCTATCCTTGAATATGTTTTATGTCTATTTGAATAAAATGAATAATCTCTTTCTTTTGGATTAATTCTTCTCCATATATCAATCAAATTTAAGTCTTTCATCAATGATTGAGTTAATTTTACTACTTTTGATTTTGTGACAACCTTTGTTGATCTATCTAAAACTGGATCTAGACAAAAGTTAAAATCTCCACCTATTAATATTTTGTCATGTGCGTTAGCCAAATTCAAAAAGACCTCTTGTATAAATTTTACATCATTTTCATTTGGTGCATAAATATTCATAAGAGTCCATAGTTCTGAAAAAATTTGACAATGTATAATTACAAATCTCCGCGCCAAATCAATTAATACGTTTTGTATTTTAATTGGTAAATTTTTATTAACCAAAATTGCAACTCATCTCACCTTTGAATTAAATGAAGCTGCAATAACATTTCCAACCCAGTCTCTTTTTAATTTCTGATGTTCTATGTCTGTTAAATGTGTTTCTTGTAAAAAAGCTATGTCTGTTTTCATTTTTTTAATGTATGTTAAAATTCTTTTTCTTTTCACCAGTCCATTAAGCCCATTAACAGTAAAACTTAAAAAATTCAGTAAATTAGTCATTATTTTTAATTATGTTACTCCAATCTATAATAATACCTCATCTTTCAACTTTCATGGTACCTTGGGAAATCTTTTTAAGATTCTCCATGTTTCTATGTGTGTCCCCACCGATCATCTAGGCGGAAAGATAGAAGAAAAATAGAGTATAAAGAAAAAAACAAAATACCCCCCACTAATGTTGTGGGAAAAAAAAGAACACAGCATTACCCCCCTCTGTTGTACGGGTCATGGCAATCGCCATGATTACACACTTGAACCCCCGTAGTAATCGATCCAAAGCTCCCCAGCCCCCCCGCAACATAAAAAAGTATATATATAAGAAAAAAAATACTATTCTTAATTAGTATTTCTGAAATTTTGCTTTTCTCCCCTGTATCATCCTTAAATGTCCATCACTTCCATTCACTGTCTCTATCTTCATCTTTAATCCGTAAAGCTTGGAAATCTCTATGTGTAATTAGCGAATAGATGGAAGTTTTTGTGCGAACTCCTCTGCTTTTCGATAATCAGTAAAAAATCTTCTTTTTCCCTCCTCCAAAAAAATTATCAGTGTTGCTGGGTGATGCATTATAAATTTATAACCCTTTTCCCATAAAACTTTTTTCGCTGGGTTAAATTCCTTCTTTCTCTTCAAAAGGTTATAACTTATAACAGGATAAAAAAGAACTGCCTTCCGTGCTATCATCAATGGCCCGTTTCTCTTTTTGGCACATTGAGCAGCCGCCTTCAGGATCTTTTCTTTATCTTGGTATCTTAAGCATTTTATCAAAATTGATTGTGGATTTCGATCAGCTTGAGGTCTTGACCTTATGAGCCCTTTCAATCTCAATTAGAGTTTCTCCTTCCATTTCCAATTTTTCAGGGATCCATTTTTGAAAAAAAATTATTGGATCTTCTCCTTCTATATCTTCTTTAAGTCCAACAATTTTAATATTGTTTCGTCTACTAAAATTTTCAAGCTTATCAATTTTTTCCATGAATTGTTTCCTTTCTGATGTCCAGGCAGTAATATCAACTTCCATTTTTTTCATTCTTTCAACCATATCTTCCGTTGTAGTTTCCAAATCTATAATTCTCTTTTCCATTTTTTCCTGTCTTTTTGTCATTTTATCAAACATAATCTCCATATTTATCACTTTTTTGATTACTTTTAATGTGTTTAATTTTTCTAATTTACGCATTATTTGCATCAAAGTCTTTTCTATATTTCCAGAAAAACTTTTACCTCCATCTTCGTCTGATTTTTCCAGAGAATCCAAGTCTCTCTCAGATTCACTTTCACTTTCGGTTTCAGTCATTACTGGGATTTGTAGTTCTGGTTGCTCCCGTTTGCGCGTGCTCCTCCCTTCACATTTGCGCAGTTCTCGTTGGTCCTTTTCTTTAGAAATGGTCGATGTTGCCGCAGTTTCCTGTTCTGTATAGCCGGTGGTATAATGTACCTGAGCCCACGGTTCTTTGGCAGAAGTGGGCCTTGATTCTGTTCCAACTTGTGTTGTCTTCACGGTAGTAGTTTTCTTCATCTTCTGTTTGTGAGGTATAACTTGAAACAATCCGGAGTAGTTTATAAGTAACTTTTAGAAAGTATTGTCTAACTTTTCTTCACTTAAACATTAATTCATTGATTTTTTACGGGAGGGCTGGGTTCCAGCGTCTCAAGCTTACGTCATCACGTGACGTCCCCCTCATGTTGGAAATCAGTGAGCTAAAGGAGAGATAGGGTCAAAACTGTGATGTAGAGTCCTTGTTCTCTGAGATCCAGAGCAAGAAATGTGTCTAGACCAAAGACACAGAGAGCTGGGATCCCAGTCTCTCTGCACTCTTTGAGTTGACTACTTGGAGTGAAATGTTTCTGCAGTATGGATTAGCGAACATCACCTGCATGTCTGTTGGAGTCATTCACTGTATCGGGTGTTCCCGGAATTCAACATGTCAATCCATGGCCTCCTGTACTGCTACAATGAGCCCACTCTCAAGTTGGAGGAGCCACACTTCATATTACATCTGGGTAGCCTCCAACCCGATAGCATTAAACATCAATTTCTCTTAACTTCCTGTAATTCCTCCACCCACACCTCTCTTTTAACATTCCTCATTCTGTTTCCCCTCTTACTCTTCCTCACCTGCCCTTTTGGTTCCCCTCCTCCTTCCCTCTCACACATGGTTTACTCTCCTCTCCTATCAGGTTCTTTCTTCTTCAGTCCTCTACGTCTTCTACTTAAACATAGAAACATAGAAAACCTACAGCACAATACAGGCCCTTCGGCCCACAAAGTTGTGCCAAACATGTCCCTAACTTAGAAATTACTAGGCTTACCCATAGCCCTCTATTTTTCTAAACTCTATGTACCTATCCAAAAGCCTCTTAAAAGACCCTAACATATCCTCCTCCACCACCATTGCCGGCAGCCCATTCCAGGCACTCACCACTCTCTGAGTAAAAAACTTACTCCTGACATCTCCTCTGTACCTACTCCACAGCACCTTAAACCTGTGCCCCCTTGTGGCAGCCTGGAAAAAGCCTTTAACTATCCACATGATCAATGCCTCTCATCACCTTATACACCTCTATCAGGTCACCTCTCATCCTTCTTTGCTCCAAGGAGAAAAGGCCGAGTTCACTCAACCTGTCTTCATAAGGCATGCTCTCCAATCCAGGCAACATCCTTGTAAATCTCCTCTGCACCCTTTCTATGGTTTCCACACCCTTCCTGTAGTGAGGCGACCAGAACTGAGCACAGTACTCCACGTGGGGTCTGACCTGGGTCCTATATAGCTGCAACATTACCTCTCGGCTCCTAAATTCAATTCCACGATTGATGAAGGTCAATACACCATATGCCTTCTTAACCACAAGAGTCAACCTGCGCAGCTGCTTTGAGAATCCTATGGACTCAGACCCCAAGGTCCCTCTGATCCTCCACACCGGCAAGAGTCTTACCATTAATACTATATTCTGCCATCATATTTGACCTACCAAAATGAACCACTTCACACTTACGTGGGTTGAACTCCATCTGCCACTTCTCAGCCCAGTTTTGCATCTTATCAATGTCCCGCTGTAACCTCTGACAGCCCTCTACAGTATCCACAACACCCCCAACCTTTGTGTCATCAGCAAACTTACTAACCCATCCCTCCACTTCCTCATCCAAGTCATTTATAAAAATCACAAAGAGTAAGGGTCCCAGAATAGATCCCTGAGGCACGCCACTGGTCACCGACCTCCATGCAGAATATGACCCGTCTACATCCACTCTTTACCTTCTATGGGCGAGCCAGTTCTAGATCCATGAAGCAATGTCCCCTTGGATCCCACACCTCCTTACTTTCTCAATAAGCCTTGCATGGGGTACCTTAACAAATGCCATAAACAATACATCTGTTGTTCTTCCTTCATTAATGTGTTTAGTCACATCCTCAAAAAAATTCAATCAGGCTCATAAGGCACAACCTGCCCTTTACCAAGCCACCCTGACTATTCCTAATCACATAATACCTCTGTTCAAATCAAATGTTCATAAATCCTGCCTCTCAGGATCTTCTCCATCAACTTACCAACCACTGAAGTACTTATCACCTCCCAACTTCTCACTTTATTTCCCCTCTCCCACCCACCCACCTTCCCCCTTAACTATCACCAGGCAGCTTGCCCTCCTTCTCCTCTCCTCACCTTCTTATTCTGGCATCTTCCCCCTTCCTTTCCAGTCCTGATGAAGGGTCTCAGCCAGAAACATTGACTGTTTATTCCCTTCCATAGATGCTGCTTGACCTGCTAAGGTGAGTGTGTTGCAGAGAACAGTGAGTTTGGGGAATGTACACGAGGCAGTAAGGTGCAATTCCACTAGACTGGCAAGTACCACAGCCAGGGACAGGGTTAGCCAGGGGCTGATATGGGCACTGAACAAGTTCTATCTGCCCCAATTTCCTACATTTCACTTGGAACTACTGTATCTCTTTATCGGCTGCTTCAGGGGCAGAGTGGATCTAGGACTCATTCTAGTTCAGGGTGCTGTTGGCTTGCTTCTATTCTTTGCACGATGTTTTTTTCACTTTCTTTCTCTGTGAAGTTTTGGGTTATTTTTTATTGTGTTAATCAGGTTTCTTGCTGTGTGGCTGCCGATAAACAGACATATTTCAAGGTGTATAATTTGTACATTCTTTGATAATAAATGTGCTTTGAATCTTAATCTCCTTATTCTTCTCTCTACACAGAAAGAATTTTTCCAGGATGATATTTTCCCTGACACAACAATATGGTGGAGACCGGCACTCTCAGCATCTGCGTGGCTGGCAGGTTCCAATGGGCAGCACCAGAAGATGTGCCTGAAGCCTAACGACATGACTCCAGGTACCCATTTTCCCCACCCCTGCCCCTAGTCTTTCAGTTTCCCCCACTCCCAACCCAAGTCTTCCGCATTAATAATCACAGAATAATCCGCCAGAGTTTCTGGGTTCAGTGAAGCAGCTTCACTGAGATCTTAATAAAGAATATGCGCTGATCCATCCAACACACACACAGTCTCTCTCTCTCTCCCCCCACCTCCTCTCCTCTCACTCTCTCAGTCTCTCTCTTCCCCTCCTCTCCTCTCACTCTCAGTCTCTCTCTCTCTCACACACACACACACACTTCATATTAATATTAATAGGACTCCTAAACAGATTTGGATAATAAAGGTTAAAATCCTGGTGAATTTTAACTTCTATTTTCAGGGTTATCTAATCCTCCTGTAAGTCTGTAGCCTTAATTCTCATCCACACATTAGCTTGCCCCTGTCAGTCATTTGCAAGGACTAAGGACACTGTATTTGCAGTAACCATCACACCACCCCATCCCCTTCCGCTAACAAAATCTAAGCCACTCCCACATCTAAGGACTGTGACTGACTCATAGCACAACATATCCAACAGCTTCCTCGCTCTTTCTCACCCTAATGCATCGCAGTGTCCACAACTCAGAAGCGAAGTTACTTGATTTAGTCTCATTTACAGATGTGACAATCAGACAATGTACTATCCTCTTCAAACAAAAATTTTATCGTATCATGAAACTACTAGATTTTTATAAAATCACATCTGGTTCAATACTCTTTTTCGCTGTAGGAATTTTCAATTGTATCTAATTACAAGGTGATTGAGATAAAGATTAGCTTTATTTGTCACATGTACAATGAAAATTGAAACATGGTAAAATGCGTCGTTTGTGTCAATGACCAACACAGTCTGTGGATGTGCTGGGGGCAGCCCACAAGTATCGTCATGCTTCTGGTGCCAACATAGCATTCACATATTTTAACTGAATGTCTTTGGAATGTTAGAGGAAACTGGAGCTCCCAGAGGAAACCCATGTGGTCAGGGGACAATGTACAAACTCCTTACTAACAGCAGCAGGAATTGAACCTCAATCACTGTTGCTGTAAAGCAAAGGGCTAACCACTACGCTACCATGCTGCTTCCTGTTTTATAGCCCATCCCAAACTGTCCATGGCCACATTTGTGAAGTACTTGAGTTCCCCTGATTGAATACTTCCTTCATTCTGCCTGTAGGCAGTATTAGGATTTACGTCCATAGTAATGAGGGAATGGCAATTATAATTCTAAATTAGGATAGTATGTGATTGGGAAGATGCTGGTGGTTCCCATGTACTTGCTTTGATAAGAATTGTGGGCTGATATGGAATACTGCCTGCACACTGATCAAAGTCTTTCCATCTCAGTTTATTTTAAAATAACTCACGTGATGCACAGTACTTTCTTCCAACTCCCACTCTACCCACTCAAGTCTACAATACAGCTCTATAGCTCATGGTCTCAGCCCAATTGCCACTCATACATCTGCTGATGATGGAATGTTATTATGAAGTGTCCATCTTGCATTTTGCAAGGGATAAGCAGTAACAGGTCCTTGATTGTGCTATCTATTATACCTGTTGAGTGCCATGCCATGCTTGAAGAGAACCTGATCTCTGCATGGTGAGTTCACTGCTAATGGAATATTTTTTCTTCAGTCAGTGCCGCACCTAAGGAGGCACCTGTCAGAAAGTACCAGCCCTCATCTTTCTACCTGGAGGAAAAAACGGATGAGGAGAAAAAAGAAGAGGTATTTTGTATTAACATTTCATTTGTGTGTGTATCTTTCGCTCATTCTCTTCTTTATCCTTGTTCTTTCCCGCTGTTAGTTTTTCTCGATTTGTCTGTTGCTGTCCCACTCTCTTACAGTTTATCTCCTCCTCCCTGCTAGCCTTTTTTTCACTGTTGCTGACATGAATAACTGTTCAGCTCTCTCGCTTCCTTCCTTTCTCTCTTCTTCTTTCCCTCTCTCCTCCACTTCATCTCTCCTTCTCTACCCCCTCCCCGTTTACATCCTCTCTCCACCAGTCCAACTCTACCTTCACTCCTCCAGCCCCTTTCAACACCTCTACCTTCCAATTCAATCCAACTCTCCTTCATCTCTAGTTCAACCCCCCTCCAACACTGCTGTCCTCCACTCTTTCCTTCTCCCCCTCTCCTCCTCCTCCATCTCCTAAATGCTTCATCTTCCCTGTCATATTCCATTCCCTCTCGCATCCACCTCCTCATTCCTTCACCTTAGCACTCCTCATTCCTATCTCCCCATCTCCGCTCTCCTCCACCTCTCTCCCCGCTCTCCTCCTCCTCTCTCATCCATTTCCTCTCTTCTCCATCCCACTTCTACCAGGGAGGAGACTCCACCAGCACCACAAGAATTGAGAAAAAGTGACTTTCGCCAAGCAGTAAGGATGATCAACACCTTCACCCACTAACGCACGCCTTCCATACCACTAACCACCTCAACACCTTCAACCAGTAACCCAAACTCCAAACGCCCAACCATCTCAACACCTTCACCCACTAACCCACCCTCCAAATCCCCAACCACCTCAACACCTTCACCCACTAACCCACCCTCCAAACCCCCAACCACCTCAACACCTGCACCCACTAACCCACCCTCCACACCCCAAACCACCTCAACACCTTCACCAAGTAACCCAAACTCCAAACGCCCAACCATCTCAACACCTTCACCCACTAAACCTCTCTCAACACCCCCAACCACCTCAGCACCTACACCCACTAACCCACTCTCCACAACCCCAACCAGCTCAACACCTTCACCCACTAACCCACCCTCCACACCCCAACCACCTCAACACCTGCATCCACAACCCCACCCTCCACAACCCCAACCACCTCAACACCTTCACCCACTAACCCACCCTCCACAAATCCAACCACCTCAACACCTTCACCCACTAAACCACCCTCCAAACCCCCAACCACCTCAACACCTTCACCCACTAGCCCACCCTCCACACCCCCAACCACCTCAACTACTTCACCCACTAACTCACCCTCCACACCCCCAACCACGTCATGACCTTCACCCACAAACCCACCCTCCACACCCCAACAACCTCAACACCGTCACCCACTAACCCACCCTCCAAACCCCCAACCACCCAACACATGCACCCACTAAACCACCCTCCAAACCCCAACCAACTTAACACCATCACCCACAAACCCACCCTCCACACCACCAACCACCTCAACACCTTCAGCCACTAACCCACCCTCCACACCCCGAATCACCTCAACTCCTTCACCCACTAACCCACCCTCCACAACCCAACCACCTCAACACCTTCACCCACCCTCCACAACCCCAACCACCTCAACACCTTCACCCACTAAACCACCCTCCACACCCCAACCACCTCAACACCTTCCCCCACTAACCCACCCTCCACACCCCGAATCACCTCAACACCTTCACCCACTAACCCACCCTCCACACCCAAACCACCTCAACACCTTCACCCACTAACCCACCCTGCACACCCCAACCACCTCAACACCTTCACCCACTAACCCTCCCTCCACACCCCCAACCACGTCATGACCTTCACCGACTCACCCACCCTCCACACACTCAAACAGCTCAACACCTTTACCCACTAACCCACCCTCCACACACTCAACCACCTCAGCACCTACACCCACTAACCCACCATCCACACCCCAACCACATCAACACCTTCACACACTAACCCACTCTCCAAACCCACAACCAACTCAACACCTTCACCCACTATCCCTCCCTCCACACCCCCAACCAAGTCATGACCTTCACTGACTCACCCATCCTCCACACACTCAAACAGCTCAACACCTTTACCCACTAACCCACCCTCCACACACTCAACCACCTCAGCACCTACACCCACTAACCCACCATCCACACCCCAACCACCTCAACACCTTCACCCACTAACCCAAACTCCACACGCCAAATCACCTCAACACCTTCACCCACTAACCCACCCTCCACACCCCAACCACCTCAACACCTTCACCCACTAACCCAACCTCCACACCCCGAATCACCTCAACACCTTCACCCACTAACCCACCCTCCACACCTCAACCACCTCAACACCTTCACCCACTAACCCAACCTCCACACCCCGAATCACCTCAACACCTTCACCCACTAACCCACCCTCCACACCCCAACCACCTCAACACCTTCACCCACTAACCCAACCTCCACACCCCAACCACCCAACCACCTCAACACCTTCACCCACTATCCCACCCTCCACACCCCAACCACCCAACCACCTCAACACCTTCACCCACTAACCCACCCTCCACACCCCAACCACCTCAACAGCTGCACCCACTAACCCACCCTCCACACCCCAACCACCTCAACACCTTCACCAACTAACCCTCCCTCCAGACCCCCAACCACATCATTACCTACACCCACTAACCCACCCTCCACACCCCAACCACCTCAACACTTTCACCCACTAACCCACCCTACAAACCCCCAACCACCTCAACACCTTCGCACACTAACCCAATCTCCAAACCCACAACCACCTCAACTACTTCACCCATTAACTCACCCTCCACACCCCCAACCACGTCATGACCTTCACCCACAAACCCACCCTCCACACCCCAACCACCTCAACACCTTCACCCACTAACCCACCCTCCACAACCCCACCCACCTCAACACCTTCACCCACTATCCCACCCTCCACACACTCAACCACCTCAGCACCTACACCCACTAACCCACTCTCCACAACCCCAACAACCTCAACACCTTCACCCGCTAACACACCATCCACACCCCAACCACCTCAGCACCTTCACACACTAACCCACTCACCAAACCCACAACCACCTCAACACCTTCACCCACTAACCCTCCCTCCACACCCCCAACCACGTCATGACCTTCACCCACTCACCCACCCACCACACTCTCAAACAGCTCAACACCTTCACCCACTAACCCACCCTCCACACCCCCAACCACCTCAACACCTTCACCCACTAACCCACCCTCTAAACCCCCAACCACCTCAACACCTTCACCCACTAACCCACCCCCCACACCCCCAACCACCTCAACACCTTCCTCCACTAACCCACCCTCCACACCCCCAACCACCACAACACATTCACTCACTAACACACCCTCCACACCCCCAACCACCTCAACACCTTCACCCACTAACCCACCCTCCACACACTCAACCACCTCAGCTACATCACCCACTAACCCACCCTCCAAATCCCCAACTACATCAACACCTTCAGCAACTAACCCACACTCCACACCTCCAACAACCTCAACACCTTCACCCACTAACCCACCCCCCACACACAAAACCACCTCAACACCGTCACCAACTAACCCACCGTCCACACCACCAAGCACCTCAACATCTTCACCCGCTAACCCACCCTCCAAACCCACAACCACCTCAACACCTTCACCCACTAACCCACCCTCCCCACCCCAAACACCTCAACACCTTCACCCACTAACCCACCCTCCAAACCCCCAACCACGTCAACACCTTCACCCACTAACCCACCCTCCAAACCCCCAACCAGCTCAACACCTTCACCCACTAACCCACCATCCACACACTCAACCACCTGAACACCTTCACCCACTAACCCTCCCTCCACACCCCAACCACCTCAACACCTTCACCCACTAACCCACTCTCCAAACCCACAACCACCTCAACACCTTCACCCACTAACCCTCCCTCCACACCCCCAACCACGTCATGTCCTTCACCCACTAACCCACCTTCCACACATTCAAACAGCTCAACACCTTCACCCACTAACCCACCCTCCACAAACCCAACCACCTCAACACCTTCACCCACTAACCCACTCTCCACAGCCCCAACCACGTCATGTCCTTCACCCACTAACCCACCCTCCACACACTCAACCACCTCAACACCTACACCCACTAACCCACTCTCCACGACCCCAACCACCCCAGAACCTTCACCCACTAACCCACACTCCACACCCCAACCACCTCAACACCTTCACACACTAACCCACTCTCCAAACACACAACCGCCTCAACACCTTCACCCACTAACCCTCCCTCCACACCCCCAACCACGTCATGACCTTCACCCACTCACCCACCCTCCACACACTCAAACAGCTCAACACCTTCACCCACTAACCCACCCTCCACACCCCAACCACCTCAACACCTTCACCCACTAACCCTCCCTCCACAACCCAACCACCTCAACACCTTCACCCACTAACCCAACCTCCACACCCCAACCAACCAACCACCTCAACACCTTCACCCACTATCCCACCCTCCACACCCCAACCACCCAACCACCTCAACACCTTCACCCACTAACCCTCCCTCCACAACCCAACCACCTCAACACCTTCACCCACTAACCCAACCTCCACACCCCAACCAACCAACCACCTCAACACCTTCACCCACTACCCCTCCCTCCACACCCCCAACCACGTCATGACCTTCACCCACTCACCCACCCTCCACACACTCAAACAGCTCAACACCTTCACCCACTAACCCACCCTCCACACCCCAACCACCTCAACACCTGCATCCACAACCCCACCCTCCACAACCCCAACCACCTCAACACCTTCACCCACTAACCCACCCTCCACAACCCAACCACCTCAACACCTTCACCCACTAAACCACCCTCCACACCCCAACCACCTCAACACCTTCCCCCACTAACCCACCCTCCACACCCCGAATCACCTCAACACCTTCACCCACTAACCCACCCTCCACACCCAAACCACCTCAACACCTTCACCCACTAACCCACCCTGCACACCACAACCACCTCAACACCTTCACCCACAAACCCTCCCTCCACACCCCCAACCACGTCATGACCTTCACCGACTCACCCACCCTCCACACACTCAAACAGCTCAACACCTTTACCCACTAACCCACCCTCCACACACTCAACCACCTCAGCACCTACACCCACTAACCCACCATCCACACCCCAACCACCTCAACACCTTCACACACTAACCCACCCTCCACACGCCAAATCACCTCAACACCTTCACCCACTAACCCACCTTCCACACACTCAAACAGCTCAACACCTTCACCCACTAACCCACCCTCCACAAACCCAACCACCTCAACACCTTCACCCACTAACCCACTCTCCACAGCCCCAACCACGTCATGTCCTTCACCCACTAACCCACCCTCCACACACTCAACCACCTCAACACCTACACCCACTAACCCACTCTCCACGACCCCAACCACCCCAGAACCTTCACCCACTAACCCACACTCCACACCCCAACCACCTCAACACCTTCACACACTAACCCACCCTCCACACCCCCAACCACGTCATGACCTTCACCCACTAACCCACCCTCCACACACTCAAACAGCTCAACACCTTCACCCACTAACCCACCCTCCACACCCCAACCACCTCAACACCTTCACCCACTAACCCTCCCTCCACAACCCAACCACCTCAACACCTTCACCCACTAACCCAACCTCCACACCCAACCAACCAACCACCTCAACACCTTCAGCCACTATCCCACCCTCCACACGCCAACCACCCAACCACCTCAACACCTTCACCCACTAACCCACCCTCCACACCCCAACCACCTCAACAGCTGCACCCACTAACCCACCCTCCACACCCCAACCACCTCAAAAACTTCACCCACTAACCCTCCCTCCACACCCCCAACCACATCATTACCTACACCCACTAACCCACCCTCCACACCCCAACCACCTCAACACTTTCACCCACTAACCCACCCTACAAACCCCCAACCACCTCAACACCTTCGCACACTAACCCAATCTCCAAACCCACAACCACCTCAACTACTTCACCCATTAACTCACCCTCCACACCCCCAACCACGTCATGACCTTCACCCACAAACCCACCCTCCACACCCCAACCACCTCAACACCTTCACCCACTAACCCACCCTCCACAACCCCACCCACCTCAACACCTTCACCCACTATCCCACCCTCCACACACTCAACCACCTCAGCACCTACACCCACAAACCCACTCTCCACAACCCCAACCACCTCAACACCTTCACCCGCTAACACACCATCCACACCCCAACCACCTCAGCACCTTCACACACTAACCCACTCACCAAACCCACAACCACCTCAACACCTTCACCCACTAACCCTCCCTCCACACCCCCAACCACGTCATGACCTTCACCCACTCACCCACCCTCCACACACTCAAACAGCTCAACACCTTCACCCACTAACCCACCCTCCACACCGCAACCACCTCAACACCTTCACCCATTAACCCACCCTCCAGAACTCCAACCAGCTCAACACCTTCACCCACTAACCCACCCTCCAAATCCCCAACCACATCAACACCTTCAGCAACTAACCCACCCTCCACACCTCCAACAACCTCAACACCTTCACCCACTAACCCACCCCCCACACCCCAACCACCTCAACGCCTTCACCCACTAACCCACCCTCCACACCCCCAACCACCCAACACATGCACCCACTAAACCACCCTCCAAACCCCAACCAACTTAACACCATCACCCACAAACCCACCCTCCACACCACCAACCACCTCAACACCTTCAGCCACTAACCCACCCTCCACACCCCGAATCACCTCAACTCCTTCACCCACTAACCCACCCTCCACAACCCAACCACCTCAACACCTTCACCCACCCTCCACAACCCCAACCACCTCAACACCTTCACCCACTAAACCACCCTCCACACCCCAACCACCTCAACACCTTCCCCCACTAACCCACCCTCCACACCCCGAATCACCTCAACACCTTCACCCACTAACCCACCCTCCACACCCAAACCACCTCAACACCTTCACCCACTAACCCACCCTGCACACCCCAACCACCTCAACACCTTCACCCACTAACCCTCCCTCCACACCCCCAACCACGTCATGACCTTCACCGACTCACCCACCCTCCACACACTCAAACAGCTCAACACCTTTACCCACTAACCCACCCTCCACACACTCAACCACCTCAGCACCTACACCCACTAACCCACCATCCACACCCCAACCACATCAACACCTTCACACACTAACCCACTCTCCAAACCCACAACCACCTCAACACCTTCACCCACTATCCCTCCCTCCACACCCCCAACCAAGTCATGACCTTCACTGACTCACCCATCCTCCACACACTCAAACAGCTCAACACCTTTACCCACTAACCCACCCTCCACACACTCAACCACCTCAGCACCTACACCCACTAACCCACCATCCACACCCCAACCACCTCAACACCTTCACCCACTAACCCAAACTCCACACGCCAAATCACCTCAACACCTTCACCCACTAACCCACCCTCCACACCCCAACCACCTCAACACCTTCACCCACTAACCCAACCTCCACACCCCGAATCACCTCAACACCTTCACCCACTAACCCACCCTCCACACCTCAACCACCTCAACACCTTCACCCACTAACCCAACCTCCACACCCCGAATCACCTCAACACCTTCACCCACTAACCCACCCTCCACACCCCAACCACCTCAACACCTTCACCCACTAACCCAACCTCCACACCCCAACCACCCAACCACCTCAACACCTTCACCCACTATCCCACCCTCCACACCCCAACCACCCAACCACCTCAACACCTTCACCCACTAACCCACCCTCCACACCCCAACCACCTCAACAGCTGCACCCACTAACCCACCCTCCACACCCCAACCACCTCAACACCTTCACCAACTAACCCTCCCTCCAGACCCCCAACCACATCATTACCTACACCCACTAACCCACCCTCCACACCCCAACCACCTCAACACTTTCACCCACTAACCCACCCTACAAACCCCCAACCACCTCAACACCTTCGCACACTAACCCAATCTCCAAACCCACAACCACCTCAACTACTTCACCCATTAACTCACCCTCCACACCCCCAACCACGTCATGACCTTCACCCACAAACCCACCCTCCACACCCCAACCACCTCAACACCTTCACCCACTAACCCACCCTCCACAACCCCACCCACCTCAACACCTTCACCCACTATCCCACCCTCCACACACTCAACCACCTCAGCACCTACACCCACTAACCCACTCTCCACAACCCCAACAACCTCAACACCTTCACCCGCTAACACACCATCCACACCCCAACCACCTCAGCACCTTCACACACTAACCCACTCACCAAACCCACAACCACCTCAACACCTTCACCCACTAACCCTCCCTCCACACCCCCAACCACGTCATGACCTTCACCCACTCACCCACCCACCACACTCTCAAACAGCTCAACACCTTCACCCACTAACCCACCCTCCACACCCCCAACCACCTCAACACCTTCACCCACTAACCCACCCTCTAAACCCCCAACCACCTCAACACCTTCACCCACTAACCCACCCCCCACACCCCCAACCACCTCAACACCTTCCTCCACTAACCCACCCTCCACACCCCCAACCACCACAACACATTCACTCACTAACACACCCTCCACACCCCCAACCACCTCAACACCTTCACCCACTAACCCACCCTCCACACACTCAACCACCTCAGCTACATCACCCACTAACCCACCCTCCAAATCCCCAACTACATCAACACCTTCAGCAACTAACCCACACTCCACACCTCCAACAACCTCAACACCTTCACCCACTAACCCACCCCCCACACACAAAACCACCTCAACACCGTCACCAACTAACCCACCGTCCACACCACCAAGCACCTCAACATCTTCACCCGCTAACCCACCCTCCAAACCCACAACCACCTCAACACCTTCACCCACTAACCCACCCTCCCCACCCCAAACACCTCAACACCTTCACCCACTAACCCACCCTCCAAACCCCCAACCACGTCAACACCTTCACCCACTAACCCACCCTCCAAACCCCCAACCAGCTCAACACCTTCACCCACTAACCCACCATCCACACACTCAACCACCTGAACACCTTCACCCACTAACCCTCCCTCCACACCCCAACCACCTCAACACCTTCACCCACTAACCCACTCTCCAAACCCACAACCACCTCAACACCTTCACCCACTAACCCTCCCTCCACACCCCCAACCACGTCATGTCCTTCACCCACTAACCCACCTTCCACACATTCAAACAGCTCAACACCTTCACCCACTAACCCACCCTCCACAAACCCAACCACCTCAACACCTTCACCCACTAACCCACTCTCCACAGCCCCAACCACGTCATGTCCTTCACCCACTAACCCACCCTCCACACACTCAACCACCTCAACACCTACACCCACTAACCCACTCTCCACGACCCCAACCACCCCAGAACCTTCACCCACTAACCCACACTCCACACCCCAACCACCTCAACACCTTCACACACTAACCCACTCTCCAAACACACAACCGCCTCAACACCTTCACCCACTAACCCTCCCTCCACACCCCCAACCACGTCATGACCTTCACCCACTCACCCACCCTCCACACACTCAAACAGCTCAACACCTTCACCCACTAACCCACCCTCCACACCCCAACCACCTCAACACCTTCACCCACTAACCCTCCCTCCACAACCCAACCACCTCAACACCTTCACCCACTAACCCAACCTCCACACCCCAACCAACCAACCACCTCAACACCTTCACCCACTATCCCACCCTCCACACCCCAACCACCCAACCACCTCAACACCTTCACCCACTAACCCTCCCTCCACAACCCAACCACCTCAACACCTTCACCCACTAACCCAACCTCCACACCCCAACCAACCAACCACCTCAACACCTTCACCCACTACCCCTCCCTCCACACCCCCAACCACGTCATGACCTTCACCCACTCACCCACCCTCCACACACTCAAACAGCTCAACACCTTCACCCACTAACCCACCCTCCACACCCCAACCACCTCAACACCTGCATCCACAACCCCACCCTCCACAACCCCAACCACCTCAACACCTTCACCCACTAACCCACCCTCCACAACCCAACCACCTCAACACCTTCACCCACTAAACCACCCTCCACACCCCAGCCACCTCAACACCTTCCCCCACTAACCCACCCTCCACACCCCGAATCACCTCAACACCTTCACCCACTAACCCACCCTCCACACCCAAACCACCTCAACACCTTCACCCACTAACCCACCCTGCACACCACAACCACCTCAACACCTTCACCCACAAACCCTCCCTCCACACCCCCAACCACGTCATGACCTTCACCGACTCACCCACCCTCCACACACTCAAACAGCTCAACACCTTTACCCACTAACCCACCCTCCACACACTCAACCACCTCAGCACCTACACCCACTAACCCACCATCCACACCCCAACCACCTTAACACCTTCACACACTAACCCACCCTCCACACGCCAAATCACCTCAACACCTTCACCCACTAACCCACCTTCCACACACTCAAACAGCTCAACACCTTCACCCACTAACCCACCCTCCACAAACCCAACCACCTCAACACCTTCACCCACTAACCCACTCTCCACAGCCCCAACCACGTCATGTCCTTCACCCACTAACCCACCCTCCACACACTCAACCACCTCAACACCTACACCCACTAACCCACTCTCCACGACCCCAACCACCCCAGAACCTTCACCCACTAACCCACACTCCACACCCCAACCACCTCAACACCTTCACACACTAACCCACCCTCCACACCCCCAACCACGTCATGACCTTCACCCACTAACCCACCCTCCACACACTCAAACAGCTCAACACCTTCACCCACTAACCCACCCTCCACACCCCAACCACCTCAACACCTTCACCCACTAACCCTCCCTCCACAACCCAACCACCTCAACACCTTCACCCACTAACCCAACCTCCACACCCAACCAACCAACCACCTCAACACCTTCAGCCACTATCCCACCCTCCACACGCCAACCACCCAACCACCTCAACACCTTCACCCACTAACCCACCCTCCACACCCCAACCACCTCAACAGCTGCACCCACTAACCCACCCTCCACACCCCAACCACCTCAAAAACTTCACCCACTAACCCTCCCTCCACACCCCCAACCACATCATTACCTACACCCACTAACCCACCCTCCACACCCCAACCACCTCAACACTTTCACCCACTAACCCACCCTACAAACCCCCAACCACCTCAACACCTTCGCACACTAACCCAATCTCCAAACCCACAACCACCTCAACTACTTCACCCATTAACTCACCCTCCACACCCCCAACCACGTCATGACCTTCACCCACAAACCCACCCTCCACACCCCAACCACCTCAACACCTTCACCCACTAACCCACCCTCCACAACCCCACCCACCTCAACACCTTCACCCACTATCCCACCCTCCACACACTCAACCACCTCAGCACCTACACCCACAAACCCACTCTCCACAACCCCAACCACCTCAACACCTTCACCCGCTAACACACCATCCACACCCCAACCACCTCAGCACCTTGACACACTAACCCACTCACCAAACCCACAACCACCTCAACACCTTCACCCACTAACCCTCCCTCCACACCCCCAACCACGTCATGACCTTCACCCACTCACCCACCCTCCACACACTCAAACAGCTCAACACCTTCACCCACTAACCCACCCTCCACACCGCAACCACCTCAACACCTTCACCCATTAACCCACCCTCCAGAACTCCAACCAGCTCAACACCTTCACCCACTAACCCACCCTCCAAATCCCCAACCACATCAACACCTTCAGCAACTAACCCACCCTCCACACCTCCAACAACCTCAACACCTTCACCCACTAACCCACCCCCCACACCCCAACCACCTCAACGCCTTCACCCACTAACCCACCCTCCACACCCCCAACCACCTCAACACCTTCACCCACTAACCCACCCTCCACACCCCCAACCACCACAACACATTCACTCACTAACACACCCTCCACACCCCCAACCACCTCAACACCTTCACCCACTAGCCCACCCTCCACACCCCCAACCACCTCAACACCTTCACCCACTAACCCGCCCCCCACACCCCCAACCACCACAACACATTCACTCACTAACACACCCTCCACACCCCAAACACCTCAACACCTTCACCCACTAACCCACCCTCCACACACTCAACTACCTCAGCTACATCACCCAATAACCCACACTCCAAATCCCCAACCACATAAACACCTTCAGCAACTAACCCACCCTCCACACCTCCAACAACCTCAACACCTTCACCCACTAACCCACCCCCCACACACACAACCACCTCAACACCGTCACCAACTAAACCACCGTCCACACCCCCAACCACCTCAACACCTTCACCCGCTAACCCACCCTCCAAACCCACAACCACCTCAACACCTTCACCCACTAACCCACCCTCCACAGCCCCCACCACCTCAACACCTTCACCCACTAACCCACCCTCCAAACCCCCAACCACCTCAACACCTTCACCCACTAAGCCACCCTCCACACCCCAACCACCTCAACACCTTCACCCACTATCCCACCCTCCATACCCCGAATCACCTCAACACATTCACACACTAACCCACCCTCCACACCCCAACCACCTCAACACCTTCACCCACTAACCCACCCTCCCAACCCCCAACCACCTCAACACCTTCACCCACTAACCCACCCTCCAAACCCCAAACCAGCTCAACTCCTTCACACACTAACCCACTCTCCAAACACACAACCGCCTCAACACCTTCACCCACTACCCCTCCCTCCACACCCCCAACCACGTCATGACCTTCACCCACTCACCCACCCTCCACACACTCAAACAGCTCAACACCTTCACCCACTAACCCACCCTCCACAACCCCAACCACCTCAACACCTTCACCCACTAACACACCCTCCACACCGCCAACCACCTCAAAACCTTCACACACTAACCCACCCTCCAAATCCCCAACCACGTTAACACCTTCAGCAACTAACCCACCCTCCACACCCCCAACAACCTCAACACTGTCACCCACTAACCCACCCTCCAAACCCCCAACCACCCAACACATGCACCCACTAAACCACCCTCCAAACCCACAACCAACTTAACACCATCACCCACTAACGCACCCTCCACACCACCAACCACCTCAACACCTTCACCCACTAACCCACCCTCCACACCTCAACACCTTCACCCACCCTCCACAACCCCAACCACCTCAACACCTTCACCCACTAACCCAACCTCCACACCATAACCACCTCAACACCTTCACCCACTAACCCTCCCTCCACACCCCGAACCACGTCATGACCTTCACCCACTAACCTACCCTCCACACCACAACCACCTCAACACCTTCACCCACTATCCCTCCCTCCACACCCCCAACCACGTCATGACCTTCACCGACTCACCCACCCTCCACACACTCAAACAGCTCAACACCTTTACCTACTAACCCACCCTCCATACACTCAACCACCTCAGCACCTACACCCACTAACCCACCATCCACACCCCAACCACCTCAACACCTTCACACACTAACCCACTCTCCAAACCCACAACCACCTCAACACCTTCACCCACTAACCCTCCCTCCACACCCCCAAACACGTCATGACCTTCACCCACTAACCCACCCTCCACACCCCAACCACATCAACACCTTCACCCACTAACCCACCCTACACACACTGAACCAGCTCGACACCTGCACCCACTAACCCAACCTCCAAACCCACAACCAACTTAACACCATCACCCACTAACCCACCCTCCACACCCCCAACCACCTCAACACCTTCACCCGCTAACCCACCCTCCACACCCCGAATCACCTCAACTCCTTCAACCACTAACCCAACCTCCACACCCCAACCACCCAACCACCTCAACACCTTCACCCACTATCCAACCCTCCACACCCCAACCACCCAACCACCTCAACACCTTCACCCACTAAACCACCCTCCACACCCCAACCACCTCAACACCTTCACCCACTAACCCACCCTCCACACCCCAACCACCTCAACTCCTTCACCCACTAGCCCTCCCTCCACACCCCCAACCACGTCATTACCTTCACCCACTAACCCACCCTCCACACCCCAACCACCTCAACACCTTCACCCACTAACCCTCCCTCCACACCCCCAACCACCTCAACACCTTCACCCACTAACCCACCCTCCACACCCCAACCACCTCAACACCTTCACCCACTATCCCTCCCTCCACACCCCCAACCACGTCATGACCTTCACCGACTCACCCACCCTCCACACACTCAAACAGCTCAACACCTTTACCCACTAACACACCCTCCACACACTCAACCACCTCAGCACCTACACCCACTAACCCACCATCCACACCCCAACCACCTCAACACCTTCACACACTAACCCACTCTACAAACCCACAACCACCTCAACACCTTCACCCACTATCCCTCCCTCCACACCCCCAACCACGTCATGACCTTCACCGACTCACCCACCCTCCACACACTCAACCACCTCAGCACCTACACCCACTAACCCACCATCCACACCCCAACCACATCAACACCTTCACCCACTAACCCAACCTCCACACGCCAAATCACCTCAACACCTTCACCCACTAACCCACCCTCCACACCCCAACCACCTCAACACCTTCACCCACCCTCCACAACCCCAACCACCTCAACACCTTCACCCACTAACCCAACCTCCACACCCCGAATCACCTCAACACCTTCACCCACTATCCCACCCTCCACAACCCAACCACCCAACCACCTCAACACCTTCACCCACTAACCCAACCTCCACACCCCAACCACCCAACCACCTCAACACTTTCACCCACTATCCCACCCTCCACACCCCAACCACCTCAACAGCTTCACCCACTAACACACCCTCCACACCCCAACCACCTCAACACCTTCACCCACTAACCCTCCCTCCACACCCCCAACCACATCATTACCTACACCCACTAACCCACCCTCCACACCCCAACCACCTGAACACTTTCACCCACTAACCCACCCTACAATCCCCCAACCACCTCAACACCTTCGCACACTAACCCACTCTCCAAACCCACAACCACCTCAACTACTTCAGCCACTAACTCACCCTCCACACCCCCAACCACGTCATGACCTTCACCCACAAACCCACCCTCCACACCCCAACCACCTCAACACCTTCACCCACTAACCCACCCTCCACAACCCCACCCACCTCAACACCTTCACCCACTATCCCACCCTCCACACACTCAACCACTTCAGCACCTACACCCACTAACCCACTCTCCACAACCCCAACCACCTCAACACCTTCACCCGCTAACACACCATCCACACCCCAACCACCTCAGCACCTTCACACACTAACTCACTCACCAAACCCACAACCACCTCAACACCTTCACCCACTAACCCTCCCTCCACACCCCCAACCACGTCATGACCTTCACCCACTCACCCACCCTCCACACACACAAACAGCTCAACACCTTCACCCACTAACCCACCCTCCACACCCCAACCACCTCAACACCTTCACCCACTAACCCACCATCCACACCCCAACCACCTCAGCACCTTCACACACTAACCCACTCTCCAAACCCACAACCACCTCAACACCTTCACCCACTAACCCTCCCTCCACACCCCCAACCACGTCATGACCTTCACCCACTCACCCACCCTCCACACACTCAAACAGCTCAACACCTTCACCCACTAACCCACCCTCCACACCCCAACCACCTCAACACCTTCACCCACTGACACACACTCCACACCCCAACCACCTCAACACCTTCACACACTAACCCATCCTCCACACCCAACCACCACAACACTTTCACCCACTAACCCACCCTCCACACCCAAACCACCTCAACTCTTTCACCCACTAACCAACCCTCCACACCCCCAACCACCTCAACACCTTCACCCACTAACCCACACTCCACACACTCAATGACCTCGAGACATTCAACTACTAACACACCCTCCACACCCCCAACCACCTCAACACCTTCACCCACTAACCCACGCTCCACACCTCCAACCACCTCAACACCTTCATCCACTAACAAACCCTCCACACCCCAACCACCTCAACACTTTCACTCACTAACCCACCCTCCACACCCAACCACTTCATGTCCTTCACCCACTAACCCACCCTCCACACACTCAAACAGCTCAACACCTTCCTCCACTATCCCACCCTCCACACCCCAACCACCTCAACACCTTCACCCACTAACCCACCCCCACACCCCCAACCACCTCAACACCTTCATCCACTAACACACCCTCCACACCCCAACCACCTCAACACCTTCACCCACTAACCCACCCTCCACAACCCCAACCACCTCAACACCTTCACCCACTAACCCACCCCCACACCCCCAACCACCTCAACACCTTCATCCACTAACACACCCTCCACACCCCAACCACCTCAACACCTTCACCCACTAACCCACCCTCCACAACCCCAACCACCTCTACACCTTCACCCACTAACACACCCTCCACACCGCCAACCACCTCAAAACCTTCACCCACTAACCCACCCTCCAAATCCCCAACCACGTTAACACCTTCAGCAACTAACCCACCCTCCACACCCCCAACAACCTCAACACCGTCACCCACTAACCCACCCTCCAAACCCCCAACCACCCAACACATGCACCCACTAAACCACCCTCCATCCCACATCAACTTAACACCATCACCCACTAACCCACCCTCCACACCACCAACCACCTCAACACCTTCAGCCACTAACCCACCCTCCACACCCCGAATCACCTCAACTCCTTCACCCACTAACCCACCCTCCACACCCCAACCACCTCAACACCTTCACCCACCCTCCACAACCCCAACCACCTCAACACCTTCACCCACTAACCCAACCTCCACACCCCGAATCACCTCAACACCTTCACCCACTAACCCACCCTCCACACCCCAACCACCTCAACACCTTCACCCACTAACCCACCCTGCACACCCCAACCACCTCAACACCTTCACCCACTAACCCTCCCTCCACACCCCCAACCACATCATGACATTCACCCACTAACCTACCCTCCACACCACAACCACCTCAACACCTTCACCCACTATCCCTCCCTCCACACCCCCAACCACGTCATGACCTTCACCGACTCACCCACCCTCCACACACTCAAACAGCTCAACACCTTTACCTACTAACCCACCCTCCACACCCCAACCACCTCAACACCTTCACCAACTAACCCACCCTCCACACACTCAACCACCTCAGCACCTACACCCACTAACCCACCATCCACACCCCAACCACCTCAACACCTTCACACACTACCCCACTCTCCAAACCCACAACCACCTCAACACCTTCACCCACTCACCCACCCTCCACACACTCAAACAGCTCAACACCTTCACCCACTAACCCACCCTCCACACCCCAACCACCTCAACACCTTCACCCACTGACACACACTCCACACCCCAACCACCTCAACACCTTCACACACTAACCCATCCTCCACACCCAACCACCACAACACTTTCACCCACTAACCCACCCTCCACACCCAAACCACCTCAACTCTTTCACCCACTAACCAACCCTCCACACCCCCAACCACCTCAACACCTTCACCCACTAACCCACACTCCACACACTCAATGACCTCGAGACATTCAACTACTAACACACCCTCCACACCCCCAACCACCTCAACACCTTCACCCACTAACCCACGCTCCACACCTCCAACCACCTCAACACCTTCATCCACTAACAAACCCTCCACACCCCAACCACCTCAACACTTTCACTCACTAACCCACCCTCCACACCCAACCACTTCATGTCCTTCACCCACTAACCCACCCTCCACACACTCAAACAGCTCAACACCTTCCTCCACTATCCCACCCTCCACACCCCAACCACCTCAACACCTTCACCCACTAACCCACCCCCACACCCCCAACCACCTCAACACCTTCATCCACTAACACACCCTCCACACCCCAACCACCTCAACACCTTCACCCACTAACCCACCCTCCACAACCCCAACCACCTCAACACCTTCACCCACTAACCCACCCCCACACCCCCAACCACCTCAACACCTTCATCCACTAACACACCCTCCACACCCCAACCACCTCAACACCTTCACCCACTAACCCACCCTCCACAACCCCAACCACCTCTACACCTTCACCCACTAACACACCCTCCACACCGCCAACCACCTCAAAACCTTCACCCACTAACCCACCCTCCAAATCCCCAACCACGTTAACACCTTCAGCAACTAACCCACCCTCCACACCCCCAACAACCTCAACACCGTCACCCACTAACCCACCCTCCAAACCCCCAACCACCCAACACATGCACCCACTAAACCACCCTCCATCCCACATCAACTTAACACCATCACCCACTAACCCACCCTCCACACCACCAACCACCTCAACACCTTCAGCCACTAACCCACCCTCCACACCCCGAATCACCTCAACTCCTTCACCCACTAACCCACCCTCCACACCCCAACCACCTCAACACCTTCACCCACCCTCCACAACCCCAACCACCTCAACACCTTCACCCACTAACCCAACCTCCACACCCCGAATCACCTCAACACCTTCACCCACTAACCCACCCTCCACACCCCAACCACCTCAACACCTTCACCCACTAACCCACCCTGCACACCCCAACCACCTCAACACCTTCACCCACTAACCCTCCCTCCACACCCCCAACCACATCATGACATTCACCCACTAACCTACCCTCCACACCACAACCACCTCAACACCTTCACCCACTATCCCTCCCTCCACACCCCCAACCACGTCATGACCTTCACCGACTCACCCACCCTCCACACACTCAAACAGCTCAACACCTTTACCTACTAACCCACCCTCCACACCCCAACCACCTCAACACCTTCACCCACTAACCCACCCTCCACACACTCAACCACCTCAGCACCTACACCCACTAACCCACCATCCACACCCCAACCACCTCAACACCTTCACACACTACCCCACTCTCCAAACCCACAACCACCTCAACACCTTCACCCACTAACCCTCCCTCCACACCCCCAAACACGTCATGACCTTCACCCACTAACCCACCCTCCACACCCCAACCACAACAACACCTTCACCCACTAACCCACCCTCCACACACTCAACCACCTCAGCACCTACACCCACTAACCCACCATCCACACCCCAACCACCTCAACACCTTCACACACTACCCCACTCTCCAAACCCACAACCACCTCAACACCTTCACCCACTCACCCACCCTCCACACACTCAAACAGCTCAACACCTTCACCCACTAACCCACCCTCCACACCCCAACCACCTCAACACCTTCACCCACTGACACACACTCCACACCCCAACCACCTCAACACCTTCACACACTAACCCATCCTCCACACCCAACCACCACAACACTTTCACCCACTAACCCACCCTCCACACCCAAACCACCTCAACTCTTTCACCCACTAACCAACCCTCCACACCCCCAACCACCTCAACACCTTCACCCACTAACCCACACTCCACACACTCAATGACCTCGAGACATTCAACTACTAACACACCCTCCACACCCCCAACCACCTCAACACCTTCACCCACTAACCCACGCTCCACACCTCCAACCACCTCAACACCTTCATCCACTAACAAACCCTCCACACCCCAACCACCTCAACACTTTCACTCACTAACCCACCCTCCACACCCAACCACTTCATGTCCTTCACCCACTAACCCACCCTCCACACACTCAAACAGCTCAACACCTTCCTCCACTATCCCACCCTCCACACCCCAACCACCTCAACACCTTCACCCACTAACCCACCCCCACACCCCCAACCACCTCAACACCTTCATCCACTAACACACCCTCCACACCCCAACCACCTCAACACCTTCACCCACTAACCCACCCTCCACAACCCCAACCACCTCAACACCTTCACCCACTAACCCACCCCCACACCCCCAACCACCTCAACACCTTCATCCACTAACACACCCTCCACACCCCAACCACCTCAACACCTTCACCCACTAACCCACCCTCCACAACCCCAACCACCTCTACACCTTCACCCACTAACACACCCTCCACACCGCCAACCACCTCAAAACCTTCACCCACTAACCCACCCTCCAAATCCCCAACCACGTTAACACCTTCAGCAACTAACCCACCCTCCACACCCCCAACAACCTCAACACCGTCACCCACTAACCCACCCTCCAAACCCCCAACCACCCAACACATGCACCCACTAAACCACCCTCCATCCCACATCAACTTAACACCATCACCCACTAACCCACCCTCCACACCACCAACCACCTCAACACCTTCAGCCACTAACCCACCCTCCACACCCCGAATCACCTCAACTCCTTCACCCACTAACCCACCCTCCACACCCCAACCACCTCAACACCTTCACCCACCCTCCACAACCCCAACCACCTCAACACCTTCACCCACTAACCCAACCTCCACACCCCGAATCACCTCAACACCTTCACCCACTAACCCACCCTCCACACCCCAACCACCTCAACACCTTCACCCACTAACCCACCCTGCACACCCCAACCACCTCAACACCTTCACCCACTAACCCTCCCTCCACACCCCCAACCACATCATGACATTCACCCACTAACCTACCCTCCACACCACAACCACCTCAACACCTTCACCCACTATCCCTCCCTCCACACCCCCAACCACGTCATGACCTTCACCGACTCACCCACCCTCCACACACTCAAACAGCTCAACACCTTTACCTACTAACCCACCCTCCACACCCCAACCACCTCAACACCTTCACCCACTAACCCACCCTCCACACACTCAACCACCTCAGCACCTACACCCACTAACCCACCATCCACACCCCAACCACCTCAACACCTTCACACACTACCCCACTCTCCAAACCCACAACCACCTCAACACCTTCACCCACTAACCCTCCCTCCACACCCCCAAACACGTCATGACCTTCACCCACTAACCCACCCTCCACACCCCAACCACAACAACACCTTCACCCACTAACCCACCCTACACACACTGAACCACCTCAACACCTGCACCCACTAACCCACCCTCCAAACACACAACCAACTTAACACCATCACCCACTAACCCACTCTCCACACCCCCAACCACCTCAACACCTTCACCCGCTAACCCACCCTCCACACCCCGAATCACCTCAACTCCTTCACCCACTAACCCAACCTCCACACCCCAACCACCCAACCACCTCAACACCTTCACCCACTATCCCACCCTCCACACCCCAACCACCCAACCACCTCAACACCTTCACCCACTAAACCACCCTCCACACCCCAACCACCTCAACACCTTCACCCACTAACCCACCCTCCACACCCCAACCACCTCAACACATTCACCCACTAGCCCTCCCTCCACACACTCAACCACTTCAGCACCTACACCCACTAACCCACTCTCCAAACCCACAACCACCTCAACACCTTCACCCACTAACCCTCCCTCCACACCCCCAACCACGTCATGACCTTCACCCACTCACCCACCCTCCACACACTCAAACAGCTCAACACCTTCACCCACTAACCCACCCTCCACAACCCAACCACCTCAACACCTTCACCCACTGACACACACTCCACACCCCAACCACCTCAACACCTTCACACACTAACCCATCCTCCACACCCAACCACCACAACACTTTCACCCACTAACCCACCCTCCACACCCAAACCACCTCAACTCTTTCACCCACTAACCAACCCTCCACACCCCCAACAACCTCAACACCTTCACCCACTAACCCACACTCCACACACTCAATGACCTCGAGACATTCAACTACTAACACACCCTCCACACCCCCAACCACCTCAACACCTTCACCCACTAACCCACGCTCCACACCTCCAACCACCTCAACACCTTCATCCACTAACAAACCCTCCACACCCCAACCACCTCAACACTTTCACTCACTAACCCACCCTCCACACCCAACCACTTCATGTCCTTCACCCACTAACCCACCCTCCACACACTCAAACAGCTCAACACCTTCCTCCACTATCCCACCCTCCACACCCCAACCACCTCAACACCTTCACCCACTAACCCACCCCCACACCCCCAACCACCTCAACACCTTCATCCACTAACACACCCTCCACACCCCAACCACCTCAACACCTTCACCCACTAACCCACCCTCCACAACCCCAACCACCTCAACACCTTCACCCACTAACCCACCCCCACACCCCCAACCACCTCAACACCTTCATCCACTAACACACCCTCCACACCCCAACCACCTCAACACCTTCACCCACTAACCCACCCTCCACAACCCCAACCACCTCTACACCTTCACCCACTAACACACCCTCCACACCGCCAACCACCTCAAAACCTTCACCCACTAACCCACCCTCCAAATCCCCAACCACGTTAACACCTTCAGCAACTAACCCACCCTCCACACCCCCAACAACCTCAACACCGTCACCCACTAACCCACCCTCCAAACCCCCAACCACCCAACACATGCACCCACTAAACCACCCTCCATCCCACATCAACTTAACACCATCACCCACTAACCCACCCTCCACACCACCAACCACCTCAACACCTTCAGCCACTAACCCACCCTCCACACCCCGAATCACCTCAACTCCTTCACCCACTAACCCACCCTCCACACCCCAACCACCTCAACACCTTCACCCACCCTCCACAACCCCAACCACCTCAACACCTTCACCCACTAACCCAACCTCCACACCCCGAATCACCTCAACACCTTCACCCACTAACCCACCCTCCACACCCCAACCACCTCAACACCTTCACCCACTAACCCACCCTGCACACCCCAACCACCTCAACACCTTCACCCACTAACCCTCCCTCCACACCCCCAACCACATCATGACATTCACCCACTAACCTACCCTCCACACCACAACCACCTCAACACCTTCACCCACTATCCCTCCCTCCACACCCCCAACCACGTCATGACCTTCACCGACTCACCCACCCTCCACACACTCAAACAGCTCAACACCTTTACCTACTAACCCACCCTCCACACCCCAACCACCTCAACACCTTCACCCACTAACCCACCCTCCACACACTCAACCACCTCAGCACCTACACCCACTAACCCACCATCCACACCCCAACCACCTCAACACCTTCACACACTACCCCACTCTCCAAACCCACAACCACCTCAACACCTTCACCCACTAACCCTCCCTCCACACCCCCAAACACGTCATGACCTTCACCCACTAACCCACCCTCCACACCCCAACCACAACAACACCTTCACCCACTAACCCACCCTACACACACTGAACCACCTCAACACCTGCACCCACTAACCCACCCTCCAAACACACAACCAACTTAACACCATCACCCACTAACCCACTCTCCACACCCCCAACCACCTCAACACCTTCACCCGCTAACCCACCCTCCACACCCCGAATCACCTCAACTCCTTCACCCACTAACCCAACCTCCACACCCCAACCACCCAACCACCTCAACACCTTCACCCACTATCCCACCCTCCACACCCCAACCACCCAACCACCTCAACACCTTCACCCACTAAACCACCCTCCACACCCCAACCACCTCAACACCTTCACCCACTAACCCACCCTCCACACCCCAACCACCTCAACACATTCACCCACTAGCCCTCCCTCCACACACTCAACCACTTCAGCACCTACACCCACTAACCCACTCTCCAAACCCACAACCACCTCAACACCTTCACCCACTAACCCTCCCTCCACACCCCCAACCACGTCATGACCTTCACCCACTCACCCACCCTCCACACACTCAAACAGCTCAACACCTTCACCCACTAACCCACCCTCCACAACCCAACCACCTCAACACCTTCACCCACTGACACACACTCCACACCCCAACCACCTCAACACCTTCACACACTAACCCATCCTCCACACCCAACCACCACAACACTTTCACCCACTAACCCACCCTCCACACCCAAACCACCTCAACTCTTTCACCCACTAACCAACCCTCCACACCCCCAACAACCTCAACACCTTCACCCACTAACCCACACTCCACACACTCAATGACCTCGAGACATTCAACTACTAACACACCCTCCACACCCCCAACCACCTCAACACCTTCACCCACTAACCCACGCTCCACACCTCCAACCACCTCAACACCTTCATCCACTAACAAACCCTCCACACCCCAACCACCTCAACACTTTCACTCACTAACCCACCCTCCACACCCAACCACTTCATGTCCTTCACCCACTAACCCACCCTCCACACACTCAAACAGCTCAACACCTTCCTCCACTATCCCACCCTCCACACCCCAACCACCTCAACACCTTCACCCACTAACCCACCCCCACACCCCCAACCACCTCAACACCTTCATCCACTAACTCACCCTCCACACCCCAACCACCTCAACACCTTCACCCACTAACCCACCCTCCACAACCCCAACCACCTCTACACCTTCACCCACTAACACACCCTCCACACCGCCAACCACCTCAAAACCTTCACCCACTAACCCACCCTCCAAATCCCCAACCACGTTAACACCTTCAGCAACTAACCCACCCTCCACACCCCCAACAACCTCAACACCGTCACCCACTAACCCACCCTCCAAACCCCCAACCACCCAACACATGCACCCACTAAACCACCCTCCATCCCACATCAACTTAACACCATCACCCACTAACCCACCCTCCACACCACCAACCACCTCAACACCTTCAGCCACTAACCCACCCTCCACACCCCGAATCACCTCAACTCCTTCACCCACTAACCCACCCTCCACACCCCAACCACCTCAACACCTTCACCCACCCTCCACAACCCCAACCACCTCAACACCTTCACCCACTAACCCAACCTCCACACCCCGAATCACCTCAACACCTTCACCCACTAACCCACCCTCCACACCCCAACCACCTCAACACCTTCACCCACTAACCCACCCTGCACACCCCAACCACCTCAACACCTTCACCCACTAACCCTCCCTCCACACCCCCAACCACATCATGACATTCACCCACTAACCTACCCTCCACACCACAACCACCTCAACACCTTCACCCACTATCCCTCCCTCCACACCCCCAACCACGTCATGACCTTCACCGACTCACCCACCCTCCACACAAACAGCTCAACACCTTTACCTACTAACCCACCCTCCACACCCCAACCACCTCAACACCTTCACCCACTAACCCACCCTCCACACACTCAACCACCTCAGCACCTACACCCACTAACCCACCATCCACACCCCAACCACCTCAACACCTTCACACACTACCCCACTCTCCAAACCCACAACCACCTCAACACCTTCACCCACTAACCCTCCCTCCACACCCCCAAACACGTCATGACCTTCACCCACTAACCCACCCTCCACACCCCAACCACATCAACACCTTCACCCACTAACCCACACTACACACACTGAACCACCTCAACACCTGCACCCACTAACCCACCCTCCAAACGCACAACCAACTTAACACCATCACCCACTAACCCACTCTCCACACCCCCAACCACCTCAACACCTTCACCCGCTAACCCACCCTCCACACCCCGAATCACCTCAACTCCTTCACCCACTAACCCAACCTCCACACCCCAACCACCCAACCACCTCAACACCTTCACCCACTATCCCACCCTCCACACCCCAACCACCCAACCACCTCAACACCTTCACCCACTAAACCACCCTCCACACCCCAACCACTTCAACACCTTCACCCACTAACCCACCCTCCACACCCCAACCACCTCAACACATTCACCCACTAGCCCTCCCTCCACACACTCAACCACTTCAGCACCTACACCCACTAACCCACTCTCCACAACCCCAACCACCTCAACACCTTCACCCGCTAACACACCATCCACACCCCAACCACCTCAGCACCTTCACACACTAACTCACTCACCAAACCCACAACCACCTCAACACCTTCACCCACTAACCCTCCCTCCACACCCCCAACCACGTCATGACCTTCACCCACTCACCCACCCTCCACACACACAAACAGCTCAACACCTTCACCCACTAACCCACCCTACACACACTGAACCACCTCAACACCTGCACCCACTAACCCACCCTCCAAACGCACAACCAACTTAACACCATCACCCACTAACCCTCCCTCCACACCCCCAAACACGTCATGACCTTCACCCACTAACCCACCCTCCACACCCCAACCACATCAACACCTTCACCCACTAACCCACCCTACACACACTGAACCACCTCAACACCTGCACCCACTAACCCACCCTCCAAACGCACAACCAACTTAACACCATCACCCACTAACCCACTCTCCACACCCCCAAACACCTCAACACCTTCACCCGCTAACCCACCCTCCACACCCCGAATCACCTCAACTCCTTCACCCACTAACCCAACCTCCACACCCCAACCACCCAACCACCTCAACACCTTCACCCACTATCCCACCCTCCACACCCCAACCACCCAACCACCTCAACACCTTCACCCACTAAACCACCCTCCACACCCCAACCACCTCAACACCTTCACCCACTAACCCACCCTCCACACCCCAACCACCTCAACACCTTCACCCACTAGCCCTCCCTCCACACACTCAACCACTTCAGCACCTACACCCACTAACCCACTCTCCACAACCCCAACCACCTCAACACCTTCACCCGCTAACACAACATCCACACCCCAACCACCTCAGCACCTTCACACGCTAACTCACTCACCAAACCCACAACCACCTCAACAACTTCACACACTAACCCACTCTACAAACCCACAACCACCTCAACACCTTCACCCACTATCCCACCCTCCACACACTCAACCACTTCAGCACCTACACCCACTAACCCACTCTCCACAACCCCAACCACCTCAACACCTTCACCCGCTAACACACCATCCACACCCCAACCACCTCAGCACCTTCACACACTAACTCACTCTACAAACCCACAACCACCTCAACACCTTCACCCACTATCCCTCCCTCCACACCCCCAACCACGTCATGACCTTCACCGACTCACCCACCCTCCACACACTCAACCACCTCAGCACCTACACCCACTAACCCACCATCCACACCCCAACCACCTCAACACCTTCACCCACTAACCCAACCTCCACACGCCAAATCACCTCAACACCTTCACCCACTAACCCACCCTCCACACCCCAACCACCTCAACACCTTCACCCACCCTCCACAACCCCAACCACCTCAACACCTTCACCCACTAACCCAACCTCCACACCCCGAATCACCTCAACACCTTCACCCACTATCCCACCCTCCACACCCCAACCACCCAACCACCTCAACACCTTCACCAACTAACCCAACCTCCACACCCCAACCACCCAACCACCTCAACACTTTCACCCACTATCCCACCCTCCACACCCCAACCACCTCAACACCTTCACCCACTAACCCTCCCTCCACACCCCCAACCACATCATTACCTACACCCACTAACCCACCCTCCACACCCCAACCACCTGAACACTTTCACCCACTAACCCACCCTACAATCCCCCAACCACCTCAACACCTTCGCACACTAACCCACTCTCCAAACCCACAACCACCTCAACTACTTCAGCCACTAACTCACCCTCCACACCCCCAACCACGTCATGACCTTCACCCACAAACCCACCCTCCACACCCCAACCACCTCAACACCTTCACCCACTAACCCACACTCCACAACCCCACCCACCTCAACACCTTCACCCACTATCCCACCCTCCACACACTCAACCACTTCAGCACCTACACCCACTAACCCACTCTCCACAACCCCAACCACCTCAACACCTTCACCCGCTAACACACCATCCACACCCCAACCACCTCAGCACCTTCACACACTAACTCACTCACCAAACCCACAACCACCTCAACACCTTCACCCACTAACCCTCCCTCCACACCCCCAACCACGTCATGACCTTCACCCACTCACCCACCCTCCACACACACAAACAGCTCAACACCTTCACCCACTAACCCACCCTCCACACCCCAACCACCTCAACACCTTCACCCACTAACCCACCATCCACACCCCAACCTCAGCACCTTCACACACTAACCCACTCTCCAAACCCACAACCACCTCAACACCTTCACCCACTAACCCTCCCTCCACACCCCCAACCACGTCATGACCTTCACCCACTCACCCACCCTCCACACACTCAAACAGCTCAACACCTTCACCCACTAACCCACCCTCCACACCCCAACCACCTCAACACCTTCACCCACTGACACACACTCCACACCCCAACCACCTCAAAACCTTCACACACTAACCCATCCTCCACACCCAACCACCACAACACTTTCACCCACTAACCCACCCTCCACACCCAAACCACCTCAACTCTTTCACCCACTAACCAACCCTCCACACCCCCAACCACCTCAACACTTTCACCCACTAAACCACCCTCGACACACAAAACCAGCTCAACACCTTCACCCACTAACCCACCCTCCACACACTCAATGACCTCGAGACATTCAACTACTAACACACCCTCCACACCCCCAACCACCTCAACACCTTCACCCACTAACCCACGCTCCACACCTCCAACCACCTCAACACCTTCATCCACTAACAAACCCTCCACACCCCAACCACCTCAACACTTTCACTCACTAACCCACCCTCCACACCCAACCACTTCATGTCCTTCACCCACTAACCCACCCTCCACACAATCAAACAGCTCAACACCTTCCTCCACTATCCCACCCTCCACACCCCAACCACCTCAACACCTTCACCCACTAACACACCCTCCACACCGCCAACCACCTCAAAACCTTCACCCACTAACCCACCCTCCAAATCCCCAACCACGTTAACACCTTCAGCAACTAACCCACCCTCCACACCCCCAACAACCTCAACACCGTCACCCACTAACCCACCCTCCAAACCCCCAACCACCCAACACATGCACCCACTAAACCACCCTCCATCCCACATCAACTTAACACCATCACCCACTAACCCACCCTCCACACCACCAACCACCTCAACACCTTCAGCCACTAACCCACCCTCCACACCCCGAATCACCTCAACTCCTTCACCCACTAACCCACCCTCCACACCCCAACCACCTCAACACCTTCACCCACCCTCCACAACCCCAACCACCTCAACACCTTCACCCACTAACCCAACCTCCACACCATAACCACCTCAACACCTTCACCCACTAACCCTCCCTCCACACCCCGAACCACGTCATGACCTTCACCCACTAACCTACCCTCCACACCACAACCACCTCAACACCTTCACCCACTATCCCTCCCTCCACACCCCCAACCACGTCATGACCTTCACCGACTCACCCACCCTCCACACCACAACCACCTCAACACCTTCACCCACTATCCCTCCCTCCACACCCCCAACCACTTCATGACCTTCACCGACTCACCCACCCTCCACACACTCAAACAGCTCAACACCTTTACCTACTAACCCACCCACCACACACTCAACCACCTCAGAACCTACACCCACTAACCCACCATCCACACCCCAACCACCTCAACACCTTCACACACTAACCCACTCTCCAAACCCACAACCACCTCAACACCTTCACCCACTAACCCTCCCTCCACACCCCCAAACACGTCATGACCTTCACCCACTAACCCACCCTCCACACCCCAACCACATCAACACCTTCACCCACTAACCCACCCTACACACACTGAACCACCACAACACCTGCACCCACTAACCCACCCTCCAAACGCACAACCAACTTAACACCATCACCCACTAACCCACTCTCCACACTCCCAACCACCTCAACACCTTCACCCGCTAACCCACCCTCCACACCCCGAATCACCTCAACTCCTTCACCCACTAACCCAACCTCCACACCCCAACCACCCAACCACCTCAACACCTTCACCCACTATCCCACCCTCCACACCCCAACCACCCAACCACCTCAACACCTTCACCCACTAAACCACCCTCCACACCCCAACCACCTCAACACCTTCACCCACTAACCCACCCACCACACCCCAACCACCTCAACACCTTCACCCACTAGCCCTCCCTCCACACCCCCAACCACGTCATTACCTTCACCCACTAACCCACCCTCCACACCCCAACCACCTCAACACCTTCACCCACTAACCCTCCCTCCACACCCCCAACCACCTCAACACCTTCACCCACTAACCCACCCTCCACACCCCAACCACCTCAACACCTTCACCCACTATCCCTCCCTCCACACCCCCAACCACGTCATGACCTTCACCGACTCACCCACCCTCCACACACTCAAACAGCTCAACACCTTTACCCACTAACACACCCTCCACACACTCAACCACCTCAACACCTTCACACACTAACCCACTCTACAAACCCACAACCACCTCAACACCTTCACCCACTATCCCTCCCTCCACACCCCCAACCACGTCATGACCTTCACCGACTCACCCACCCTCCACACACTCAACCACCTCAGCACCTACACCCACTAACCCACCATCCACACCCCAACCACCTCAACACCTTCACCCACCCTCCACAACCCCAACCACCTCAACACCTTCACCCACTAACCCAACCTCCACACCCCGAATCACCTCAACACCTTCACCCACTAACCCACCCTCCACACCCCAACCACCTCAACACCTTCACCCACCCTCCACAACCCCAACCACCTCAACACCTTCACCCACTAACCCAAACTCCACACCCCGAATCACCTCAACACCTTCACCCACTATCCCACCCTCCACACCCCAACCACCCAACCACCTCAACACCTTCACCCACTAACCCAACCTCCACACCCCAACCACCCAACCACCTCAACACTTTCACCCACTATCCCACCCTCCACACCCCAACCACCTCAACACCTTCACCCACTAACCCTCTCTCCACACCCCCAACCACATCATTACCTACACCCACTAACCCACCCTCCACACCCCAACCACCTGAACACTTTCACCCACTAACCCACCCTACAATCCCCCAACCACCTCAACACCTTCGCACACTAACCCACTCTCCAAACCCACAACCACCTCAACTACTTCAGCCACTAACTCACCCTCCACACCCCAACCACCTCAACACCTTCACCCACTAACCCACCCTCCACAACCCCACCCACCTCAACACCTTCACCCACTATCCCACCCTCCACACCCCAACCACCTCAACACCTTCACCCACTAACCCACCCTCCACACCCCAACCACCTCAACACCTTCACCCACTAGCCCTCCCTCCACACACTCAACCACTTCAGCACCTACACCCACTAACCCACTCTCCACAACCCCAACCACCTCAACACCTTCACCCGCTAACACAACATCCACAC
This sequence comes from Hypanus sabinus, assembly GCF_030144855.1. Classification (NCBI taxonomy): domain Eukaryota; kingdom Metazoa; phylum Chordata; class Chondrichthyes; order Myliobatiformes; family Dasyatidae; genus Hypanus; species Hypanus sabinus. The sequence goes on from NC_082714.1 coordinate 4,552,713, forward strand.
CCCAACCACCTCAGCACCTTCACACGCTAACTCACTCACCAAACCCACAACCACCTCAACAACTTCACACACTAACCCACTCTACAAACCCACAACCACCTCAACACCTTCACCCACTATCCCACCCTCCACACACTCAACCACTTCAGCACCTACACCCACTAACCCACTCTCCACAACCCCAACCACCTCAACACCTTCACCCGCTAACACACCATCCACACCCCAACCACCTCAGCACCTTCACACACTAACTCACTCTACAAACCCACAACCACCTCAACACCTTCACCCACTATCCCTCCCTCCACACCCCCAACCACGTCATGACCTTCACCGACTCACCCACCCTCCACACACTCAACCACCTCAGCACCTACACCCACTAACCCACCATCCACACCCCAACCACCTCAACACCTTCACCCACTAACCCAACCTCCACACGCCAAATCACCTCAACACCTTCACCCACTAACCCACCCTCCACACCCCAACCACCTCAACACCTTCACCCACCCTCCACAACCCCAACCACCTCAACACCTTCACCCACTAACCCAACCTCCACACCCCGAATCACCTCAACACCTTCACCCACTATCCCACCCTCCACACCCCAACCACCCAACCACCTCAACACCTTCACCAACTAACCCAACCTCCACACCCCAACCACCCAACCACCTCAACACTTTCACCCACTATCCCACCCTCCACACCCCAACCACCTCAACACCTTCACCCACTAACCCTCCCTCCACACCCCCAACCACATCATTACCTACACCCACTAACCCACCCTCCACACCCCAACCACCTGAACACTTTCACCCACTAACCCACCCTACAATCCCCCAACCACCTCAACACCTTCGCACACTAACCCACTCTCCAAACCCACAACCACCTCAACTACTTCAGCCACTAACTCACCCTCCACACCCCCAACCACGTCATGACCTTCACCCACAAACCCACCCTCCACACCCCAACCACCTCAACACCTTCACCCACTAACCCACACTCCACAACCCCACCCACCTCAACACCTTCACCCACTATCCCACCCTCCACACACTCAACCACTTCAGCACCTACACCCACTAACCCACTCTCCACAACCCCAACCACCTCAACACCTTCACCCGCTAACACACCATCCACACCCCAACCACCTCAGCACCTTCACACACTAACTCACTCACCAAACCCACAACCACCTCAACACCTTCACCCACTAACCCTCCCTCCACACCCCCAACCACGTCATGACCTTCACCCACTCACCCACCCTCCACACACACAAACAGCTCAACACCTTCACCCACTAACCCACCCTCCACACCCCAACCACCTCAACACCTTCACCCACTAACCCACCATCCACACCCCAACCTCAGCACCTTCACACACTAACCCACTCTCCAAACCCACAACCACCTCAACACCTTCACCCACTAACCCTCCCTCCACACCCCCAACCACGTCATGACCTTCACCCACTCACCCACCCTCCACACACTCAAACAGCTCAACACCTTCACCCACTAACCCACCCTCCACACCCCAACCACCTCAACACCTTCACCCACTGACACACACTCCACACCCCAACCACCTCAAAACCTTCACACACTAACCCATCCTCCACACCCAACCACCACAACACTTTCACCCACTAACCCACCCTCCACACCCAAACCACCTCAACTCTTTCACCCACTAACCAACCCTCCACACCCCCAACCACCTCAACACTTTCACCCACTAAACCACCCTCGACACACAAAACCAGCTCAACACCTTCACCCACTAACCCACCCTCCACACACTCAATGACCTCGAGACATTCAACTACTAACACACCCTCCACACCCCCAACCACCTCAACACCTTCACCCACTAACCCACGCTCCACACCTCCAACCACCTCAACACCTTCATCCACTAACAAACCCTCCACACCCCAACCACCTCAACACTTTCACTCACTAACCCACCCTCCACACCCAACCACTTCATGTCCTTCACCCACTAACCCACCCTCCACACAATCAAACAGCTCAACACCTTCCTCCACTATCCCACCCTCCACACCCCAACCACCTCAACACCTTCACCCACTAACACACCCTCCACACCGCCAACCACCTCAAAACCTTCACCCACTAACCCACCCTCCAAATCCCCAACCACGTTAACACCTTCAGCAACTAACCCACCCTCCACACCCCCAACAACCTCAACACCGTCACCCACTAACCCACCCTCCAAACCCCCAACCACCCAACACATGCACCCACTAAACCACCCTCCATCCCACATCAACTTAACACCATCACCCACTAACCCACCCTCCACACCACCAACCACCTCAACACCTTCAGCCACTAACCCACCCTCCACACCCCGAATCACCTCAACTCCTTCACCCACTAACCCACCCTCCACACCCCAACCACCTCAACACCTTCACCCACCCTCCACAACCCCAACCACCTCAACACCTTCACCCACTAACCCAACCTCCACACCATAACCACCTCAACACCTTCACCCACTAACCCTCCCTCCACACCCCGAACCACGTCATGACCTTCACCCACTAACCTACCCTCCACACCACAACCACCTCAACACCTTCACCCACTATCCCTCCCTCCACACCCCCAACCACGTCATGACCTTCACCGACTCACCCACCCTCCACACCACAACCACCTCAACACCTTCACCCACTATCCCTCCCTCCACACCCCCAACCACTTCATGACCTTCACCGACTCACCCACCCTCCACACACTCAAACAGCTCAACACCTTTACCTACTAACCCACCCACCACACACTCAACCACCTCAGAACCTACACCCACTAACCCACCATCCACACCCCAACCACCTCAACACCTTCACACACTAACCCACTCTCCAAACCCACAACCACCTCAACACCTTCACCCACTAACCCTCCCTCCACACCCCCAAACACGTCATGACCTTCACCCACTAACCCACCCTCCACACCCCAACCACATCAACACCTTCACCCACTAACCCACCCTACACACACTGAACCACCACAACACCTGCACCCACTAACCAACCCTCCAAACGCACAACCAACTTAACACCATCACCCACTAACCCACTCTCCACACTCCCAACCACCTCAACACCTTCACCCGCTAACCCACCCTCCACACCCCGAATCACCTCAACTCCTTCACCCACTAACCCAACCTCCACACCCCAACCACCCAACCACCTCAACACCTTCACCCACTATCCCACCCTCCACACCCCAACCACCCAACCACCTCAACACCTTCACCCACTAAACCACCCTCCACACCCCAACCACCTCAACACCTTCACCCACTAACCCACCCACCACACCCCAACCACCTCAACACCTTCACCCACTAGCCCTCCCTCCACACCCCCAACCACGTCATTACCTTCACCCACTAACCCACCCTCCACACCCCAACCACCTCAACACCTTCACCCACTAACCCTCCCTCCACACCCCCAACCACCTCAACACCTTCACCCACTAACCCACCCTCCACACCCCAACCACCTCAACACCTTCACCCACTATCCCTCCCTCCACACCCCCAACCACGTCATGACCTTCACCGACTCACCCACCCTCCACACACTCAAACAGCTCAACACCTTTACCCACTAACACACCCTCCACACACTCAACCACCTCAACACCTTCACACACTAACCCACTCTACAAACCCACAACCACCTCAACACCTTCACCCACTATCCCTCCCTCCACACCCCCAACCACGTCATGACCTTCACCGACTCACCCACCCTCCACACACTCAACCACCTCAGCACCTACACCCACTAACCCACCATCCACACCCCAACCACCTCAACACCTTCACCCACCCTCCACAACCCCAACCACCTCAACACCTTCACCCACTAACCCAACCTCCACACCCCGAATCACCTCAACACCTTCACCCACTAACCCACCCTCCACACCCCAACCACCTCAACACCTTCACCCACCCTCCACAACCCCAACCACCTCAACACCTTCACCCACTAACCCAAACTCCACACCCCGAATCACCTCAACACCTTCACCCACTATCCCACCCTCCACACCCCAACCACCCAACCACCTCAACACCTTCACCCACTAACCCAACCTCCACACCCCAACCACCCAACCACCTCAACACTTTCACCCACTATCCCACCCTCCACACCCCAACCACCTCAACACCTTCACCCACTAACCCTCTCTCCACACCCCCAACCACATCATTACCTACACCCACTAACCCACCCTCCACACCCCAACCACCTGAACACTTTCACCCACTAACCCACCCTACAATCCCCCAACCACCTCAACACCTTCGCACACTAACCCACTCTCCAAACCCACAACCACCTCAACTACTTCAGCCACTAACTCACCCTCCACACCCCAACCACCTCAACACCTTCACCCACTAACCCACCCTCCACAACCCCACCCACCTCAACACCTTCACCCACTATCCCACCCTCCACACACTCAATCACTTCAGCACCTACACCCACTAACCCACTCTCCACAACCCCAACCACGTCAACACCTTCACCCGCTAACACACCATCCACACCCCAACCACCTCAGCACCTTCACACACTAACTCACTCTACAAACCCACAACCACCTCAACACCTTCACCCACTATCCCTCCCTCCACACCCCCAACCACATCATGACATTCACCCACTAACCTACCCTCCACACCACAACCACCTCAACACCTTCACCCACTATCCCTCCCTCCACACCCCCAACCACGTCATGACCTTCACCGACTCACACACCCTCCACACACTCAAACAGCTCAACACCTTTACCTACTAACCCACCCTCCACATACTCAACCACCTCAGCACCTACACCCACTAACCCACCATCCACACCCCAACCACCTCAACACCTTCACACACTAACCCACTCTCCAAACCCACAACCACCTCAACACCTTCACCCACTAACCCTCCCTCCACACCCCCAAACACGTCATGACCTTCACCCACTAACCCACCCTCCACACCCCAACCACATCAACACCTTCACCCACTAACCCACCCTACACACACTGAACCACCACAACACCTGCACCCACTAACCCACCCTCCAAACGCACAACCAACTTAACACCATCACCCACTAACCCACTCTCCACACTCCCAACCACCTCAACACCTTCACCCGCTAACCCACCCTCCACACCCCGAATCACCTCAACTCCTTCACCCACTAACCCAACCTCCACACCCCAACCACCCAACCACCTCAACACCTTCACCCACTATCCCACCCTCCACACCCCAACCACCCAACCACCTCAACACCTTCACCCACTAAACCACCCTCCACACCCCAACCACCTCAACACCTTCACCCACTAACCCACCCACCACACCCCAACCACCTCAACACTTTCACCCACTAGCCCTCCCTCCACACCCCCAACCACGTCATTACCTTCACCCACTAACCCACCCTCCACACACCAACCACCTCAACACCTTCACCCACTAACCCTCCCTCCACACCCCCAACCACCTCAACACCTTCACCCACTAACCCACCCTCCACACCCCAACCTCCTCAACACCTTCACCCACTATCCCTCCCTCCACACCCCCAACCACGTCATGACCTTCACCGACTCACCCACCCTCCACACACTCAAACAGCTCAACACCTTTACCCACTAACACACCCTCCACACACTCAACCACCTCAACACCTTCACACACTAACCCACTCTACAAACCCACAACCACCTCAACACCTTCACCCACTATCCCTCCCTCCACACCCCCAACCACGTCATGACCTTCACCGACTCAACCACCCTCCACACACTCAACCACCTCAGCACCTACACCCACTAACCCACCATCCACACCCCAACCACCTCAACACCTTCACCCACCCTCCACAACCCCAACCACCTCAACACCTTCACCCACTAACCCACCCTCCACACCCCGAATCACCTCAACTCCTTCACCCACTAACCCAACCTCCACACCCCAACCACCCAACCACCTCAACACCTTCACCCACTATCCCACCCTCCACACCCCAACCACCCAACCACCTCAACACTTTCACCCACTATCCCACCCTCCACACCCCAACCACCTCAACACCTTCACCCACTAACCCTCTCTCCACACCCCCAACCACATCATTACCTACACCCACTAACCCACCCTCCACACCCCAACCACCTGAACACTTTCACCCACTAACCCACCCTACAATCCCCCAACCACCTCAACACCTTCGCACACTAACCCACTCTCCAAACCCACAACCACCTCAACTACTTCAGCCACTAACTCACCCTCCACACCCCAACCACCTCAACACCTTCACCCACTAACCCACCCTCCACAACCCCACCCACCTCAACACCTTCACCCACTATCCCACCCTCCACACACTCAACCACTTCAGCACCTACACCCACTAACCCACTCTCCACAACCCCAACCACCTCAACACCTTCACCCGCTAACACACCATCCACACCCCAACCACCTCAGCACCTTCACACACTAACTCACTCTACAAACCCACAACCACCTCAACACCTTCACCCACTATCCCTCCCTCCACACCCCCAACCACGTCATGACCTTCACCGACTCACCCACCCTCCACACACTCAACCACCTCAACACCTTCACCCACTAACCCAACCTCCACACGCCAAATCACCTCAACACCTTCACCCACTAACCCACCCTCCACACCCCAACCACCTCAACACCTTCACCCACCCTCCACAACCCCAACCACCTCAACACCTTCACCCACTAACCCAACCTCCACACCCCGAATCACCTCAACACCTTCACCCACTATCCCACCCTCCACACCCCAACCACCCAACCACCTCAACACCTTCACCCACTAACCCAACCTCCACACCCCAACCACCCAACCACCTCAACACTTTCACCCACTATCCCACCCTCCACACCCCAACCACCTCAACACCTTCACCCACTAACCCTCCCTCCACACCCCCAACCACATCATTACCTACACCCACTAACCCACCCTCCACACCCCAACCACCTGAACACTTTCACCCACTAACCCACCCTACAATACCCCAACCACCTCAACACCTTCGCACACTAACCCACTCTCCAAACACACAACCACCTCAACTACTTCAGCCACTAACTCACCCTCCACACACCCAACCACGTCATGACCTTCACCCACAAACCCACCCTCCACACCCCAACCACCTCAACACCTTCACCCACTAACCCACCCTCCACAACCCCACCCACCTCAACACCTTCACCCACTATCCCACCCTCCACACACTCAACCACTTCAGCACCTACACCCACTAACCCACTCTCCACAACCCCAACCACCTCAACACCTTCACCCGCTAACACACCATCCACACCCCAACCACCTCAGCACCTTCACACACTAACTCACTCTACAAACCCACAACCACCTCAACACCTTCACCCACTATCCCTCCCTCCACACCCCCAACCACGTCATGACCTTCACCGACTCACCCACCCTCCACACACTCAACCACCTCAGCACCTACACCCACTAACCCACCATCCACACCCCAACCACCTCAACACCTTCACCCACTAACCCAACCTCCACACGCCAAATCACCTCAACACCTTCACCCACTAACCCACCCTCCACACCCCAACCACCTCAACACCTTCACCCACCCTCCACAACCCCAACCACCTCAACACCTTCACCCACTAACCCAACCTCCACACCCCGAATCACCTCAACACCTTCACCCACTATCCCACCCTCCACACCCCAACCACCCAACCACCTCAACACCTTCACCCACTAACCCAACCTCCACACCCCAACCACCCAACCACCTCAACACTTTCACCCACTATCCCACCCTCCACACCCCAACCACCTCAACACCTTCACCCACTAACCCTCCCTCCACACCCCCAACCACATCATTACCTACACCCACTAACCCACCCTCCACACCCCAACCACCTGAACACTTTCACCCACTAACCCACCCTACAATCCCCCAACCACCTCAACACCTTCGCACACTAACCCACTCTCCAAACCCACAACCACCTCAACTACTTCAGCCACTAACTCACCCTCCACACCCCCAACCACGTCATGACCTTCACCCACAAACCCACCCTCCACACCCCAACCAGCTCAACACCTTCACCCACTAACCCACCCTCCACAACCCCACCCACCTCAACACCTTCACCCACTATCCCACCCTCCACACACTCAACCACTTCAGCACCTACACCCACTAACCCACTCTCCACAACCCCAACCACCTCAACACCTTCACCCGCTAACACACCATCCACACCCCAACCACCTCAGCACCTTCACACACTAACTCACTCACCAAACCCACAACCACCTCAACACCTTCACCCACTAACCCACCCTCCACACCCCAACCACCCAACCACCTCAACACCTTCACCCACTATCCAACCCTCCACACCTCAACCACCCAACCACCTGAACACCTTCACCCACTAAACCACCCTCCACACCCCAACCACCTCAACACCTTCACCCACTAACCCACCCTCCACACCCCAACCACCTCAACACCTTCACCCACTAGCCCTCCCTCCACACCCCCAACCACGTCATTACCTTCACCCACTAACCCACCCTCCACACCCCAACCACCTCAACACCTTCACCCACTAACCCTCCCTCCACACCCCCAACCACCTCAACACCTTCACCCATTAACCCACCCTCCACACCCCAACCACCTCAACACCTTCACCCACTATCCCTCCCTCCACACCCCCAACCACGTCATGACCTTCACCGACTCACCCACCCTCCACACACTCAACCACCTCAGCACCTACACCCACTAACCCACCATCCACACCCCAACCACCTCAACACCTTCACCCACCCTCCACAACCCCAACCACCTCAACACCTTCACCCACTAACCCAACCTCCACACCCCGAATCACCTCAACACCTTCACCCACTAACCCACCCTCCACACCCCAACCACCTCAACACCTTCACCCACCCTCCACAACCCCAACCACCTCAACACCTTCACCCACTAACCCAACCTCCACACCCCGAATCACCTCAACACCTTCACCCACTATCCCACCCTCCACACCCCAACCACCCAACCACCTCAACACCTTCACCCACTAACCCAACCTCCACACCCCAACCACCCAACCACCTCAACACTTTCACCCACTATCCCACCCTCCACAGCCCAACCACCTCAACACCTTCACCCACTAACCCTCCCTCCACACCCCCAACCACATCATTACCTACACCCACTAACCCACCCTCCACACCCCAACCACCTGAACACTTTCACCCACTAACCCACCCTACAATCCCCCAACCACCTCAACACCTTCGCACACTAACCCACTCTCCAAACCCACAACCACCTCAACTACTTCAGCCACTAACTCACCCTCCACACCCCCAACCACGTCATGACCTTCACCCACAAACCCACCCTCCACACCCCAACCACCTCAACACCTTCACCCACTAACCCACCCTCCACAACCCCACCCACCTCAACACCTTCACCCACTATCCCACCCTCCACACACTCAACCACTTCAGCACCTACACCCACTAACCCACTCTCCACAACCCCAACCACCTCAACACCTTCACCCGCTAACACACCATCCACACCCCAACCACCTCAGCACCTTCACACACTAACTCACTCACCAAACCCACAACCACCTCAACACCTTCACCCACTAACCCTCCCTCCACACCCCCAACCACGTCATGACCTTCACCCACTCACCCACCCTCCACACACACAAACAGCTCAACACCTTCACCCACTAACCCACCCTCCACACCCCAACCACCTCAACACCTTCACCCACTAACCCACCATCCACACCCCAACCTCAGCACCTTCACACACTAACCCACTCTCCAAACCCACAACCACCTCAACACCTTCACCCACTAACCCACGCTCCACACCCACAACCACCTCAACACCTTCATCCACTCACCCACCCTCCACACCCCAACCACCTCAACACTTTCACTCACTAACCCACCCTCCACACACTCAAACAGCTCAACACCTTCCTCCACTATCCCACCCTCCACACCCCAACCACCTCAACACCTTCACCCACTAACACACCCTCCACACCGCCAACCACCTCAAAACCTTCACCCACTAACCCACCCTCCAAATCCCCAACCACGTTAACACCTTCAGCAACTAACCCACCCTCCACACCCCCAACAACCTCAACACCGTCACCCACTAACCCACCCTCCAAACCCCCAACCACCCAACACATGCACCCACTAAACCACCCTCCATCCCACATCAACTTAACACCATCACCCACTAACCCACCCTCCACACCACCAACCACCTCAACACCTTCAGCCACTAACCCACCCTCCACACCCCGAATCACCTCAACTCCTTCACCCACTAACCCACCCTCCACACCCCAACCACCTCAACACCTTCACCCACGCTCCACAACCCCAACCACCTCAACACCTTCACCCACTAACCCAACCTCCACACCCCGAATCACCTCAACACCTTCACCCACTAACCCACCCTCCACACCCCAACCACCTCAACACCTTCACCCACTAACCCACCCTGCACACCCCAACCACCTCAACACCTTCACCCACTAACCCTCCCTCCACACCCCCAACCACATCATGACATTCACCCACTAACCTACCCTCCACACCACAACCACCTCAACACCTTCACCCACTATCCCTCCCTCCACACCCCCAACCACGTCATGACCTTCACCGACTCACCCACCCTCCACACACTCAAACAGCTCAACACCTTTACCTACTAACCCACCCTCCACACACTCAACCACCTCAGCACCTACACCCACTAACCCACCATCCACACCCCAACCACCTCAACACCTTCACACACTAACCCACTCTCCAAACCCACAACCACCTCAACACCTTCACCCACTAACCCTCCCTCCACACCCCCAAACACGTCATGACCTTCACCCACTAACCCACCCTCCACACCCCAACCACATCAACACCTTCACCCACTAACCCACCCTACACACACTGAACCACCTCAACACCTGCACCCACTAACCCACCCTCCAAACGCACAACCAACTTAACACCATCACCCACTAACCCACTCTCCACACCCCCAACCACCTCAACACCTTCCCCCGCTAACCCACCCTCCACACCCCGAATCACCTCAACTCCTTCACCCACTAACCCAACCTCCACACCCCAACCACCCAACCACCTCACCACCTTCACCCACTATCCCACCCTCCACACCCCAACCACCCAACCACCTCAACACCTTCACCCACTAAACCACCCTCCACACCCCAACCACCTCAACACCTTCACCCACTAAACCACCCTCCACACCCCAACCACCTCAACACCTTCACCCACTAACCCACCCTCCACACCCCAACCACCTCAACACCTTCACCCACTAACCCTCCCTCCACACCCCCAACCACCTCAACACCTTCACCCACTAACCCACCCTCCACACACTCAAACAGCTCAACACCTTTACCCACTAACACACCCTCCACACACTCAACCACCTCAACACCTTCACACACTAACCCACTCTACAAACCCACAACCACCTCAACACCTTCACCCACTATCCCTCCCTCCACACCCCCAACCACGTCATGACCTTCACCGACTCACCCACCCTCCACACACTCAACCACCTCAGCACCTACACCCACTAACCCACCATCCACACCCCAACCACCTCAACACCTTCACCCACCCTCCACAACCCCAACCACCTCAACACCTTCACCCACTAACCCAACCTCCACACCCCGAATCACCTCAACACCTTCACCCACTAACCCACCCTCCACACCCCAACCACCTCAACACCTTCACCCACCCTCCACAACCCCAACCACCTCAACACCTTCACCCACTAACCCAACCTCCACACCCCGAATCACCTCAACACCTTCACCCACTATCCCACCCTCCACACCCCAACCACCCAACCACCTCAACACCTTCACCCACTAACCCAACCTCCACACCCCAACCACCCAACCACCTCAACACTTTCACCCACTATCCCACCCTCCACACCCCAACCACCTCAACACCTTCACCCACTAACCCTCTCTCCACACCCCCAACCACATCATTACCTACACCCACTAACCCACCCTCCACACCCCAACCACCTGAACACTTTCACCCACTAACCCACCCTACAATCCCCCAACCACCTCAACACCTTCGCACACTAACCCACTCTCCAAACCCACAACCACCTCAACTACTTCAGCCACTAACTCACCCTCCACACACCCAACCACGTCATGACCTTCACCCACAAACCCACCCTCCACACCCCAACCACCTCAACACCTTCACCCACTAACCCACCCTCCACAACCCCACCCACCTCAACACCTTCACCCACTATCCCACCCTCCACACACTCAACCACTTCAGCACCTACACCCACTAACCCACTCTCCACAACCCCAACCACCTCAACACCTTCACCCGCTCACACCATCCACACCCCAACCACCTCAGCACCTTCACACACTAACTCACTCTACAAACCCACAACCACCTCAACACCTTCACCCACTATCCCTCCCTCCACACCCCCAACCACGTCATGACCTTCACCGACTCACCCACCCTCCACACACTCAACCACCTCAGCACCTACACCCACTAACCCACCATCCACACCCCAACCACCTCAACACCTTCACCCACTAACCCAACCTCCACACGCCAAATCACCTCAACACCTTCACCCACTAACCCACCCTCCACACCCCAACCACCTCAACACCTTCACCCACCCTCCACAACCCCAACCACCTCAACACCTTCACCCACTAACCCAACCTCCACACCCCGAATCACCTCAACACCTTCACCCACTATCCCACCCTCCACACCCCAACCACCCAACCACCTCAACACCTTCACCCACTAACCCAACCTCCACACCCCAACCACCCAACCACCTCAACACTTTCACCCACTATCCCACACTCCACACCCCAACCACCTCAACACCTTCACCCACTAACCCTCCCTCCACACCCCCAACCACATCATTACCTACACCCACTAACCCACCCTCCACACCCCAACCACCTGAACACTTTCACCCACTAACCCACCCTACAATCCCCCAACCACCTCAACACCTTCGCACACTAACCCACTCTCCAAAACCACAACCACCTCAACTACTTCAGCCACTAACTCACCCTCCACACCCCCAACCACCTCAACACCTTCACCCACTAACCCACCCTCCACAACCCCACCCACCTCAACACCTTCACCCACTATCCCACCCTCCACACACTCAACCACTTCAGCACCTACACCCACTAACCCACTCTCCACAACCCCAACCACCTCAACACCTTCACCCGCTAACACACCATCCACACCCCAACCACCTCAGCACCTTCACACACTAACTCACTCACCAAACCCACAACCACCTCAACACCTTCACCCACTAACCCTCCCTCCACACCCCCAACCACGTCATGACCTTCACCCACTCACCCACCCTCCACACACTCAAACAGCTCAACACCTTCACCCACTAACCCACCCTCCACACCCCAACCACCTCAACACCTGCATCCACAACCCCACCCTCCACAACCCCAACCACCTCAACACCTTCACCCACTAACCCACCCTCCACAACTCCAACCACCTCAACACCTTCACCCACTAAACCACCCTCCAAACCCCCAACCACCTCAACACCTTCACCCACTAACCCACCCTCCACAACCCCACCCACCTCAACACCTTCACCCACTATCCCACCCTCCACACACTCAACCACTTCAGCACCTACACCCACTAACCCACTCTCCACAACCCCAACCACCTCAACACCTTCACCCGCTAACACACCATCCACACCCCAACCACCTCAGCACCTTCACACACTAACTCACTCACCAAACCCACAACCACCTCAACACCTTCACCCACTAACCCTCCCTCCACACCCCCAACCACGTCATGACCTTCACCCACTCACCCACCCTCCACACACTCAAACAGCTCAACACCTTCACCCACTAACCCACCCTCCACACCCCAACCACCTCAACACCTGCATCCACAACCCCACCCTCCACAACCCCAACCACCTCAACACCTTCACCCACTAACCCACCCTCCACAACTCCAACCACCTCAACACCTTCACCCACTAAACCACCCTCCAAACCCCCAACCACCTCAACACCTTCACCCACTAACCCACCCTACACACCCCCAACCATCTCAACACCTTCACCCACTAGCCCACCCTCCACACCCCCAACCACCTCAACACCTTCACCCACTAACCCACCCTCCACAACCCCAACCACCTCAACACCTTCACCCACTAACACACCCTCCACACCGCCAACCACCTCAAAACCTTCACCCACTAACCCACCCTCCAAATCCCCAACCACGTTAACACCTTCAGCAACTAACCCACCCTCCACACCCCCAACAACCTCAACACCGTCACCCACTAACCCACCCTCCAAACCCCCAACCACCCAACACATGCACCCACTAAACCACCCTCCAAACCCACAACCAACTTAACACCATCACCCACTAACGCACCCTCCACACCACCAACCACCTCAACACCTTCAGCCACTAACCCACCCTCCACACCCCGAATCACCTCAACTCCTTCACCCACTAACCCACCCTCCACACCCCAACCACCTCAACACCTTCACCCACCCTCCACAACCCCAACCACCTCAACACCTTCACCCACTAACCCAACCTCCACACCATAAGCACCTCAACACCTTCACCCACTAACCCTCCCTCCACACCCCCAACCACGTCATGACCTTCACCCACTAACCTACCCTCCACACCACAACCACCTCAACACCTTCACCCACTATCCCTCCCTCCACACCCCCAACCACGTCATGACCTTCACCGACTCACCCACCCTCCACACACTCAAACAGCTCAACACCTTTACCTACTAACCCACCCTCCACACACTCAACCACCTCAGCACCTACACCCACTAACCCACCATCCACACCCCAACCACCTCAACACCTTCACACACTAACCCACTCTCCAAACCCACAACCACCTCAACACCTTCATCCACTAACCCTCCCTCCACACCCCCAAACACGTCATGACCTTCACCCACTAACCCACCCTCCACACCCCAACCACATCAACACCTTCACCCACTAACCCACCCTACACACACTGAACCAGCTCAACACCTGCACCCACTAACCCACCCTCCACACCCCAACCACCTCAACACCTTCACCCACCCTCCACAACCCCAACCACCTCAACACCTTCACCCACTAACCCAACCTCCACACCCCGAATCACCTCAACACCTTCACCCACTATCCCACCCTCCACACCCCAACCACCCAACCACCTCAACACCTTCACCCACTAACCCAACCTCCACACCCCAACCACCCAACCACCTCAACACTTTCACCCACTATCCCACACTCCACACCCCAACCACCTCAACACCTTCACCCACTAACCCTCCCTCCACACCCCCAACCACATCATTACCTACACCCACTAACCCACCCTCCACACCCCAACCACCTGAACACTTTCACCCACTAACCCACCCTACAATCCCCCAACCACCTCAACACCTTCGCACACTAACCCACTCTCCAAACACACAACCACCTCAACTACTTCAGCCACTAACTCACCCTCCACACACCCAACCACGTCATGACCTTCACCCACAAACCCACCCTCCACACCCCAACCACCTCAACACCTTCACCCACTAACCCACCCTCCACAACCCCACCCACCTCAACACCTTCACCCACTATCCCACCCTCCACACACTCAACCACTTCAGCACCTACACCCACTAACCCACTCTCCACAACCCCAACCACCTCAACACCTTCACCCGCTAACACACCATCCACATCCCAACCACCTCAGCACCTTCACACACTAACTCACTCTACAAACCCACAACCACCTCAACACCTTCACCCACTATCCCTCCCACCACACCCCCAACCACGTCATGACCTTCACCGACTCACCCACCCTCCACACACTCAACCACCTCAGCACCTACACCCACTAACCCACCATCCACACCCCAACCACCTCAACACCTTCACCCACTAACCCAACCTCCACACGCCAAATCACCTCAACACCTTCACCCACTAACCCACCCTCCACACCCCAACCACCTCAACACCTTCACCCACCCTCCACAACCCCAACCACCTCAACACCTTCACCCACTAACCCAACCTCCACACCCCGAATCACCTCAACACCTTCACCCACTATCCCACCCTCCACACCCCAACCACCCAACCACCTCAACACCTTCACCCACTAACCCAACCTCCACACCCCAACCACCACAACCACCTCAACACTTTCACCCACTATCCCACCCTCCACACCCCAACCACCTCAACACCTTCACCCACTAACCCTCCCTCCACACCCCCAACCACATCATTACCTACACCCACTAACCCACCCTCCACACCCCAACCACCTGAACACTTTCACCCACTAACCCACCCTACAATCCCCCAACCACCTCAACACCTTTGCACACTAACCCACTCTCCAAAACCACAACCACCTCAACTACTTCAGCCACTAACTCACCCTCCACACCCCCAACCACGTCATGACCTTCACCCACAAACCCACCCTCCACACCCCAACCACCTCAACACCTTCACCCACTAACCCACCCTCCACAACCCCACCCACCTCAACACCTTCACCCACTATCCCACCCTCCACACACTCAACCACTTCAGCACCTACACCCACTAACCCACTCTCCACAACCCCAACCACCTCAACACCTTCACCCGCTAACACACCATCCACACCCCAACCACCTCAGCACCTTCACACACTAACTCACTCACCAAACCCACAACCACCTCAACACCTTCACCCACTAACCCTCCCTCCACACCCCCAACCACGTCATGACCTTCACCCACTCACCCACCCTCCACACACTCAAACAGCTCAACACCTTCACCCACTAACCCACCCTCCACACCCCAACCACCTCAACACCTGCATCCACAACCCCACCCTCCACAACCCCAACCACCTCAACACCTTCACCCACTAACCCACCCTCCACAACTCCAACCACCTCAACACCTTCACCCACTAAACCACCCTCCAAACCCCCAACCACCTCAACACCTTCACCCACTAACCCACCCTACACACCCCCAACCATCTCAACACCTTCACCCACTAGCCCACCCTCCACACCCCCAACCACCTCAACACCTTCACCCACTAACCCACCCTCCACAACCCCAACCACCTCAACACCTTCACCCACTAACACACCCTCCACACCGCCAACCACCTCAAAACCTTCACCCACTAACCCACCCTCCAAATCCCCAACCACGTTAACACCTTCAGCAACTAACCCACCCTCCACACCCCCAACAACCTCAACACCGTCACCCACTAACCCACCCTCCAAACCCCCAACCACCCAACACATGCACCCACTAAACCACCCTCCAAACCCACAACCAACTTAACACCATCACCCACTAACGCACCCTCCACACCACCAACCACCTCAACACCTTCAGCCACTAACCCACCCTCCACACCCCGAATCACCTCAACTCCTTCACCCACTAACCCACCCTCCACACCCCAACCACCTCAACACCTTCACCCACCCTCCACAACCCCAACCACCTCAACACCTTCACCCACTAACCCAACCTCCACACCATAAGCACCTCAACACCTTCACCCACTAACCCTCCCTCCACACCCCCAACCACGTCATGACCTTCACCCACTAACCTACCCTCCACACCACAACCACCTCAACACCTTCACCCACTATCCCTCCCTCCACACCCCCAACCACGTCATGACCTTCACCGACTCACCCACCCTCCACACACTCAAACAGCTCAACACCTTTACCTACTAACCCACCCTCCACACACTCAACCACCTCAGCACCTACACCCACTAACCCACCATCCACACCCCAACCACCTCAACACCTTCACACACTAACCCACTCTCCAAACCCACAACCACCTCAACACCTTCATCCACTAACCCTCCCTCCACACCCCCAAACACGTCATGACCTTCACCCACTAACCCACCCTCCACACCCCAACCACATCAACACCTTCACCCACTAACCCACCCTACACACCCCCAACCATCTCAACACCTTCACCCACTAGCCCACCCTCCACACCCCCAACCACCTCAACACCTTCACCCACTAACCCACCCTCCACAACCCCAACCACCTCAACACCTTCACCCACTAACACACCCTCCACACCGCCAACCACCTCAAAACCTTCACCCACTAACCCACCCTCCAAATCCCCAACCACGTTAACACCTTCAGCAACTAACCCACCCTCCACACCCCCAACATCCTCAACACCGTCACCCACTAACCCACCCTCCAAACCCCCAACCACCCAACACATGCACCCACTAAACCACCCTCCAAACCCACAACCAACTTAACACCATCACCCACTAACGCACCCTCCACACCACCAACCACCTCAACACCTTCAGCCACTAACCCACCCTACACACCCCGAATCACCTCAACTCCTTCACCCACTAACCCACCCTCCACACCCCAACCACCTCAACACCTTCACCCACCCTCCACAACCCCAACCACCTCAACACCTTCACCCACTAACCCAACCTCCACACCATAAGCACCTCAACACCTTCACCCACTAACCCTCCCTCCACACCCCGAACCACGTCATGACCTTCACCCACTAACCTACCCTCCACACCACAACCACCTCAACACCTTCACCCACTATCCCTCCCTCCACACCCCCAACCACGTCATGACCTTCACCGACTCACCCACCCTCCACACACTCAAACAGCTCAACACCTTTACCTACTAACCCACCCTCCACACACTCAACCACCTCAGCACCTACACCCACTAACCCACCCTCCACACCCCAACCACCTCAACACCTTCACACACTAACCCACTCTCCAAACCCACAACCACCTCAACACCTTCATCCACTAACCCTCCCTCCACACCCCCAAACACGTCATGACCTTCACCCACTAACCCACCCTCCACACCCCAACCACATCAACACCTTCACCCACTAACCCACCCTACACACACTGAACCAGCTCAACACCTGCACCCACTAACCCACCCTCCACACCCCAACCACCTCAACACCTTCACCCACCCTCCACAACCCCAACCACCTCAACACCTTCACCCACTAACCCAACCTCCACACCCCGAATCACCTCAACACCTTCACCCACTATCCCACCCTCCACACCCCAACCACCCAACCACCTCAACACCTTCACCCACTAACCCAACCTCCACACCCCAACCACCCAACCACCTCAACACTTTCACCCACTATCCCACCCTCCACACCCCAACCACCTCAACACCTTCACCCACTAACCCTCTCTCCACACCCCCAACCACATCATTACCTACACCCACTAACCCACCCTCCACACCCCAACCACCTGAACACTTTCACCCACTAACCCACCCTACAATCCCCCAACCACCTCAACACCTTCGCACACTAACCCACTCTCCAAACCCACAACCACCTCAACTACTTCAGCCACTAACTCACCCTCCACACCCCCAACCACGTCATGACCTTCACCCACAAACCCACCCTCCACACCCCAACCACCTCAACACCTTCACCCACTAACCCACCCTCCACAACCCCACCCACCTCAACACCTTCACCCACTATCCCACCCTCCACACACTCAACCACTTCAGCACCTACACCCACTAACCCACTCTCCACAACCCCAACCACCTCAACACCTTCACCCGCTAACACACCATCCACACCCCAACCACCTCAGCACCTTCACACACTAACTCACTCTACAAACCCACAACCACCTCAACACCTTCACCCACTATCCCTCCCTCCACACCCCCAACCACGTCATGACCTTCACCGACTCACCCACCCTCCACACACTCAACCACCTCAGCACCTACACCCACTAACCCACCATCCACACCCCAACCACCTCAACACCTTCACCCACTAACCCAACCTCCACACGCCAAATCACCTCAACACCTTCACCCACTAACCCACCCTCCACACCCCAACCACCTCAACACCTTCACCCACCCTCCACAACCCCAACCACCTCAACACCTTCACCCACTAACCCAACCTCCACACCCCGAATCACCTCAACACCTTCACCCACTATCCCACCCTCCACACCCCAACCACCCAACCACCTCAACACCTTCACCCACTAACCCAACCTCCACACCCCAACCACCCAACCACCTCAACACTTTCACCCACTATCCCACCCTCCACACCCCAACCACCTCAACACCTTCACCCACTAACCCTCCCTCCACACCCCCAACCACATCATTACCTACACCCACTAACCCACCCTCCACACCCCAACCACCTGAACACTTTCACCCACTAACCCACCCTACAATCCCCCAACCACCTCAACACCTTCGCACACTAACCCACTCTCCAAACACACAACCACCTCAACTACTTCAGCCACTAACTCACCCTCCACACACCCAACCACGTCATGACCTTCACCCACAAACCCACCCTCCATACCCCAACCACCTCAACACCTTCACCCACTAACCCACCCTCCACAACCCCACCCACCTCAACACCTTCACCCACTATCCCACCCTCCACACACTCAACCACTTCAGCACCTACACCCACTAACCCACTCTCCACAACCCCAACCACCTCAACACCTTCACCCGCTAACACACCATCCACACCCCAACCACCTCAGCACCTTCACACACTAACTCACTCTACAAACCCACAACCACCTCAACACCTTCACCCACTATCCCTCCCACCACACCCCCAACCACGTCATGACCTTCACCGACTCACCCACCCTCCACACACTCAACCACCTCAGCACCTACACCCACTAACCCACCATCCACACCCCAACCACCTCAACACCTTCACCCACTAACCCAACCTCCACGCGCCAAATCACCTCAACACCTTCACCCACTAACCCACCCTCCACACCCCAACCACCTCAACACCTTCACCCACCCTCCACAACCCCAACCACCTCAACACCTTCACCCACTAACCCAACCTCCACACCCCGAATCACCTCAACACCTTCACCCACTATCCCACCCTCCACACCCCAACCACCCAACCACCTCAACACCTTCACCCACTAACCCAACCTCCACACCCCAACCACCCAACCACCTCAACACTTTCACCCACTATCCCACCCTCCACACCCCAACCACCTCAACACCTTCACCCACTAACCCTCCCTCCACACCCCCAACCACATCATTACCTACACCCACTAACCCACCCTCCACACCCCAACCACCTGAACACTTTCACCCACTAACCCACCCTACAATCCCCCAACCACCTCAACACCTTCGCACACTAACCCACTCTCCAAACCCACAACCACCTCAACTACTTCAGCCACTAACTCACCCTCCACACCCCCAACCACGTCATGACCTTCACCCACAAACCCACCCTCCACACCCCAACCACCTCAACACCTTCACCCACTAACCCACCCACCTCAACACCTTCACCCACTATCCCACCCTCCACACACTCAACCACTTCAGCACCTACACCCACTAACCCACTCTCCACAACCCCAACCACCTCAACACCTTCACCCGCTAACACACCATCCACACCCCAACCACCTCAGCACCTTCACACACTAACTCACTCACCAAACCCACAACCACCTCAACACCTTCACCCACTAACCCTCCCTCCACACCCCCAACCACGTCATGACCTTCACCCACTCACCCACCCTCCACACACTCAAACAGCTCAACACCTTCACCCACTAACCCACCCTCCACACCCCAACCACCTCAACACCTGCATCCACAACCCCACCCTCCACAACCCCAACCACCTCAACACCTTCACCCACTAACCCACCCTCCACAACTCCAACCACCTCAACACCTTCACCCACTAAACCACCCTCCAAACCCCCAACCACCTCAACACCTTCACCCACTAACCCACCCTACACACCCCCAACCATCTCAACACCTTCACCCACTAGCCCACCCTCCACACCCCCAACCACCTCAACACCTTCACCCACTAACCCACCCTCCACAACCCCAACCACCTCAACACCTTCACCCACTAACACACCCTCCACACCGCCAACCACCTCAAAACCTTCACCCACTAACCCACCCTCCAAATCCCCAACCACGTTAACACCTTCAGCAACTAACCCACCCTCCACACCCCCAACAACCTCAACACCGTCACCCACTAACCCACCCTCCAAACCCCCAACCACCCAACACATGCACCCACTAAACCACCCTCCAAACCCACAACCAACTTAACACCATCACCCACTAACGCACCCTCCACACCACCAACCACCTCAACACCTTCAGCCACTAACCCACCCTCCACACCCCGAATCACCTCAACTCCTTCACCCACTAACCCACCCTCCACACCCCAACCACCTCAACACCTTCACCCACCCTCCACAACCCCAACCACCTCAACACCTTCACCCACTAACCCAACCTCCACACCATAAGCACCTCAACACCTTCACCCACTAACCCTCCCTCCACACCCCCAACCACGTCATGACCTTCACCCACTAACCTACCCTCCACACCACAACCACCTCAACACCTTCACCCACTATCCCTCCCTCCACACCCCCAACCACGTCATGACCTTCACCGACTCACCCACCCTCCACACACTCAAACAGCTCAACACCTTTACCTACTAACCCACCCTCCACACACTCAACCACCTCAGCACCTACACCCACTAACCCACCATCCACACCCCAACCACCTCAACACCTTCACACACTAACCCACTCTCCAAACCCACAACCACCTCAACACCTTCATCCACTAACCCTCCCTCCACACCCCCAAACACGTCATGACCTTCACCCACTAACCCACCCTCCACACCCCAACCACATCAACACCTTCACCCACTAACCCACCCTACACACACTGAACCAGCTCAACACCTGCACCCACTAACCCAACCTCCAAACCCACAACCAACTTAACACCATCACCCACTAACCCACCCTCCACACCCCCAACCACCCTCAACACCTTCACCCGCTAACCCACCATCCACACCCCGAATCACCTCAACTCCTTCAACCACTAACCCAACCTCCACACCCCAACCACCCAACCACCTCAACACCTTCACACACTATCCAACCCTCCACACCCCAACCACCCAACCACCTCAACACCTTCACCCACTAAACCACCCTCCACACCCCAACCACCTCAACACCTTCACCCACTAACCCACCCTCCACACCCCAACCACCTCAACACCTTCACCCACTAGCCCTCCCTCCACACCCCCAACCACGTCATTACCTTCACCCACTAACCCACCCTCCACACCCCAACCACCTCAACACCTTCACCCACTAACCCTCCCTCCACACCCCCAACCACCTCAACACCTTCACCCACTAACCCACCCTCCACACCCCAACCACCTCAACACCTTCACCCACTATCCCTCCCTCCACACCCCCAACCACGTCATGACCTTCACCGACTCACCCACCCTCCACACACTCAAACAGCTCAACACCTTTACCCACTAACACACCCTCCACACACTCAACCACCTCAGCACCTACACCCACTAACCCACCATCCACACCCCAACCACCTCAACACCTTCACACACTAACCCACTCTACAAACCCACAACCACCTCAACACCTTCACCCACTATCCCTCCCTCCACACCCCCAACCACGTCATGACCTTCACCGACTCACCCACCCTCCACACACTCAACCACCTCAGCACCTACACCCACTAACCCACCATCCACACCCCAACCACCTCAACACCTTCACCCACTAACCCAACCTCCACACGCCAAATCACCTCAACACCTTCACCCACTAACCCACCCTCCACACCCCAACCACCTCAACACCTTCACCCACCCTCCACAACCCCAACCACCTCAACACCTTCACCCACTAACCCAACCTCCACACCCCGAATCACCTCAACACCTTCACCCACTATCCCACCCTCCACACCCCAACCACCCAACCACCTCAACACCTTCACCAACTAACCCAACCTCCACACCCCAACCACCCAACCACCTCAACACTTTCACCCACTATCCCACCCTCCACACCCCAACCACCTCAACAGCTTCACCCACTAACACACCCTCCACACCCCAACCACCTCAACACCTTCACCCACTAACCCTCCCTCCACACCCCCAACCACATCATTACCTACACCCACTAACCCACCCTCCACACCCCAACCACCTGAACACTTTCACCCACTAACCCACCCTACAATCCCCCAACCACCTCAACACCTTCGCACACTAACCCACTCTCCAAACCCACAACCACCTCAACTACTTCAGCCACTAACTCACCCTCCACACCCCCAACCACGTCATGTCCTTCACCCACAAACCCACCCTCCACACCCCAACCACCTCAACACCTTCACCCACTAACCCACCCTCCACAACCCCACCCACCTCAACACCTTCACCCACTATCCCACCCTCCACACACTCAACCACTTCAGCACCTACACCCACTAACCCACTCTCCACAACCCCAACCACCTCAACACCTTCACCCGCTAACACACCATCCACACCCCAACCACCTCAGCACCTTCACACACTAACTCACTCACCAAACCCACAACCACCTCAACACCTTCACCCACTAACCCTCCCTCCACACCCCCAACCACGTCATGTCCTTCACCCACTCACCCACCCTCCACACACACAAACAGCTCAACACCTTCACCCACTAACCCACCCTCCACACCCCAACCACCTCAACACCTTCACCCACTAACCCACCATCCACACCCCAACCTCAGCACCTTCACACACTAACCCACTCTCCAAACCCACAACCACCTCAACACCTTCACCCACTAACCCTCCCTCCACACCCCCAACCACGTCATGACCTTCACCCACTCACCCACCCTCCACACACTCAAACAGCTCAACACCTTCACCCACTAACCCACCCTCCACACCCCAACCACCTCAACACCTTCACCCACTGACACACACTCCACACCCCAACCACCTCAACACCTTCACACACTAACCCATCCTCCACACCCAACCACCACAACACTTTCACCCACTAACCCACCCTCCACACCCAAACCACCTCAACTCTTTCACCCACTAACCAACCCTCCACACCCCCAACCACCTCAACACTTTCACCCACTAACCCACCCACCACACCCCCAGCCACCTCAACACCTTCACCCACTAACCCACCCTCCACACCCCCAACCACCTCAAAGCCATCACCCACTAAACCACCCTCGACACACAAAACCAGCTCAACACCTTCACCCACTAACCCACCCTCCACACACTCAATGACCTCGAGACATTCAACTACTAACACACCCTCCACACCCCCAACCACCTCAACACCTTCACCCACTAACCCACGCTCCACACCTCCAACCACCTCAACACCTTCATCCACTAACAAACCCTCCACACCCCAACCACCTCAACACTTTCACTCACTAACCCACCCTCCACACCCAACCACTTCATGTCCTTCACCCACTAACCCACCCTCCACACACTCAAACAGCTCATCACCTTCCTCCACTATCCCACCCTCCACACCCCAACCACCTCAACACCTTCACCCACTAACCCACCCCCACACCCCCAACCACCTCAACACCTTCATCCATTAACACACCCTCCACACCCCAACCACCTCAACACCTTCACCCACTAACCCACCCTCCACAACCCCAACCACCTCTACACCTTCACCCACTAACACACCCTCCACACCGCCAACCACCTCAAAACCTTCACCCACTAACCCACCCTCCAAATCCCCAACCACGTTAACACCTTCAGCAACTAACCCACCCTCCACACCCCCAACAACCTCAACACCGTCACCCACTAACCCACCCTCCAAACCCCCAACCACCCAACACATGCACCCACTAAACCACCCTCCATCCCACATCAACTTAACACCATCACCCACTAACCCACCCTCCACACCACCAACCACCTCAACACCTTCAGCCACTAACCCACCCTCCACACCCCGAATCACCTCAACTCCTTCACCCACTAACCCACCCTCCACACCCCAACCACCTCAACACCTTCACCCACCCTCCACAACCCCAACCACCTCAACACCTTCACCCACTAACCCAACCTCCACACCCCGAATCACCTCAACACGTTCACCCACTAACCCACCCTCCCCACCCCAACCACCTCACCACCTTCACCCACTAACCCTCCCTCCACACCCCCAACCACATCATGACATTCACCCACTAACCTACCCTCCACACCACAACCACCTCAACACCTTCACCCACTATCCCTCCCTCCACACCCCCAACCACGTCATGACCTTCACCGACTCACCCACCCTCCACACACTCAAACAGCTCAACACCTTTACCTACTAACCCACCCTCCACACACTCAACCACCTCAGCACCTACACCCACTAACCCACCATCCACACCCCAACCACCTCAACACCTTCACACACTAACCCACTCTCCAAACCCACAACCACCTCAACACCTTCACCCACTAACCCTCCCTCCACACCCCCAAACACGTCATGACCTTCACCCACTAACCCACCCTCCACACCCCCAACCACCTCAACACCTTCATCCGCTAACCCACCCTCCACACCCCGAATCACCTCAACTCCTTCACCCACTAACCCAACCTCCACACCCCAACCACCCAACCACCTCAACACCTTCACCCACTATCCCACCCTCCACACCCCAACCACCCAACCACCTCAACACCTTCACCCACTAAACCACCCTCCACACCCCAACCACCTCAACACCTTCACCCACTAACCCGCCCTCCACACCCCAACCACCTCAACACCTTCACCCACTAGCCCTCCCTCCACACCCCCAACCACGTCATTACCTTCACCCACTAACCCACCCTCCACACCCCAACCAACTTAACACCATCACCCACTAACCCACTCTCCACACCCCCAACCACCTCAACACCTTCACCCGCTAACCCACCCTCCACACCCCGAATCACCTCAACTCCTTCACCCACTAACCCAACCTCCACACCCCAACCACCCAACCACCTCAACACCTTCACCCACTATCCCACCCTCCACACCCCAACCACCCAACCACCTCAACACCTTCACCCACTAAACCACCCTCCACACCCCAACCACCTCAACACCTTCACCCACTAACCCGCCCTCCACACCCCAACCACCTCAACACCTTCACCCACTAGCCCTCCCTCCACACCCCCAACCACGTCATTACCTTCACCCACTAACCCACCCTCCACACCCCAACCACCTCAACACCTTCACCCACTAACCCTCCCTCCACACCCCCAACCACCTCAACACCTTCACCCACTAACCCACCCTCCACACCCCAACCACCTCAACACCTTCACCCACTATCCCTCCCTCCACACCCCCAACCACGTCATGACCTTCACCGACTCACCCACCCTCCACACACTCAAACAGCTCAACACCTTTACCCACTAACACACCCTCCACACACTCAACCACCTCAGCACCTACACCCACTAACCCACCATCCACACCCCAACCACCTCAACACCTTCACCCACTAACCCAACCTCCACACCCCAACCACCCAACCACCTCAACACTTTCACCCACTATCCCACCCTCCACACCCCAACCACCTCAACAGCTTCACCCACTAACACACCCTCCACACCCCAACCACCTCAACACCTTCACCCACTAACCCTCCCTCCACACCCCCAACCACATCATTACCTACACCCACTAACCCACCCTCCACACCCCAACCACCTGAACACTTTCACCCACTAACCCACCCTACAATCCCCCAACCACCTCAACACCTTCGCACACTAACCCACTCTCCAAACCCACAACCACCTCAACTACTTCAGCCACTAACTCACCCTCCACACCCCCAACCACGTCATGTCCTTCACCCACAAACCCACCCTCCACACCCCAACCACCTCAACACCTTCACCCACTAACCCACCCTCCACAACCCCACCCACCTCAACACCTTCACCCACTATCCCACCCTCCACACACTCAACCACTTCAGCACCTACACCCACTAACCCACTCTCCACAACCCCAACCACCTCAACACCTTCACCCGCTAACACACCATCCACACCCCAACCACCTCAGCACCTTCACACACTAACTCACTCACCAAACCCACAACCACCTCAACACCTTCACCCACTAACCCTCCTTCCACACCCCCAACCACGTCATGACCTTCACCCACTCACCCACCCTCCACACACACAAACAGCTCAACACCTTCACCCACTAACCCACCCTCCACACCCCAACCACCTCAACACCTTCACCCACTAACCCACCATCCACACCCCAACCTCAGCACCTTCACACACTAACCCACTCTCCAAACCCACAACCACCTCAACACCTTCACCCACTAACCCTCCCTCCACACCCCCAACCACGTCATGACCTTCACCCACTCACCCACCCTCCACACACTCAAACAGCTCAACACCTTCACCCACTAACCCACCCTCCACACCCCAACCACCTCAACACCTTCACCCACTGACACACACTCCACACCCCAACCACCTCAACACCTTCACACACTAACCCATCCTCCACACCCAACCACCACAACACTTTCACCCACTAACCCACCCTCCACACCCAAACCACCTCAACTCTTTCACCCACTAACCAACCCTCCACACCCCCAACCACCTCAACACTTTCACCCACTAACCCACCCACCACACCCCCAGCCACCTCAACACCTTCACCCACTAACCCACCCTCCACACCCCCAACCACCTCAAAGCCATCACCCACTAAACCACCCTCGACACACAAAACCAGCTCAACACCTTCACCCACTAACCCACCCTCCACACACTCAATGACCTCGAGACATTCAACTACTAACACACCCTCCACACCCCCAACCACCTCAACACCTTCACCCACTAACCCACGCTCCACACCTCCAACCACCTCAACACCTTCATCCACTAACAAACCCTCCACACCCCAACCACCTCAACACTTTCACTCACTAACCCACCCTCCACACCCAACCACTTCATGTCCTTCACCCACTAACCCACCCTCCACACACTCAAACAGCTCATCACCTTCCTCCACTATCCCACCCTCCACACCCCAACCACCTCAACACCTTCACCCACTAACCCACCCCCACACCCCCAACCACCTCAACACCTTCATCCACTAACACACCCTCCACACCCCAACCACCTCAACACCTTCACCCACTAACCCACCCTCCACAACCCCAACCACCTCTACACCTTCACCCACTAACACACCCTCCACACCGCCAACCACCTCAAAACCTTCACCCACTAACCCACCCTCCAAATCCCCAACCACGTTAACACCTTCAGCAACTAACCCACCCTCCACACCCCCAACAACCTCAACACCGTCACCCACTAACCCACCCTCCAAACCCCCAACCACCCAACACATGCACCCACTAAACCACCCTCCATCCCACATCAACTTAACACCATCACCCACTAACCCACCCTCCACACCACCAACCACCTCAACACCTTCAGCCACTAACCCACCCTCCACACCCCGAATCACCTCAACTCCTTCACCCACTAACCCACCCTCCACACCCCAACCACCTCAACACCTTCACCCACCCTCCACAACCCCAACCACCTCAACACCTTCACCCACTAACCCAACCTCCACACCCCGAATCACCTCAACACCTTCACCCACTAACCCACCCTCCACACCACAACCACCTCAACACCTTCACCCACTATCCCTCCCTCCACACCCCCAACCACGTCATGACCTTCACCGACTCACCCACCCTCCACACACTCAAACAGCTCAACACCTTTACCTACTAACCCACCCTCCACACACTCAACCACCTCAGCACCTACACCCACTAACCCACCATCCACACCCCAACCACCTCAACACCTTCACACACTAACCCACTCTCCAAACCCACAACCACCTCAACACCTTCACCCACTAACCCTCCCTCCACACCCCCAAACACGTCATGACCTTCACCCACTAACCCACCCTCCACACCCCAACCACATCAACACCTTCACCCACTAACCCACCCTACACACACTGAACCACCTCAACACCTGCACCCACTAACCCACCCTCCAAACGCACAACCAACTTAACACCATCACCCACTAACCCACTCTCCACACCCCCAACCACCTCAACACCTTCACCCGCTAACCCACCCTCCACACCCCGAATCACCTCAACTCCTTCACCCACTAACCCAACCTCCACACCCCAACCACCCAACCACCTCAACACCTTCACCCACTATCCCACCCTCCACACCCCAACCACCCAACCACCTCAACACCTTCACCCACTAAACCACCCTCCACACCCCAACCACCTCAACACCTTCACCCACTAACCCGCCCTCCACACCCCAACCACCTCAACACCTTCACCCACTAGCCCTCCCTCCACACCCCCAACCACGTCATTACCTTCACCCACTAACCCACCCTCCACACCCCAACCACCTCAACACCTTCACCCACTAACCCTCCCTCCACACCCCCAACCACCTCAACACCTTCACCCACTAACCCACCCTCCACACCCCAACCACCTCAACACCTTCACCCACTATCCCTCCCTCCACACCCCCAACCACGTCATGACCTTCACCGACTCACCCACCCTCCACACACTCAAACAGCTCAACACCTTTACCCACTAACACACCCTCCACACACTCAACCACCTCAGCACCTACACCCACTAACCCACCATCCACACCCCAACCACCTCAACACCTTCACACACTAACCCACTCTACAAACCCACAACCACCTCAACACCTTCACCCACTAACCCACCCTCCACACCCCCAACCACCTCAACACCTTCACCCACAAACCCACCCTCCACACCCCGAATCACCTCAACACATTCACCCACTCATCCACCCTCCACACACTCAACCACCTCAACACTTTCACCCAGTAACCCACCCCTTCCATTCCACCAACCACCATTACTTTATCATTTGCAGTCCGTCACCTTTTGTACAGACACTCCTGTGTGCTTAGCGTCACTTTATGGACATACAATCAATCTACGTATCTAGGTTATCTTATATATTTATATTTATTGTACTTTTTATTATGATTGTGTTCTTTATCTTTTTGTGTTTTTTTGGAGCTGCATTGGATCCAGGGTAACAATTATTTCAATCTCTTGACCAACTGAGTTCCCGAGCACTTTGTGTGTGATGCTCTGGAAACCTGCAGAATGCCTTGTGTTTGTAAAGTTGAAACATTTTCTTTCAACTTTTATATTCTGTGTTCTGACAAGCGTGCTGTAAGTCTTCTCACCCAGTCTACCAGTGTTGGTATTTTGAGGGAGTTATGAAACTTACGTATTGATGCCTGAAAGTAACATGCCATGTTGAGACAGTAGGTGGCAAAGATATGGGGGTGAGGACTTCATAAATAAAAACATGAAAGGTTCAGAATCATAATCTGAATCTGGTTTATTTTCATTGATGCATGTCATAACATTTGTTGTTTTGTGGCAGCAGTACAATGCAACATACAAAAGAAACACCATAAGGTACTATCAGAAATATATATAAAAACTAAATACGTTGTGTAAATAGAGAGCAAAATAATTCATGGGTTCATTGTCCATTTAGAAATCTGACAGTGAAGAGGAAGAAGCTGTTTCTCAAGTGATGAGTATAGGTCTTCAGGTTCCTGAATCTCTTGCCTAATGGTAGTAATGAGAAGAAGGCATGTCCTAGATGGTGAGATGGTAGATGCCTCCTTCTTCAGACATCACCTTTGGAAGGTGTCCTCAATGTTTGAAGGTTTTTTAAGACATTGGTGTGTGTACAGCTGGAGCATGGCATCCATTTGTCCCAGGGATTTCAAGTGTAGTGTTAGACTGGAGAGAAGCTGGAGTAAAGCTGATAGAGAAGAGTTTTGGCAATAGTGGAGTGGTAATAGAGGTATACAGGATGATAAGAGGCACAGATCGAGGGACAGCTGGAGATTTTCCCCAGTTTGGAAATGGCAAATATGTCGGGGCACAATTGTAAGGTCAAAAGTACCCTGCATCGTGAAATAAGTTATTTTAAAAGATGGGGAGGGTGTTAGAGGTAGTTTTTTTTTACGCAGAGTGGTGGCTGCATGGAACACCCTGCCATGGGTATTACCAGAGGCACATACATTAGGGACATTTAAGGGACTCATAGGCATATAGATGAAAAAAATAATGGAAGGGTATGTGGGTGGGGAGAGTTAGATTGATCCTAGAGTAAGTTAAAGGGTCATCATGGGCTGCAGAGCCTGTACTATGCTGTATTAGACCGTAAGAAATAGGAGCAGAATTAGGCTATTTGGTCTATGGAGTCTGCTTTGCCATTAAATGATGGCAGATGATTTATGAGCATCTCTCTGTCTCTGTCTCTCTCTCTCTCTCTCTCTCCCCCTCCCCCTCCCCCTCCCTCCTTCCCTCTCTCCCTCCCTTCTCTCTCTCTCTCTCTCCCCCTCCCTCCCTTCTCTCTCTCTCTCTCTCTCTCACTCTCTCTCCCTCTTTCCCCCTCTCCCTCCCTCCCTCCCTCCCCCCCCCCCCTTCCAATCTACATCAGGTCTCACCAATATACAGGATAAACTGTCTCTGCAGATAGAAACAGTGAGGTTGAGAAAGGGGAGGGAGGTGTTGGAAAGGTTAATTTGAGGGCAATGTGGAAGTTGGAAGCAAAGTGGATGAAGTCGACAAATTCAGCATGTGTGCAGGAAGCAGCATCAATGCAGTTGTCGATATAGCATAGGAAAAGTGCAGGACAGTCGCACATGTAGGCTTAGAACATAGGCTGATTTATGATCACTCTCAACCCCATTCTCTTGTCTTCTCCCCATAACCTTTGATGCCCTGACTATTCAAGACCTTATCAACCTCCACTTTAAAAATACCCAAGACCTGGCCTCCACAGCCATCTGTGGCAATGAATTCCACAGATCCACCACCCTCTGTTCTATTGCAATTAGTTTAGGAGAGTGAATGGAAGAAGCTTTCCCATGAACTGATGGTTTAAGAGTCAGGAAGCATAGATTAACAGCGAAGGGTACAGAGAATGAATCAGGATCTTAAGGGCAATAATTCACAAGGCTGTGGTGAATGACAGGGTGGAGGGGTGTAGGGGATTGAAATGAATACCAGGAGTCAGCATAGGTTCAGTGGGCAGAATGGCTTCGTTCTGTGCCATAACATTTCCATGATTCTGTGAAAATTGATCAGATGGAATAGCCAGCCTCTCATTGTGTGACTCATGGAGTCCTTTCCCTGCAGCTGCTGAATGCCATGGTATCTAAACTTGGGAACTTGGATGATCCTCTGCCTCAGGATTCCTTTGAGGGTGTGGATGAGGAGGAATGGGTAAGTGATATTGGTGATGCACTGTGGGGTGGTTGGTGTTGTGCTTAGTAAAGTCAGGCAGTGGTACACTGTGTCTGAGTGTAGTTATCCTCCCCTCACTGTATCTTGCTCCACACGTCTGAATTCCACATTTATGCCACAGGTATCAGTACTGGACTCTCAGTACTAAAGATTTAAGCATTAGCTTTATTTGTCACGTGTACATCAAGACATACAGTGACATGCGCCATTCACATCAGTGACCAACACAGTCCAAGGATGTGCTGGGGTGTCATCACACTTCCAATGCCAACACAGTGTGCCTACAACTTACTAACCCTAACCTATACATCTTTGGAATGTGGGAGGAAACCCATGCAGTTATGAGGGGAACATATTAACTCCTTCGAGGCAGCAGTGGGAATTGTTACCATTGTAAATTGATACATTAACCGCTACCCCACTGTGCCTCCACATATTTGCCATTGCATCCAGGTTTGGAGTTACTTCTCCATCATTTCAGACCCCCACAAGAAATGGACTGCAACAAACCCCTTCTAATTAGTGGCACTGTACCACTGGG
Source organism: Hypanus sabinus (assembly GCF_030144855.1). Taxonomy (NCBI): domain Eukaryota; kingdom Metazoa; phylum Chordata; class Chondrichthyes; order Myliobatiformes; family Dasyatidae; genus Hypanus; species Hypanus sabinus. Next base: position 4,587,192 of record NC_082714.1, read on the forward strand.
TGTTCTGCACTCTAAACTCAATACTGTAATAAAGTACCTTCCTGTGTTACAGCAAGATACTTGAGGATGTAAATGTTACCCCTGTGCTCTTTCCCAAGCTAACCTGCTTCCCCTCTGTTCCAGGATGATTAGATTTCAGCCAAAGACATCTCTCCGGTACTTCATCTCCTGATGGCCCCACTGAAGGAGGAGCAGCTTCCCCTCTGATCAAGTGCCATTATTCACAAGGTCATTAATGGGCAAGAGACCGTCTCCCTCACCCCTACCCCACTCTCACCACCCTCTCACCTCTTCCTCACTCTTGCCTTCTCCATTACCTTTACCTCACTCTCACCATTCCCCTCATATTTCCCTCACTCTCACCATCCTCCTCACCTTTTGCCTACTTTCGCCATGCCCCACATCCCTTACTCACAACCCCCATCTCCTCAATGCTTCACTTTTCACAGCAACGCGTGCATCGCCAGTTGACACTGTCCATCTCCCTTGCATTCACACCCATGACTCATTCTTATCCCCCATCACACTCGGTCTATCCAGCCACCCTTGCTCACACTCCTCCATGGAAATTTTTAACAAGATCATTATTTCACATTGTTGCTGGGTTATTTTATTACCAATGAGGAACGCATGTTTATTAAAAAATATTTCCAACAAATAAATGAAAGTTGTTCTGATTTGTGATTACCATTTGAGAGTAATGTGTCCAGGAAATAGGATATACCTCAGAGGGTTAACATATAAGGAGTGTTTGATGCTATGGGTCTGTACTCGCTGGAGTTTAGAAGAATGAGGAGGAGATCTCGTTGAAATATACCAAATATTGAAAGGTCCAGACACGGAGGAAATGTTTGCTATAGTGGGGGAGTCTAGGACCAGAGGGCACAACCACAGGACATCCATTTAGAACATGGATGAAGAGAAATTTCTTTAGCCAAAGAGTTGTAAATCTGTGAAATTCATTGCCACAGACGGTTGTGGAGGCTCAGATATTGGGTATACTTAAAATTGGAGGTTAACAGGTACTTGGTAAGTAAGGGTGGCAAATATTATATGGAGAAGGCCGAAGAATACGGTGAAGGGGGAAATAAATCAACCATAATTGAATGGAAGAACAGACTTGATGGGCACCAATTACTACAAGATGATCCCACTGACAGAAACATTCTGCCAACATCTTTTGTTTCTTCAGACTGCCTCTCATTCTTCTGTACTTGCAAAGCCATCTATTTATCAGTATATCATCATAAAAATCAGCTACAATGCACTCAATCCAATAATATAGATCATAAATATTTGAGGCCTCATCACTGATCCCTATGGCAACTTGAAAAAGACCCATTTTCAAAAGTCTTTGGTGACCTTGAGTCATGAAGAAGGCAACCAACAACTCATTTGAGGAGATACATCAAGGCAAGAGCACAGGACCACTCAAGGATGTGGATGAGATCCTTAATGAGTACTTTACATCAGTATTTATCAAGGAGAAGGACATGGGCGATAGAGAGATCAGTGCTGAGCATATCGATTTGCTAGTGCTTTTCGAGGTAAAGGAGGAGGTAAAGAATATTAAGATGGATAAGTCCCCAGGGCCTGATGGGATATACTCCAGGTTAATGAGAAAGGCAAATGAAGAGATTGCAGGGTACAAGACCAATATCTTCACACCGTCTATAGCCATAGGTGAGGTCCCAGAGTATTGATGAGTAAATAATGTTGATCCATTATTCAAGCAGGGAACCAGGGGTAATTCTGGAAACTATAGACTGATGAATCTCACATCAGTGGTAGGGAAGCTACAGGAAGATTCTTAGGGATAGGCTTTATGACCATTTGAAAAACCATGGCCTAATTAGGGAGCCAGCATAGCTTTGTGTGGGACAAGTCATGTCTTACTAACAATTGAGTTTTTTGATGAAATGACAAGGGTGATTGATGAATATAGAGCTGTGGATGTTGTCTATTTGGATTTTAGTAAGGCATTTGACAAGGTCTCTCATGGGAGGCTCATCCAGAGACGCATGGGATCCATGGTGAATTGCCCATTTGGATTCAAAACTGGGTTGCCCATTGAGGAGAGAGGGTAGTGGTTAAAAGGAATAATTCTAGCTGGAGGTCTGTACCGAGACCTGTTTGTGATGTATATAAGTGACCTGGATGAAAATGTGGGTGAGTGGATTAATAAGTTTGCAGTTAATATGAAGATTGGTGGTGGTGTGGATAGTGTAGAAGACTGGCAAAGAATATAGCGGGATATAGATCAATTGCACATATAGTCAGAGAAAAAGCAGATAGAGTTTAACCTGGCCAAATGTTTAACCTGGTGAAGTGTTTTACCTTGGTAGGTCGAATACAAACAGGTAGTACACTGTTAAGGGAAAGATCTTTAACAGTGGTAATGAGCAGAGGGATCTTAGTGTCCAAGTTCATAGCTCCCTGAAAGTGGCTACACAGGTTGTTAGGGTGGTTAAGAAGGTATGTGACATGCTTGCCTTTATCTTTATTAGTCGAGGCATTGAGTTCAAATGTCTGGAAGTTACGTTGCAATTTCATAAAACTCTAGTTAGGCCACATCTAGAGTATTGCATACAGTTCCAGTCACCCCATTTTGGGAATAATGTTGAGGCTTTGGAGAGGGTGCGGAAGGTGCTTACCAGGATACTGCCTGAATTAGGGGCCATGTGTCATAATGAGAGGGTGGACAAACTTTGGTTGTTTTCTCTGGAGCCATGGAGGCTGAGGAGAAATCTCTGATAGAAGTTCATGAGATTATGAGAGGCATAGATAGAGTAGACAGATAGTATCTTTTTCTAAGGGTGAAATGTCTAATACCAGAAGGCAAGCATTTAAAGTGAGGGGGTTAATTCCAAAAGAGATGTGAGGGCTAAGGTTTTAATACAGAGAGTGATGGATGCCTAGAATGCGCTGCCTGGGGTGGTGGTAGGGGCAGATACATTAAGGACATGTAAGAGATAGACACATGAATATACAGAAAATGGAGGGATATGAACACTCTGTAAACAGGTTAGTTAAATTGGTGATTTGATTACAACATTGTGGTCTGAAGAGCCAGTTCCTGTGCTGTACTGTTTTATGTTCTAAAGAAGTAAAGCTGATTTATTATTAAACTTCTGTGGAATCTTTTACTGTCTATTTTCTATTATCTGCTGGCTTTCTCTCATCCTCCATCTTCTCCCTCTATAAATTTTCTGTTTTATTTGTTTCTAAAAAACTCCTAATCCTCTGGCTTACCGCCAAACTTCACAACATTTCAATTTGATACCATCCAGATCGGACAAGATTAAACTAGAAATTTGACACAGTAAATTCTGAACATCAAACAATGTTTTGTTCATAAGTAACTACAATATTATTGAAGGTCATCAGTCTTTCACCTCTTGCTCTGCCAATCCATTTGAGTGATACTATTAAGAGGTTCTGGTGTTTATTTATTGAACAGCTACATTTCAAAGGAGTTAGCTGTGTTTGTGAACTTTACTCTAGTGGGTGGTGTGCTCTACTGAACATACCGATTCATCTAATAGTGCACAAGGGTGACTTTCTGCTTTAACCATTTGCTGACTACTAAATATAACATCGGGAGTTTTATTTACAAAGATCAGGTTTTGGTTAAGTGGAAATTCTGACTTGATTTAACGGAACATAGTTAAATGATGAAGGGTCCTGGCCCAAAACAGCAACTGTTTTATTCCTCTCCATAGATGCTGCCTGGCCTACTGAGTTCCTCCAGCAATTTGAGTGTGTTGATTAAACTGAAAATTTCAGGACTATGAAAGAAAACCATAATGATATTTGAGTAAACTGTTTACAATGACCAAGCTTTCAATTAAACATATTACTGAAGAAAGCACAGATTGTAGGATATCTCTGGATCTCATATTCTTGTCTGGTAAATTTATTTAACGCTTCCTAATATCCCCAGTTCAAACCACTGTTCAGAACTGTAAAATCAGTTCTATTTTACAAAGCAAAGTGAACCACTCTTTTCTGAATGTAGTTGAACTGCCAAGAACTTACTATATCCACTTTAAAAGCTAATCCTCGATTAAATAACAAACCTAATCAGATCTACAATTCTAGCTTTTAGTTCAGGAGAGATCTCATTCCATTAAAATCACACTGTTAGAAATGACAGTAAATTGGCAGACAAAGATACTTCTTCAAAGTGTAAATTGCAGATTAATTTGCCAACAAAATACACATCATTCATCTGTGGATGTGACTTTAAATGGAATTTGTGTGTGTTGATAATTTCTGGGAGGCCTTGGCACTTCTCCCTGCTTCCCAAACATATAAAAATCTGCAAATTTTTAAAAAATCTGCAGTTGCTCTGAAGCTGAAACAGTAATTCCTGCAAGAGCTTACACATGAATTAATATCTGACATGAGTCCTTAATCTGTTTTGGAGAAGGAGTCAGAGTATCTCCTGATCAACTCAAAGTCAAAATAAGTTTATTATCAAAGTACATACAGTACTGTATATATCACTATTTACTACCTTGAAATTTTTTTTTCAGACATTTACAGGAAAATAAAGAAATACAATAGAATTAATGAAAAACTAAACATAAACAAAGACTGACAAATAACCAATGTACAAAAGCATACAAATTGTGCAAATTATTTAAAAAGTTATACTGAGAACATGAGTTATGGGCAACACACATAAAATGATGGAAGAACTCAGCAAGTCAAAGTTCAAAGTATATTCATTATCAAGATACATATATTTCACCACATACAACTCTGAGATTATTTTTACAGGCCATAATAAATTAATAACCATAACAGAATCAATAAAAGACCACAATACTTTTTGTAGGATTTCCTTCAAGGGCATTGGTGTTTCCATACCAGGCTGTGATGCAGTCAGTCAATATACTCTCCACCACACATCTGTAGAAGTTTGTCAAAGTTTTAGATGTCATGCTGAATCTTTACAAACCCTTATGTGCTGGGCCCTGGACAGGTCCTCCAAAATGATAACACTGAGGAACTTAAAGTTGCTGACCCTCTCTACCTCTGATCTTCCAATAAGGACTGGCTCATGGACCTCTAGTTTCCTCTTCCTGAAGCCAATAATCCCTAGCCAAGTTCCTTAGTCTTGCTGTCATTGAGTACAAGGTTGTCATGGCACCACTCAGTCAGATTTTCAATCTCCCTCCTATATGCTCATTCAGCCTACGAAAGTGGTGTCGTCAGCAAACTTGAATATGGCTTTGGAGCTATGCTTAGCTATGCAGTCATAAGTGTAAAGTGAGTAGAGTAAGGGGATTAAGTACACAGCTTCGTAGTAGTGCACCTGTGCTGATGAAGATTGTGGAGATGGCATTGCCAATCTGAGCTGACTGGGGTCTGTGACTGAGGAAACTGAGGCCAAGGTCTGGAAGCTTATTGTTTAGCTTTGAGGGGGATGATGGTATTGAATGTTAAGCTGTAGTCGATGACAGTTGGGTTGATTTTTCTTGCTCTCTTGTGAATTTTTATTCCTTTCTCTGTGGCACTGAGACTGAACTGATCCGGCTGCTGTGCATTTCTGCCCTTCTGGTGTAATGAACCTGGGACTAAGGTTTGGCCTGGGCTGCTCCAGAAGCAGATTTGGGACCTAGTCAGGTTTGGGATGCGGCTGGCCTGCTTCTATTTGCATGGTGTGCTTTTTTCTTTCTCTGTGTAGTGGTGCCTCTGTGCCTTTTTTATTGGGTTATTTGGGTTTCTTGCTTTTTGGCTGTCTGTAAGCAGACATTTATTTATACATTCTGTGGTAATAAATGAGCTTTGAATCTTTGCTTTGAAGATCATGCTGATGTATGCATCTTTGCTGTCCAGATGCTCCATGGTTGAGTGAAGAGCCAATGATATGGTATCTGCTATGGACCTGTTGTGCATGTAGGCAAATTGTAGCATATCCAAGCCAATTCTCAGTCAGGAGTTGATATGTTTCATCACAAATCTCTCAAAACACTTCATCACAGGTCAGGCAGCAGCCACGTGTTGATGAGTTGTAGAGTCCTTAAAAGTGAGTCTATAGGTTGTGGAATATGTTCAGTGTTGAGGTGAGTTCAGGAGCCTGAATTAAGCTAGCTATGGATCCAGACTGGAAGATACCAGTGGGGAAAGAGTCCTCTGACAATTCCTTTTCAGTGTTTGTCTGTACCAGATATTGTCAGATAAAACTACACAAATGCTTGTATATTTAAAATCTTTTATTTAGTACTGATGTTAGGCCTCATCATCATTAAGAATGAGGATGTTCATGGAGCCTCCCCAGTGTGAAGATGCGACTTCACCTCCACCAAGACTATGCAATGGTCACTTCTACGAATGCTCTTTCACCTTAGACTTCCAACTGTGGAGGAAAGACCATGCCCCTCATGAATTTATAAATCTCTATAAGGCCACTCCTGAAGGTCTACACACCAGGGAAAGCAGTCGCAGTTATCTAGTCACTCTTTGTAATTTAGGCCATGTAGCGCCAGTAACATATTTGCAAATCTCTCTTGTACCTTTTCCTGTAGCAGGGTGACTAGAATTACATACAATACTCTAAATGTAGACTTATTAATGTTTGTACATCTGTGATATAATCTGAAGTGAGCTAATGGGAATATCGGGTAAGTGTGGGATTGAAGTGGGTGAAATATTTGAGGGGAATCTGAGGGGAAACTTTTTCACTCAGAGGGTGGTGCGTGTGTGGAGCAGGCTGCCGGTGGAAGTGGTAGATATGGGTTCAGTTGTAACACTTAACAGAAGTTTGGATAGGTACATGGGTAGGAGGGGAATGGAAGATCTCCCTCCTGGTACTTATCCTTGCAAGCGGAACAAATGCAACACCTGTCCCTACACCTCCTCCCCCACTACAATTCAAGGCCCCAAACAGTACACTTCACCAGCAAGTCTTTTGGGGTTATCTACAGTATCTGGTGGTCCTGGTGTTGCCTCCTGTATAGACAATTGGTGCAGAAGTAGACCATTCGGCCCTTCGAGCCTGCACCGCCATTTTGAGATCATGGCTGATCATCTACTATCAATACCCGGTTCCTGCCTTGTCCCCATATCCCTTGATTCCCCTATCCATAAGATACCGATCTAGCTCCTTCTTGAAAGCATCCAGAGAATTGGCCTCCACTGCCTTCCGAGGCAGTGCATTCCAGACCCCCACAACTCTCTGGGAGAAGAAGTTTTTCCTCAACTCTGTCCTAAATGATCTACCCCTTATTCTCAAACCATGCCCTCTGGTACTGGACTCTTCCAGCATCTGGAACATATTTCCTGACTCTATCTTGTCCAATCCCTTAATAATCTTATATGTTGCAATCAGATCCACTCTCAATCTCCTTAATTCCAGTGTGTACAAGCCCAGTCTCTCTAACCTCTCTGCGTAAGACAGTCCTGACATCCCAGGAATTAACCTTGTGAATCTACACTGCACTTCCTCTACAGCCAGGATGTCCTTCCTTAACCCTGGAGACCAAAACTGTACACAATACTCCAGGTGTGGTCTCACCAGTGTACAAATGCAAGAGGATTTCCTTGCTCTTGTACTCAATTCCCTCTGTAATAAAGGCCAACATTCCATTAGCCTTCTTCACTGCATGCTGCACTTGCTCATTCACCTTCAGTGACTGATGAACAAGGACTCCGAGATCTCTTTGTATTTCTCCCTTACCTAACTTTACACCGTTCAGATAATAATCTGCCTTCCTGTTCTTACTCCCAAAGTGGATAACCTCACACTTATTCACATTAAACGTCATCTGCCAAGTATCTGCCCACTCACCCAGCCTATCCAAGTCACCCTGAATTCTCCTAACATCCTCATCACATGTCACAGCAAATTTGCTGATGTTATTCTCAATGCCTTCATCTAAATCGTTGACGTAAATCATAAACAGCTGTGGTCCCAATACCGAGCCCTGTGGCACCCCACTAGTCACCACCTGCCATTCCGAGAAACACCCATTCACCGCTACCCTTTGTTTTCTATCTGCCAACCAGTTTTCTATCCATGTCAATATCTTCCCCCCAATGCCATGAGCTTTGATTTTACCCACCAATCTCCTATGTGGGACCTTATCAAATGCCTTCTGAAAATCGAGGTTAGAAAATCCATTAGATCTCCCCCAACTAACTTCCTGGTTACATCCTCGAAAAACTCCAACAGATTAGTCAAGCATGATTTACCCTTGGTAAATCCATGCTGGCTCGGCCCAATCCTATCACTGCTATCTAGATATGCCACTATTTCATCTTTAATAATGGACTCTAGCATCTTCCCCACCACCGATGTCAGGCTGACAGGTCGATAGTTCTCTGTTTTCTCCCTCCCTCCTTTCTTAAAAAATGGGATAACATTAGCCATTCTCCAATCCTCAGGAACTGATCCTGAAACTAAGGAACATTGGAAAATGATTACCAATGCATCCGCAATTTCCAGAGCCACTTCCTTTAGTACCCTAGGATGCAGACCATCTGGACTTGGGGATTTGTCAGCCTTCAGTCCCATCAGTCTACTCATCACCGTTTCCTTCCTAATGTCAACCTGTTTCATTTCCTCTGTTACCCTATGTCCTTGGCCCATTTATACATCTGGGAGATTGCTTGTGTCTTCCTTAGTGAAGACAGATCTAAAGTACTTATTAAATTCTTCTGCCATTTAGCTGTTTTCCATAACAATTTCACCCAATTCATTCTTCAAGGGCCCAACATTGTTCTTAACTATCTTCTTTCTCTTCACATACCTAAAAAAGCTTTTGTTATCCTCCTTTATATTCCTGGCTAGCTTGCGTTCATACCTCATTTATTCTCCCCCTATTGCCTTTTTAGTTAAGTTCTGTTGTTCCTTAAAAACTTCCCAATCATCTGTCCTCCCACTCACCTTAGCTCTGTCATACTTCCTTTTTTTAATGCTATGCAATCTCTGACTTAATTTGTCAACCACTGTGTCCCCTTTCCCCCCTTTGAATCCTTCCTTCTCTGGGGGATGAACTGATTTTGCACCTTGTGCATTGTTCCCAAGAATACCTGCCATTGCTGTGCCACTGTCTTTTCTGCTAGGATATCCATCCAGTTAACTTTGGCCAGCTCCTCCCTCATGGCTCCATAGTTTCCCCTGTTCAACTGCAACACTGACACCTCCGAGCTGCCCTTATCCTTCTCAAGTTGCAGATAAAAACTTATCATATTATGATCACTACCTCCTAATGGCTCCTTTACTTCAAGATCGCTTATCAAATCCTGTTCATTACATCACTAAATCCAGAATAGCCTTGTCCCTGGTCAGCTCTCATACAAGCTGTTCGAAGAATGCATCCCGTAGGCACTCTACAAACTCCCTATCCTGGGGTCCAGCACCAACCTGATTCTCCCAGTTCACCTGCATGTTGAAATCCCCCATAACTACTGCAACATTACCTTTGTCACATGCCAATGTTAACTCCCTATTCAACTTGCACCCAATATCCATGCTACTGTTTGGTGACCTGTAGACAACACCCATTAGGGTCCTTTTGCCCTTACTGTTCCTCAGTTCTATCCACACAGACTCTACTTCTCCTGATCCTATGTCCCCCCTTGCAAAGGACTGAATCTCATTCCTCACCAACAGGGCCACCCCTCTGCCCACATTTCTGTCCCTACAATAGCACGTATACCCTTGTACATCAATTTCCCAGGTCTGATCTCCCTGCAGCCATGTCTCCGTTATCCCAACAACATAATAGTTACCCATTCGCACCTGAGCTTCAAGCTCATCTGCCTTATTTCTGACACTTCGTGCATTCAGATATAGAATTTTTAGCCCATTTCTCCTCCCTCTGTTTGAATCACTGCCTATTGTGCTTAACCCAGCTCCCCGAACTCCCATCGGGCTATACGCCCCTAGAATTTTGTTGTCCTTCCTAAATTTACTTATTCTTTCTGCACATTTAACTCCATGTTCCGTCAGACCATCCCTCTGTACATGTGTCCTCCTTATCACTTGTTCCGCCTCACCTTTCTCTACTACACACTGAATATTCCGGAACCGTGTAGTCCCCACCTGTCCTTTATTCTTCCTCTCGCTATCCTCTCACATTCTGGATCCCCGCCCCCTGCAAATTTAGTTTAACCCCCCCCCCCCAGAAGCACTAGCAAACTTCCCCGCAAGAATGTTGGTACCGCTCCAGTTCAGGTGTAAACCGTCCCTTCAGAACAGATCCCACCTTCCCTGGAACAAAGTCTAATTATCTAAAAACCTGAACCCCTCCCTCCTGCACCATCCTCTCAGCCACGTATTAATCTGTATAATCCTTCTGTTCCTTGCCTCACTCGCACGTGGCACAGGTAGCAATCCTGAGATTGTTACCCTCGAGGTCCTGCTCTTCAGCTTTGCACCTAACTCCCTGAACTCCCTATGCAGGACCCCCTCACTCATCCTACCCACGTCATTGGTCCCTACATGGACCACAACATCTGGATTCTTGCCCTCCCTCTCGAGGATAACCTGCACCCGATCTGAGATGTCCCGGACCCCGGCACCAGGGAGGCAACATACCATCCGAGACTCCCGATCTTCCCCACAAAATCTCCTATCTGCCCCCCTGACTATAGAATCCCCTATCACTACCGCTCTCATCTCTTCCCTCCTCCCCTTCCTAGTCAAGGGTCCAACCTCAGTGCCAGAGACAGGACCATTGCAACTTATTTTTGGTAGGTCATCCCCACCAACAGTATCCAAAACGGTATACTTATTTTTGATGGGAATGGCCACAGGGGTGCTCTGCTCTCTCTGTCTTCTCCCCCGCCTCTCTTGACTGTCACCCATTTGCCTACCTCCTGTCTTTTTGGTGTGACTGCCTCCCGATAACTCTTATCTATCTCTGCCTCTGCCTCCCGAATGATCCGTAGTTCATCCAGCTCCTGCTCCAATTCCCTAACTCGGTCTGATAGGAGCTGCAGCTGGATACACCTTTTGCAGGTGTGGTCATCAGGGATAACTGTATATCCGTGACACCCGACATAAATTGCGAGACCACTTCACCAAGCACCTATGCTTCATCCATCAGAAAAAGCAGGATCTCCCAGTAGCCACCCATTTCAATCCTACTTCCCATTCCCATTATGTACGTCAGTTTATGGCCTCCTCTACTGCTGCAATCAGGCCACACTCAGGTTGGAGGAACAACACCCTTACATTCCATCTGGGTAGCCTTCAACTTGATAGTATAAACATTGATTTCACCAATTTCTGGTAATTCCTCCTCCCAATTTATTATTCACCATTCCTGTTCCCTTCTCTCACCTCATCTCATTATCTACCCATCATCTCCCTCTGGTGCTCCTCCCCTTTCCCTTTCCTCCATGGTCTTCTATTGTCTCCTATCAGATTCCCCCTCCTTTAGTCTTTTATCATTTTCACCAATCAACTTCCCAGCTCTTTACTTCTCCCCTCCCCCTCTCCTGGTTTCACCTATCACCTGCTGCCTTATACTTATTGCTCCCCTCCCCCCACCTTCTTACTCTGATTTCTTCCCTTCCTTTTCAGTCCTGATGAAGGCTCTTGGCCCGAAACGTTAACTGTTTACTCTTTTGCTACCTGGCCTACTAAATTCCTCCAGTGTTGCTTTGGATTTCCAGCATAAGACCATAAGATGTAGGAGCAGAATTAGGCCATTTGGCTGCTCTGCCATTCAATCACAGCTGATCCCTTTTTTTCCCTACCCAGCCTCACTCCCTGGCCTTCTCCCCATAACCTTTGATGCCAAGTCCAATCAAGAACCTACCAAACTCTACTTTAAATACACCCAATGACCTGGCCTCCACAGTTGCCTGTGGTAATAAAGTCCACAAATTCACCATCCTCTGGCTGAAGATATTTCTCTGCATCTCTGTTTTAAATGGATGCCCCTCTTGTCCTAGACTTCCCCACCATAGGAAACATCCTTTCCACATCCACTCTGTCTAGGCCTTTCAACATTCGAAAGGTTTCAATGAGATCCCCCATCATCCTTCTAAATTCCAGTGAATACAGACCCAGAGCTATCAAAGGTTCCTCACATGATTACCATTTCTTTCAAATATTATCCTTGTGAACCTCCTCTGAACCCTCTCCAATGCCAGCACATCTTTTCTTAGATGAGGAGCCCAGACCTGTACCCAATACTAAGATGAGGCCTCACCAGTGCCTTATAAAACCTCAGCATTACATCCCTGCTCTTGTATTTCAGACCCCTTCAAATGAATGCTAGCATTGCATTTGCCTTCCTCACTACTGACACAACCTGCAAGTTAACCTTCAGGGTGTTCTATATAAGGAGTCCCAAGTCCCTTTGCATCTCAGATTTTTGGATTTTCCCCCATTTAGAAAATATTCTGCACATTTATTTTTTTCTACCAATGTGCATGACCATGCATTTTTAATCATTGTATTTCATTTGTCACTTTCTTGCCCATTTTCCTAATCTGCCTTAAGTCCTTCTACATACATACTGTTTCCTCAACACTACTTGCCCCTCCACCAATCTTTGAATCATCTGCAAACTTGGCAACAAAACCATCTATTCCATCATCAAAATCATTGATACTGTATACAGCATAAAAAGAAGCGGTCCCAACACCAACCCTGTGGAACACCAGTAGTCACTGGCAGCCAGCCAGAAAAGGATCCTTTTATTCCCACTTGCTGCCTCCTACCAATCAGCCAATTTTCTAGCCATGCCAATAAAGTTCCGTAATACCATGGGCTCTTAACTTGGTAAGCAGCATCATGTGTGGTACTTTGTCAAAGGTCTTCCTAAAGTCCAAATATACAACATCCACTACATCCCCTTTATCTACCCTACTTGTAATCTCCTCAAACAGTTCCAACATGTTAGTCAGGCAAGATCTTCCCTGAAAGAAACCATGCTGACTTTGTACTACCTTGTCCTGTGTCACTAAGTACCCAATCACCTCATCCTTAACAAGTGACTCCAACATCTTCCCAACCACTAAGGTCAGGTTAACTGGTCTAAAATTTCCTTTCTGCTGCCTACATCCTTCCTTAATGAGTGGTGTGACATTTGCAATTTTCCAGTCCTCTGGCATTGTGCCAGAGTTCCAAGATTTTTGAAAGATCATTACTAATGCCTTCACAACCTCTACCGCTAACTCTTTCAGAACACACTTGGGTGCAGTTTATCTGGTTTGGGTGACTTATATACCCTTTAGTCTTTCAGCTTTTTGAGCATCTTCTCCCTTGTAATTGTAACTGCCCACACTTTTTTTTCCTTGCACCCTTCAACATCTTGCATACTGCTAGTGTCTTCCACAGTGAAGACTGATGCAAAATACTTATTCATTTCATCTGCCATCTCCTTGTTCCATGATATTATTTCTCAGGCCTCATTTTCTAGCAGTCCTATATCTACTTTCATCTGTCTTTTAATTTTTACATACTTGTAAAAGCTTTCACTATCCACTTTGATATTGTTTGCTAGCTTGCTTTCATATTTCATTTTCTCCCTTTAATGATTATTTTAGTTGCTTTATGTAGGTTTTTTAAAGCTTCCCAATCCTCTACCTTCCTGCTAATTTTTGCTTTGTTGTATGCCCTCTCTTGTGCTTTTACATTAGCTTTGACTTCCCTTGTCAGCCACGGTTAGTACTATTTTGCCATTTAAGTATTTCTTTATTTTTGTAATGTATCTATTCTGCACTTTCCTCATTTTTCCCAGAAACTTGTGCCATTGCTGCTCTGCTGTCATCTCCTTCCAACTTTCTTCGGCCAACTCCTCTCTCTCATACCACTGTAATTTCCTTTACTCCACTGAAATACTGCTTTGTCAGAGTTTACTTTCTCCCTATCAAATTTCAAGTTTGACTCAATCATATTGTGATCACTGCCTCCTAAGGGTTCTATTACCTTAAGCTCCCTAATCACTTCCAGTTCATTACATGACACCCAATCAAGTATAGCTAGTAACCTAGTAGGCTCAATATCAAACTGTTCTAAAAAGCCATCTTGTAGGCATTCAGCAAACTCACTCTCTTGACGTCCATTACCAATTTGCTTTTCTCAATTGACTTGCATGTTGAAATTTCCCATGACTATCATAACAATCCCCTTTTGATATGCCTTTTATATTGCCCTTTGTAATCTGTGCTTCACATCCCAGTGACTTTTGGGAGGCCTGTGTATAACTGCCATCGGGGTCTTTCTACTCTTGCAGTTTCTGAACTCAACCCACAAGGATTCAACATTTTCCAATCCTATGTCACATCTTTCTACTGATTTAATGCCATTCTTTACCAGCAGAGCCACCCCACCCCCTCTGCCTACCTTCCTATCCCTATGATATAACATGTGATCTTGGACAAAACGATAAGAAAGGAAAAGATTAAATATGAGGGCAGACTAGCCAATAATATAAAGCAGGATACTAAAGCTTTTTCAGTTATATAAAGAGTAAAAGGAAGGTGAGAGTTGATATTGGACCAATGGAAAATGGTTTTCAAAGCTTGCAGGGAGATTTATGCCGGTTAGAAGAATGGGCTGAACGTTGGCAGATGGAGTTTAATGCTGAGAAGTGTGAGGTTCTACATTTTGGCAGGAATAATCCAAATAGAACATACAGGGTAAATGGTAGGGCATTGAGGAATGCAGTGGAACAGAGAGATCTAGGAATAACAGTGCATAGTTCCCTGAAGGTGGAGTCTCATGTAGATAGGGTGGTGAAGAAGGCTTTTGGAACGCTGGCCTTTATAAATCAAAGCATTGAATACAGAAGTTGGGATGTAATGTTAAAATTGTACAAGGCATTGGTTAGGCCAAATTTGGAATATTGTGTACAGTTCTGGTCACCGAATTATAGGAAAGATATCAATAAATTAGAGAGAGTGCAGAGACGATTTACTAGGATGTTACCTGGGTTTCAGCACTTAAGTTACAGAGAAAGGTTGAACAAGTTAGGTCTCTATTCATTGGAGCGTAGAAGGTTGAGGGGGGATTTGATCGAGGTATTTAAAATTTTGAGAGGAATAGATAGAGTTGACGTGAATAGGCTGTTTCCATTGAGAGTAGGGGAGATTCAAACGAGAGGACATGATTTGAGAGTTAGGGGGCAGAAGTTTAAGGGAAACACGAGGGAGTATTTCTTTACTCAGAGAGTGATAGCTGTGTGGAATGAGCTTCCTGTAGAAGTAGTAGAGGCCAGTTCAGTTGTGTCATTTAAGGTAAAATTGGATAGGTATATGGACAGGAAAGGAGTGGAGGGTTATGGGCTGAGTGCGGGTAGGTGGGACTAGGTGAGATTAAGAGTTCGGCACGGACTAGGAGGGCTGAGATGGCCTGTTTCTGTGCTGTGATTGTTATATGGTTATATGATGCTGGTGAGGTAGTAATGGGGGACAAAGAAATGGCAGATGAACTTAATGGGTATTTTGCATCTGTCTTCACTGTAGAAGACACTAGCAGTGTGCCAGAGGTCCATGAGTGTCAAGGAGCAGGAGTGAGTGCTATTGCTATTACAAAGGAAAAAGTGCTAGGCAAACTCAGAGGTCTTAAGGTGGATAAGTCACCTAGGCCATTGGACTACATCCCAGAATCCTGAGACAGGAAGCTGAAGAGATAACAGATGCATTGGTCATGATCTTTCAAGAATCACTTGATTCTGGCATGGTCCCGGAGGACTGGAAGATTGCAAATGTCACTCCACTCTTTAAGAAGGGAGGAAGGCAAAAGAAAGGAAATTTTAGGCCACTTAGCTTAACCTGAGTGGCTGGGAAAGTGTTAGAGTCTATTATTAAGGATGAGGTTTTGAGGAACTTGGAGACTAACGTTAAATAAGTCAAAGTCAGCAAGGTTTCGGTAAAGGGAAATCTTGCCTGACAAATCTATTAGAATTCTTCAAGGAAATATCAAGCAAGGAGGACAAAAGAGAGGCAGTGGATGTCATTTACTTGTGTTTTCAGAAGGCGTTTGATAAGGTGCCACACTTAAGGCTGCTTAATAAGGTAAAATCCTATGGTGTCACAGGAAATACACTGTCATGGATAGAGGAAAGGCTGACAGGTTGTAGGCAGCAAGTGGGAATAAAAGGGAGCCTTTTCTGGATGGCTGCTGGTGACTAGTGGTATTCCTCAGGGGTCAGTATTGGAACTGCCACTTTTCATATTGTTTGTCAATGATTTAGATAATGGAATTGATCGCTTTGTGACAAATTATTGGAAGATACCAAGATAGTTGGAAGGTAGGTAGTGTTGAGGAGACAATGCAATTGCAGCAGGACTTAGACAAATTTGAAGAATGGGCAAAAAAGTGACAGATGGAATACAGTGTTGGGAAATGTATGATAATGCATTTTGGTAAAAGGGACAATAGTGCAGAATATTATCTATAAGGGGAGAAGGTTCAAACATTAGAGGTGCAGAAGGACTTCGGCATCTTTGTGCAAGATTCCCAGAAGGTTAATTTACAGGTTGAGTGTGTGGTAGAGAAGCCAAATACAATGTTGCCATTTACTTCAAGGGGAATAGAATATTAAAGCAAAGAGATAAAGCTGAGCCTTTATTAAATACTAGTCAGGCCGCACTTAGAGTATTGTCACCAGTTATGGGCCCCACATCTCAGAAAGGATGTGTTGTCATTGGAGAGAGTCCAGAGGAGATTCGCGAGGATGATTCTGGAAATGAAGGGGTTAACATATGAGGAGCATTTGGCAGCTTTGGGCCTGTACTCTCTGGAATTTAGATGAATGTGGGGGGATCACATTGAAACCTACCGAATGTTGAAAGGACTAGATAGTGTGGGTGTGGAGAGGATGTTTCCTACGGTGGGGGTACCCAGAACTACAAGGCACAGCCTCAAAATTAAGTGCTGAACCATTAGAACAGAGGTAAGGAGGAGATTTTTAGCCAGAGAGTAGTCAATCTGTGGAATGCTCTGCCACAGACTGCGGCAGAGGCTAAGTCCATGCGTAGATTTAAGGTGGAAGTTGATCGTTTTCTGATTGGTTAGGGCATCAAACAATATGATGAAAACACAGGTGTATGGGGTTGAGTGGGATCTGGATCAGCCATGATGGAATAGCAGAGCGGACACCATGGGCTGAATGGTCTAAATATGCTCCTATGTCTTACTGTCTTATGGTTTAACTGGTATGTTATTGGAATACCAGAATAATGTGGGCTGCCTTAACAACTATCGTCTGGTAGCATTCACATCAACAGTGATGAAATGCTTTGAGAGGTTGGTTATGACTAGACTGAACTCCTGCCTCAGCAAGGACCTGGACCCATTGCAATTTGCCTATTGCCACAATAGATCAATGGCAGATGCAATCTCAATGGCTCTTCACACAGCTTTAGACCACCTAGACAACACAAACACCTAGGTCAGGATGCTGTTCAGCAACTATAGCTCAGCATTTAATACCATCGTTCCCAGAATCCTAATTCAGAAGTTGCAGAATCTGGGCTTCTGTACCTCCCTCTGTAATTGGATCCTTGACTTCCTAACCAGAAGACCACAGTCTGTGCAGATCGGTGATAACATATCCTCCTCGCTGACGATCAACACTGGCGCACCTCAGGAGTGTGTGCTTAGCCCACTGCTCTACTCTCTGTATACACATGACTGTGTGGCTAGGCATAGCTCAAATATCATCTATAAATTTGCTGACAATACAACCATTGTAGAATCTCAGGTGGTGATGAGAGGGCGTACAGGAGTGAGATATGCCAACTAGTGGAATGGTACTACAGCAACAACCTGTCACTCAACGTCAGTAAGACGAAAGAGCTGACTGTGGACTTAAGGAAGGGTAAGATGAAGGAACACATACCAATCCTCATAGAGAGATCAGAAGTGGAGAGAGTGAGCAGTTTCAAGTTCCTGGGTGTCAAGATCTCTGAGGATCTAATCTGGTCCCAAAATATTGATGTACTGTAGTCATAAAGAAAGCAAGACAGTGGCTATACCTTACTAGAAGCTTGAAGTGATTTGGCATGTCAACAAATACGCTCAAAAACTTCTATAGTTGTACCATGAAGAGCATTCTGATAGGCTGCATCACTGTCTGGTATGGAGGGGCTACTGCACAGAACCGAAAGAAGCTGCAGAAGGTTGTAAATCTAGTCAGCTCCATCTTGGGCACTCGCCTACAAAGTACCCAGGACATCTTTAGGAAGCAGTGTCTCAGAAAGGCAGCATCCATTATTACAGAACTCCAGCACCCAGGGCATGCCCTTTTCTCACTGTTACCATCAGGTAGGAGGTACAGAAGCCTGAAGGCACACACTCAGTGATTCAGGAACAGCTTCTTCCCCTCTGCCATCCGATTCTTAAATAGACTTTGCAGCTTTGGACACTACCTCACTTTTCTAATATACAGTATTTCTGTTTTTGCACATTTTTAAAATAATCTATTCAATATACATAATTGATTTACTTGTTTATTTATTATGTTTTATTTTATCTATTATTTTTTCTCTCTCTGCTAGATCACGTACTGCATTGAACTGCTGCTGTTAAGTTAACAAATTTCATGTCACATGCTGGTGATAATAAACCTGATTCTGATTCTGAATGTGGAAGGAAACCAGAGCACCCAGGGGAAACTCATGTGGTCATGGGGAGAATGTACAAACTTGTTACATACAAATTGAACTTTGAATTCTGACACTCTGAGCTGTAATAGGGTTGTACCTACCACTAAGCTACCATGGTGCCCATTATATCTATTTATTGTTTGAGTTTGTTCTGACAAGCAAACACATACAGTATGTCTGCTGTTGTTCCTTTCCGTGCCTTATGGTGCATCAGCCAGAAATCTTGCCATTGCTTTAGCGTTCGTCTGTTTCTTACAAGGCTGAGTTGCTAACTCTATGCTCAACCCAGCACGGATGGAAAGCATGCAAGAAGCCACCCGGATTCAAATCCGGAACCACTCATCTTGAAGTCTGGTGCAGACGCCACTATACCACTGGCTGGCCATATACATCTGCATGGTTCCCTTAATCAAACTTAGGGCCTCCCTTTCTCTCAAAAATCATACTACACAAGACATTTTGGTACTTAAGCTTACCAGGCGGAATTGAAGGTTAGGTCGATTTCAGTGGAAGGTTCCTTTTCTAGAAAGGACAGTCCTTTGATTAACTTTCAAACACTTTCTCAGCCCTGACAGCAGCTCAGTATAGAACTTTTTGTGTTTAAAACATGTTCTTTTTTCAGCTGATTTCCTGTGATTTAAGGGGAGTACAAATTACAAAGGAGAAATCCATGTGATATATTAAAAGATTAATTTATTATTCCATATCACATGAGTAAATGAAGTTACTTCCCCTTACATAATTTATCTGGAAATGTCTTTTCCTTAAAAACAAATTGGGATATTCTGGGATATTGAAGCATTTGATCTTAATTATTTCAGGAAGGATCCAATGGTATCTCACTGGTTCTTACTGGTAAGTTGAGCAATTAAAAAAAACGATTTTATATGGAGCACTAAATATAATAAAATGTCACATGAACTTTGTCAAATAATCATTGGTGCTGATTCTCAGGAGATGCTAAACTCCTTGTTTTAAGCGTTGACTGAAAAGAGGAATAGACAAGCATAGAGTGTTAGAGAGGGAATTTCAGAGCCTCGTCAGTCGAAGGCAGATGGTGCAATGATTAAAGTCAGGATGCACTAAAGCCTGAAATTGGAGAAGTAGTGTGTTACTCAATGGCATTGAGGAAGTTACAAAGGTACAAAAGCAAAAGATGATTAGGGTGATTTGAAAACAGGGAAGAGAATTTTAAACTCAAAGAATTGCTTAACCAGGAGCCAGTGTAGGCCATCAGGGATCAGTGATAAGCAAATAGAACTTAGTTAGGATATGGACTTTGGAGTTTTGGATAACCACATACTGTATATGCTGAAGGTTGAATATAGGGCCTGGCTAAGAATGCATGAAATATTTATTTTTAACATAACTCATGTGATTTTCTTTTCCTGGCATCTTTGCTACATCAAAGGCTATTCAATATCCTTTCTATTTTATATCCTTACATGTATGACAATTGATGATTAGCCTGATGCCAAAAGAGCTTGCTTGCTGATGTGTTTATTAAACTGTGAAGAGTTTTAATAGAGTCCTATGTGTTGGAAGTTAGAGAACTACCAAATCTACAGACATGTGTAGTGTGGCAATAAATTCAATTCAGACTGGATCTTTGTGATTCTGCTGCCTTCTTAAATTCTTTATGATTTTCTCTTCTGATTATTTCTATTTAACATTTCTCTACAATTTAGCATCCTTTCTAGAGTAAGGCATTTCTTCATAACACAAGTGCCTGTGCAAAGTATATCTTCAAACTCTCAACTCTTAGAATACTGTGGATTTGAGTTTAATAAAGAACTTGAATCCACAGTATGCTAAGAATTGTGAGTGTTACT
Source organism: Hypanus sabinus (assembly GCF_030144855.1). Lineage (NCBI taxonomy): Eukaryota > Metazoa > Chordata > Chondrichthyes > Myliobatiformes > Dasyatidae > Hypanus > Hypanus sabinus. Next base: position 4,607,609 of record NC_082714.1, read on the forward strand.
GACTGACCTAAGGTAAAACCTGCAAGACCATAGAAGCCTGCAACATTGAAGAAGACTATTTAAAAATCAGGGCCAAAGGAACTATCTAATGCATCCAATGCAGTAGGAGTTTGCTTAGTCCTGAAAAAAAGAGCTTTCCAGATCTTGGTCTGCATTCCTATGGCCTGCAGTAATATCAGAATCAGGTTTATTATCACTGATATATGTCATGAAATGTGTTTTTTTGTGGCAGCAATACAGTGTAAGACATAAAATTATGAAAAGTTACAAAAATAAATAAATATTTCAAAAATCAAATAACAAGGTGGTGTTGAGGTGTTCGTGGACTGTTCAGATATCTGACGGAGGGAAAGATGTTCCTAATTTTATGCTATCTTGTGGATTTCAGCATTTAACACAATATTCCAGTATTCCAGCTGTGGTTCAGCCAATAATTTATCAAGGAATAGCATATTTTCCTAGTTTAAAAAATGTGCCTTTCCCAGATCATTTGAAAATAATTGTGAATTATTTACTGTATGAGGGCTGCAATGTCTACCTATGCTGTATGCATTTTGGTTTATGAATTTTATCTGCTTTCAGTAAGTACTGGCACATTAGTTCATGGTGAGATAGATGCCGAGTTTTGTGATTAGCTTATTATGGATGTGTGTGGTATAACACTTGGCGGATATCTCCTCACTGTTGCCAGGATACAGTTCAACATATAACTGATACTCAGCCAAACATATGAGAATTCTTTTGATTAGTGAGTTTGGGGACTGAGGAAGGGCAAGCTTCCTCATTGTAGAAACCATTAAACGTAATCCTGATTCCATCCTCCTCTATTATACATGCAAATTTCACTGGTCTAGTCAAGAATGAAAGTGTAAATTCTACCAACATGAAAGTTGGAAGTTCATATTATCCTACACCATAGAATGGGTCCAATGGGGAAGGTGTGGGAGAGGGAGGGAGTTGAAATAAGAAACTGGGAGGTGAATCATGGAAAAGGTAAACAGCTGAAGAAGAAGGAATCTGATAGGAGAGGAGAGTGGACCTTGGGAGAAAGGGAAGGAGGAGGGGTACCAGAGAGAGGTGATAGGTAGATGAGAAGGAGTAAGAGGGAAGCCAGACTGGGGAATGGAAAAAGACAAAGGGGAGGAGGGACAAATTACCAGAAATTAGAGAAATCAGTGTTCATACTGTCAGGTTGGAGGCTACCCAGATAGAATATGAGGTGTTGCTCCTCCAACCTGAGAATAGCCTCTTCATGGAAGTTGAGGACGCCATGGGCCGATATGACAGAATGGGAATGAGGAGTGAAATTAAAATGGTTGGCTGCTGGGAAATCCTGTCTTTTACAAACAGAGCAAAGCTTCTCTAGAGCCAGTGGTGCAGGGTCTAGTTGCTAGAAGAACATAAACATGAGCGATTATGCAGATGTTGGAAAGCTTGAGTAACTCCCACAAGATGCTGGGGAAACTCAGTAGGTCAGGAAATATCTATGGAGAGGAGTCTCAGGCTGAAAAGACAACTCTTTACTCCCACACATAGATGCTGTATGACTTGCCGAGTTTCTCCACCATTTTGTGCTAGATGACCTTTGCTTTACAGTTGTTTAGTGTAAGGCACAGTCTCCCATATGCTTCTACAAATGGGTCAACTTTGTCTTGAAGCTTGACCTCCAAGTGTACATATCCATGTAACTGAGGTTAAACTGACAGAATTGATGGAAATTGAACAACTTCCCACTTAAGGAGAGATGCAGAAACTGAATCTAGAGCAAAAATACAAGTTGTTAGAGGAAAGAAATGGTGGGTCAGTGAGGATCTGTGTAGGCAAGCAATTTTTTTTGGTAAATTAATTCATCTAGTCTAGTTTTGAGGTATTTCTCTCAACCAGTTCACGCTCCAGGTCCAAATCAGTCTCAATGAAGACATTCAATCAATCCTGCTGGATGCAGATAATGGTAATAGAATCATTTCATGCATGTATAAGGGGTTGTCAAATCTTAAAACACATTTGACTTCATACATTAAAACAAAATGGGAGAAGGAAGGAGGGTTAATTATATCTGAGGAAGAACGGACAACAATATGGAGGTATCAATGGGAGTGTACCAGTTCACAGAAATGGAGGGAGTTTGGATGGAAAACTTGATAAGATATTTTATTACACCCTCTCAGAAATCCCATTATGATAGTAACCTCCCTGTTTGCTGGAGAAATTGTGGAAATCAAAATGCAAATCATTATCATATTTTTGGGACTGCCCTGTTATCAGAAACTATTGGAAGGGGATACACAATGCCCTACAAGACATCTTTAAATGTGAAATACCCTTAGAGAGTAAGACCATATATTTTGGATATATACCTCAAGAATGGTTGAAAAGAGATAAATATTTAATGAATATACTTTGATGCACCATCAATAACTCTTGGAGACGTGAGTCAAGATAGGCTTTTATTAGCTGGAAGAAAGCACCATCAGCAGCAAGAGCCCACCACACAACATACTGAAGACTGAGGGAGGAGCAGTGCCTCCAATCGCCTTTATACAGGGGTCTGTGGGAGGAGCCACAGGAGCAGTCAGCGGGGGGGGGGGGGGCATGTCCAGACAGATATATGTAGTTCACCACATTCACCCCCCCCCCCTTTGTTTTAAAAGAGAGTCCCTATGGAGTGAAGTTTCTTACAAGTATATTTACAGGTTAAGTCTATCAGGTGGTCGAATCTGTCGCTGCAAACTATGTAGCACTGGCAGTGATTGCACCGGAGACGGTGGTTGTGCTGGTTCCGGCCTGACAAGGTGTCAGCCCATTAGGCGTCAGTGATCCCTCATGCGTGTGCGAGGCGCCCGGTATGGGAGTGTCGTGAGGAGTCTGTGTAGGCTTGGTGTGCGCGGTGTCAGGTGGGTATACACCTCGGTGGGTACAGGGTTCGTAGTTTCTGTGGAGTGTTCGGGGTAGTGGTCTGCTGCTCCTGTGGGCGCCAGGTCGCGGATGGAGACCATGTCCTCCCGCCCATCAGGTAAGACCACATAGGCATACTGGGGGTTCGCATGTAGTAGGTGAACCCCCTCTACCAGCGGGGAGTATTTATTGCTCCGCGCATGATTCTGGAGCGGCACTGGCCCTGGGGTCATCAGCCAAACCGGTAGGGTGGTCCCAGTGGCAGACATACTGGGAAAAGAGGCGCTCATGAGGGGTGGCATTGGTGGACGTACATAACAGAGAGAGGATGGAGTAGAGTGCCTCGGGGAGGACCTCCTGTCTTCGAGAGACCGGCAACCCCTTTGACTTAAGGGCTAAAAGTGTGGCCTTCCACACTGTGGCATTCTCCCTCTCCACCTGTCCATTTCCCCGGGGATTATAGCGCATGGTCCCACTAGTAGCAATGCCCCTAGCCAGCAGGTACTGGCGCAGTTCGTCACTCATAAAGGAGGACCCTCTATCACTGTGGATATAGCAGGGATATCCGAACAGAGTGAAGAGCTGGCGCAGGGCTTTTATGACGGACGTGGCAGTGGTGTCGGGGCAGGGGATGGCAAAGGGGAACTGCGAGTACTCGTTGAAAATGTTGAGAAAGTAGACATTGCGGTCAGTGGAGGGAAGGGGGCCCTTATAGTCAACACTCAGTCGCTCAAAGGGGCAGGTGGCCTTGATAAGTTGCGCCTTTTCAGGACGGTAGAAGTGCGGTTTGCACTCAGCGCAGACTTGGCAGTCCCTGGTCATCGTCCTGATGGCCTCAAGGGAGTAAGGCAGGTTCCGGGCTTTCACGAAATGGTAAAATCGGGTAACCCCTGGGTGGCAAATATCTGCATGGAGGGCGTATAGCTGGTCGAGCTGCACGCTGGCACAAGCTCCCCGGGATAGGGCATCAGGGGGCTCACTGAGCCTTCCAGGCCGGTATAGGATATCATAGTCGTAGGTGGAGAGTTCTATTCTCCACCGCAAAATTTTATCATTTTTGATTTTGCCCCACTGTTGGTTGCTGAACATGAATGCAACTGAGCGCTGGTCGGTCAGCAAGGTGAACCTTTTGCCGGCAAGATAGTGCCTCCAGTGCCTAATAACTTCCACTATGGCCTGGGCTTCTTTCTCCACCACAGAGTGCCGAATTTCAGGGCCTTGAAGGGTACGAGAGAAGAATGCTACTGGCCTGCCTGCCTGATTGAGGGTAGCAGCCAGCGCAAAGTCAGAGGTGTCACTCTCTACTTGGAAGGGAATGGTCTTGTCCACCACATGCATCGTTGCTTTGGCAATGTCCCCTTTAATGCAGCTGAAGGCCGTGCAGGCCTTGGCAGAGAGGGGAAATGTGGTGGACTTGACCAGGGGTCGGGCCTTGTCTGCGTAATGAGGGACCCATTGGGCGTAATAGGAAAAGAAGCCCAGGCACCGTCTGAGGGTGGTGAGAAGAGGGAGTTCTAACAGGGGGCGCATACGGTCAGGATCAGGGCCAATGACCCCGTTCTCCACGACATACCCAAGGATAGCGAGTCGGGTGGTTCCCAACACACACTTGTCCCTGTTATAGGTAAGGTTCAGAGCTTTGGCCACTTGGAAAAATCTTTGGAGTTTGGTGTTGTGATCCAGCCAGTCGTGACCGCAGATGGTGATGTTATCCAGATATGGAAATGTGGCCTTCAGTTGGCACTGGTCCACCATCCGGTCCATTTCCCTCTGGAAGACAGAGACACCATTTGTGACACCGAAAGGGATGCACAGGAAGTGATAGAGCCTGCTGCCCGCCTCGGAGGCAGTGTAGGGGCGGTCCTCCGGGCGGATGGGGAGCTGGTGGTAAGCGGATTTCAGATCTATGGTCGAGTACACCTTGTACTGAGCTATCTGGTTGACCATATCCGCGATGCAGGGTAGGGGGTACGCGTCAAGCTGCGTGAACCTATTGATGGTCTGGCTATAGTCCACGACCATCCTATTTTTCTGCCTGGTCCGAACAACAACCACCTGGGCCCTCCAAGGACTTGTGCTTGGCTCAATGATCCGCCCCCCCCCCCCCGAGCAGCCACTGCACCTCCAACTGAAGGAAGGCCCTGTCCCCCGCGCTGTACCTCCTGCTTTCAGTTGCCACAGGTTTACAGTCGGGGGTCAGATTGGCAAACAGCAGTGGGGGAGAGATCTTGAGGGTGGAGAAGCTGCAAGTGGTGTCAGTAGCGCAGCTGTCGGCATAGTGCTGGGTGGGATGTGCGGGTCGGTGTGTGTGTGTGGTCAGTAGCGGGTTTTATGACGAAGTCCCACAAAACTGAGGATTCCTGACAGTGAGTGGTGGGAGGGGCCCGTCATATGCCATAGTCACACTTTTTAGGTGGCTCTGGAAGTCCAGCCCCAATAGCACAGGCGCACACAGTTGAGGCATGACCAGTAGCACAAAGTCCCGATATTCTGTGCCCTTCACCACCAATGTCGCTACACAACCCCCCCAGATGTCTGTGGAGTGCGACCCAGAAGCCATGGTGACTCTCTGGCTTTCCAGCTGTGTCACGAGTCTGCAGCATTGCACCATGTCCGGGTGAATAAAACTCTCAGTGCTGCCTGTGTCAAACAGGCAGCTAGTCCTGTGCGCCTCCACCAGGATGTCCATCATTCACCTTGCAAGCTGGTGTGGGGCGCTTTGGTCGAGGGTTACGGAGGCCAGAGTTGAATTGCCGTCTTGGTGCCCCGTAAGCACCTGTGGGTTGGAGGTGGAGCGAGGTGGCGCCGACAAAGATGGCCGCCCCCATGCCTCGCATGCGGCACTGCTCGACCCCGCTCGTGGTTTAGACTTACAGACCTTGGCAAAATAGCCCTTCTTTCCGTAGCTGGAGCAGGTAGCTTCTCGGGCTGGGCAGCGTTTTCGGGGGTGCTTTTCGAGTCCGCAGAACTAACACTGCATGGACTTGCGACTGGCAGCAGCTGTGGTCGCTTCACCAGAGGGTTTCGGGGAGTTCATGGACTCGCGAGTGGAAGCAGCTGAGGTCGATTGGCCGGGTAGCGGGGTCTACGGCATCCACGGGGCCGGCGGGAGATCGCGCGGCTGGACAGTGACAGCGTTGTGCAGAGCAGCCTCCAGTGTGTCGGCCAGCTCGATTGCCGAGCGTAAGGTAAGATCGGCGTTTTCCAGCAGCCGCTGGTGCTGTATCCCCGTAACGGCATCTCGTACAAGGAGCTCCACATGCTGTTCTGCTGTCAGTCGCCTGCAGTCGCAGGCCCGCATGAGTGTCTGTAGGGCCTGGACAAACTCAGCGCTCGACTCTACAGTCCGCTGCCGCCACATCGCTAAGCAATGTCTTGCATAGACGGTATTCACCGGCCGCAGGTACTGTCTTTTGAGGGCGTCCATTGCCCCTTGGTAGGTTGGCAGGTCCCTGATAAGGGAGTATTCCTTCAGACTGACTCTGGAGAGGAGGATTTTGTGTATGATAGCAGGCTCAGTCACGGGAATCTCTTCCAAGTATGATTGGAAGCATGCAAGCTAGAGTTCAAAGGCAATAGCTGCTTCTAGGGCTTGAGGATCAATGTCCAATTTTTCCGGACATAAAATACTTTACATGTTTTAAAATTCCAGCTAATAAAATTGATGCACCATCAATAACCCTCGGAGACGTGAGTCAAGATAGGTTTTTATTAGCTGGAAGAAAGCACCATCAGCAGCAAGAGCCCACCACACAACATCCGGGAGACTGAGGGAGGAGCAGTGCCTCCAATCGCCTTTATACAGGGGTCTGTGGGAGGAGCCACAGGAGCAGTTAGCGGGGGGGGGGGGGGGGGCCTGTCCAGACAAGTATATGTAGTTCACCACACTGTTGGTGGCTGGTAAAAATACTCTTACTAGGAAATGGTTATCACAGGAGAGACCAACTTTAAACACATGGATGGAAATTACAATGGACATTTACAAATTGGAGAAGATAACAGCATCTGTTACTGGGAAAAATGGTTTAACTACATAATGCCTCATAGACCAGATTTTATTTTCACAAATCAATGAATATGTTGTAAAAAAAATCACTCCCTACTTGTACATAGTTCTTTTGCTTGTTTTTTCTTTCCACTCTTTTCTATAAGTGTATACCTCAGATAAATACTTTGTGGAGATCTGTGATATATATGATTATATGATATATATGTATAGTGTCTGAAACACATTTTATGGAAATGTTTGTTTGATGATGAACTTCAATAAAAAAATAACAAAAAAAAAATCCTGCTGAATGAACTCTGCACAGCCTGATGCAAAGTTTCAAACCAAACCTTTGACAATCCATTTCCTCCCACAGATGCTGCTCAACCAATTCCTCCAGCACAATGTTTGTGGCTTCAGATTCTCAGTGAAGGCATTTCCCTTTGCTTCTCCTTTGAATGCAAAATTGATATTGATTTATTATTGTCACCTGTACCAAGATGCCCATGGGTCATGGAGCTGGAAGTCACATTCTCGATGTCTGTGAGTCTGAACCAAGGACTGAAGGCTGGAGGTCCAGACGTGGCTTGTTGGAGGCATGTCTGTGTTAGTGGATGAGTGGGTTTGAGGGAGAAAGGGGACTTGTTTGGTGAACAACGTGGGCATGCTATATTGGCACCAGAATGCTGGGTAACACTTGCTGGCTGCCTCCAGCACATCCTTAGGTTGTTAACACAAACAACACATTTCACTGTATATTTTAAAGTACATGTGATAAATGAATCTGAATCTGATACAGTTAAAAGCTTTCGTTTGCATGCCATCCAGATACCAATGATAAACACAAGAGATTTTGCAGAAGCTGAAAATCTTGAGCAACTCACACAAAATGCTGGAGGAACTCAGCAAGTCAGCCAGCATCTATGGAGGGGAATAAACAGTCAATGTTTTGGGTCGAGTCCATTCATCAGGACTGGAAAGAAAGAGGGCAGAAGGAAGGGAACAAAGCAGGCAGGTGATAGATGAGAACAGTTGAGGGAGAAGGTGTGTTGGTGGGGAAGGAAGGACGAAGTAAGAAGCTGCGAGGGTATGCGACAGCTGCGAAGAGGTAAAGATACAAAAAATATAAACAATTGTCTGCAGAATAAAGGGCGACAGCCACAAAGAAAGTTCAATACAGACAGGCAAAAAGGGTATAAGGGTCATGAGGAGTAGACTGAGAGATCAAGAGTTCATCGTTATACAAAGTTTCCTTCGGAGATCTGGTAACAGCGGGATAGAACCTGTACTTGAGCCTAATGATGTGTGTTCTCAAGCTTTTGTATCCCTGCCTCACGGAGGAGCAGACTCACGTTCTGTGTGTTGTTGCCTGAACCTAGATGTCTGCGATGCTGTTGTAAGCGAATTTTTAGTCGCGCTGGCGGCAATCAGTTCGACTTCACTTGTCGCAGCATCACCTTGATTTGGCCTCCACTAACAAGCTTTCTTCTGAGAGGTCACCCAACTCACATGCGCGGCGGAGGAATTATCTGGGGATTTTATTTAACCCAAGAAGTAAAGGAAACAAATTAATTTAGATTACCTCAGTCGCCTTTGATACCTGCTAGCGCCTGCGCATTCACGGGACGGGAGGTAGGGCGGGGGAGGGGCAGAACGACGGCGGTTGGAAGAACGCATGCGCGATAGCGCCGCGAGCCTGTCGATGACTGGGGCTCGAAGCAGCGGCAGTTGTAAGGGCGCATGCGCGGCGAGGCAGTAGGCGATAGCCGCTCGAGGCGGTGGCGGTGAGTGGCGGATGGCGGGAGACCGGGGCACACTGACAGTCTTGGCAGCTTTCTTTTAAAGTGCTTCACGGTGGGTTTATGAAGAGATCTGGGCGCTGTCCCCTCCTTTCTTCCCCCTCCCGGGAGATCAGTCTGGGTGTTTGTCGTGCCGGCAGGCGGGAAGAGGCAGGGTCCCTCACGACCGTCCTCTCGTCGTCCTGTCCCCCACCCCTGCAGATATACATTCGGGCTCGGTAATGTCAGTTCAAGAGAATCAGAATTGGCTGCATTGAGGAATGCGCAGGTTCCCATTACAACAGTGTGCGGGTTGCAAATTAATTGTTTTTACTGCTGTGCAAGGATTTTCAAAACATGTTCAATGTCATTTTTGAAAAGTAGTTTAAGTTGTAATAACATCAGTACGGAAATTAGCTCATCGGCCCACCCTTTCCGTGACAGCTATCCAGTTACTATCTATACTAATCTCCGTTTTCCAGCACTTGGGCTGTAGCTTCAGTGTGGTGGAGTTCAGATGTTTTTCTCAGTTGGATTTAAATGCTGTGAGAACATTTGCCTTCACCATCCTCGATAATAAAACGCCCCACTGTAAAGACTTAAAAACTGGCATAGTCCTGTAAATAGAACTAGACCAATAAAGAAAGGAGCAAGGGAGTGATGAAGGAAAGTGAGAAGGTATTTGGGAGATCTACAGGTTACAGTCATTGGTAATGAAAATGGGTGAAAATAAGGTCAGAACTAGAAAGGCAAAGAAACTAGTGTTGTAGAGTTGGTAGGGTGAAGAGATGAGGGGTTAACTGCAAATATATAAATGCAGGTATTCCCCAAGTTATGCTAGGATTCCTTCTGTTCCTGAGATTTGTTCATTGCCTGAATTTTTCATAACTTGGAAATGAACAGAAACTGTGTGTGAGAACAGTTTAACCTCGACAATGGACAGGCATAGGAAGAGCTGCTACCATCAGCCTCACCAATTCAGTGAGTGAGTCTGTTCAGTGCTGCCAGCTCTGCTTGGCTCATCCCTGTCCCCCAGTTTTGAAAATGAATTGTTTAAAAAAAGGTTATTTCCTTGGGGAGTCAGGGGAGATGAATGGGCTAAGGAGGAAAGTATTACAAGGAAATAGTCAAAGTATTCCACGTCTTTGGCACGGTTAAGAGAAGTGCTTATAGCAAAGGACCAAACTGCTAGAGAAGGGGTTACCAATCTTTTTTTATGCCACACACTCTATTTTCTGAGGATTCCATGGACTTCAGGTTGGGAATCCCTGTGTTAGAGGAACTCTGCAAGCCAGGCAGCATCTGTAGACAATGTTTCATATCAAGAGCCTTCATCTACAGTGTTTATATGCAAACAGCTTGCACGGTGAGGAAGAAGAAATTGGCTAAGATACTAATGAATTCCTAAAGGACAAGTATAATGGAGATTGAAATCTTTCTGAATGCAAAATAGCATCTGAGGGTGGAAAGGAGTAAAAATATCTCACTGAGGAAATGTTTATGGGACTTGGAATGAGTGCCAGAGAATTTTAAATTCTCAGAGACGTGAAACCAGATGAGATTCTCAAAGATGGGAGAAGTGCCTGAGGAGTAGAGGTCAAGCCAAATTACAATTTAAAGAGATTTCCTACGCAGTGGGTTAGGGCAGGTAGATGATAGAGCCAGACAATGAAGTTTCGGTCAGGCGAAGGTTGTCAGCCAGATTTTTCTTTAACACAATTTGAGGATTGTTTGGTATGTTCTGATTTTAGTCAATAAAATAAAAGGTTTAAATCTGAAAAATTCACATGATTGGTTAAAGAAGCTTTTGTTGTCTGAGTAGCATTCTATGTGCAGCATTCCTGTCACTCCCAAGTATCATTTGTTACATAACACTGAATCTGTTTGTAAAGCAAGGGAAATTGTTCTGTTGTCCTGGGTATATTCTTCCTAACTGTTTGCTACCATTCCACCTACACCATCCCCTTGATTAGCTTTGTGCCCATTATTGGTGACAGTTGCTGGCCACATCAGAATTTGTCAAAGTTTGAGAGCAATACTGCATCCACTCCAGCTCAGCTGCAATCTGGCCATGTTACCTGGCATTCACTGTCTTTTAAAGCATAAATTGAACAAAACTCAATTACTGTTATTAGTTTCATTAAGCAGCACCTCCCTCATCCACCCACAGGAACCCGTCAGACATCCCCAGCGATTATCTTCATTCTTGTTGTAGATTTTGTTCTGTTCCTAACCCTCCTACTAATCAATGCTAAGATAAATGTTTCAGACTAATGTGAAGTGTTTTGACTAGGAGGTTATTTCCTGGAGATTTTTCAGCTGTTTCCTAGAGTCATACAGAACAGAAAACAGGTTCTTTATTTTGTCAAGGAATAAATATATCCAAGTCAAATTTGTATCTTTCAGCAACTCTGTCCTACTTGAATATTTAAAAAAAATTCTAAACAGGAACCTTTCAACCCCCACTTTAAATATACCAATGTCTTGGCCTCTACAGCTGTCTGAGGCAATGAATTTCATAGATTTATCATCCTCTGGCTAAAGAAATTCCTCCTCATCTCTGTTCTAAATAGATATCCCTCTTTTCTGAGACTGTGCCCTCTGGTCCTAAACCCCTCCACTATAGGAAACATCCTCTCCACTTTCACTGTATCTAGGCCTTTCAATATTTGATAAGTTTCAATGATATCTCCGTCATTCTTCTAATTCTAGCGAGTACAAGCCCAGAGCCATTAGATGCTCCTCGTATGTTAATCCTTTCATTCCCATGATCATTCTGATGAGCCACCTCTGGACTCTCTCCAATGCCATTCAAGAGACTTACGGGTGTCATAGAGTTGTACAGCATATAAACAGGCCCTTCAGAACTATCATGCCTGCATTAATTGCATATCCCTCTTTGTTGTGCTTATTTAATTATCTGTCCAGATGTCTTTTGAATGTTACAGGTTCCACCTCCACCACCTTCCTATCAACTCATTCTAGATACCAACTGTTCTTTTAAAAAACATTGTCCTTCCAGTGTGGCAAATGACCAACTGAATACTGGCAACTAATAGAATGTGGATCCATTGCAAATACTTTGCTGCTTTCCAGACCATCTGACAAGTATTCCATATGAATGCTTATGCTGTGATAGTGAAACCTATGATAAAGTATCTCTCATAGTAATAATGCATAATTTTGCTCCAATCTGGGTTATCTTGGTAACTGGAGCAGGGTTGTGAATGTTGAAAATCATGTTTATGTTGTCCTAATTTTTGCTCAACCTTTTCACGTTTTCACTTTTCAAACAGGTTGTCTGTTTGGGAATAGTTTATTATCATGCTAATTCAGATTTTTTTTTGTTTTTAAATCTTAGAAGCATGGGTAATCTTTCTCTTGCTCAGTGCTGATCTGTTATTCATTTAAATTATAGCGAATATAGTTCAATCACCTGTTTTTTGCTCCACCTTGTTTAATACGTCTCACTTGAGAAAAATATATTGATCACAACTGAAATTACTGTAATACACAAGCTCTTGAAATACTCCCTAACTCTTTCTCTGTTACATTGACAGCTGCATTGGTGCTGTTTCCTGCACTCATGCTGTGCTCAACATCTTCATCAACTGTGCCTCTAACTTCCATTCTACTCTCAAATTTACTTAGTTCATCTGTTATGAAGGATGAAGGGGGGATCTCATTGAAACCTTTTGAATGTTGAAAGGCCTAGAAGTAGATGTGGAATGGATGTTTCCCATGGTGGAGGAGTCTAGGACAAGAGGGCACAGCCTCAGGATAGAGGGTGTCCATTTAAAACAGAGATACGGAGCAATTTCTTTAGCCAGGGTGAGGTAAATTTGTGGAGTTTGTTACCCCAGGCAGCTGTGGAGGCCAAGTTGTTAGGTGTATTTAAGGCGGAGATTGATAGGTTCATGATTGACCACGGCATCAAAAGTTACGGGGAGAAGGCTGGGGAGTGGGGCTGAGGAGGGCAAAAAGAAGGGTAAGCCATGATTGAATGGTGGAGCAGACTCAATGGGCCAAATGTCCCAATTCTCCTGTTTTTAATTAATATCTCTGACACCACTCTCTTCTTTTTCTATATCTCTGGAGACAGACTATGTACTGACATCTTACAAAACTACTGACCCTTAACAGTTACCTCAACTATTCTTCCAATCACCGTCTCACTTGTAAAAATGCTGTTATCTTCTCTCAGTTCCTTGCTCTCTGGCACATCTGTTCTCAAGATAAGGCTTTCCATTCTAGAACTTCTGAAATGTTCTCCTTTTTCATAGAATGGGTTTCCCTTGCGGCATTAGTGATACTGTCCTCAGCCACATCTCTTATTTCCTGCACATCTACCTTCAACTGATCCTCCTACAATAATAACAGGGATAAGGTTCTCTTTGTTCTTACCCACCACCCCATGAGCCTCCACATCAAGCTACCCAGTACATGATACTTACACCATCTTCAACAGGATCCTACTACTAAGCACATCCTACCCTCCTCCCCCCCCACCCCCCATCCACTTTCCATAGAGGTCACTCTCTGTGTAATTCTTTGTCCACTGTTTCCTCCCTTATGATCTCCCTCCTGCGAGTCTCAGCTCACATCATCTCCCTCTGGTTCCTCTCCTCCTTCCCTTCCTTCCGTGGTTCACTCTCCTCTCATATTATGTTCTTTCTTAAGGCCTTTACGTCTTTTATCTATTCCCTCCTAGCTTCTTCCTTCATTCCACCTTCCCCCTCACCTGGTCTCACCCAACTCCTGCCAGCTTGTACTCCTTCTCTTGCCCTCACCTTATTCTGGCTTCTGTTCCCTTCTCTTCCAGTCCTAATGAATGGTCTCAGCCGGAAATGTTGAATGCTGCCTGGCCTGCTAAGTTTTTCCAGGTTTTTATGTAATTTACTCAAGATTTCCAACATCTGCAGAATTACTTGTGTTTATTCTTTTTTTTCAACACTTGGCTGATCCGTGGTGTCCTGTGTGTGCCTCGTGCCTTTACTATCTTCCACTTCAATCGGTTAATAAACATTCAGTTAATAAGGTCCATTGAAATGTGCTTTCCCTAATGTGTCATTAAATAAAACGCATGTGATCTAGGGAGTGATCTTGATGTACAATTCATTGTTGTGTTTGCAGGGACAGATAAAGCAGGTTGTGTAGACTAACTGCCCAAATCTAGCAGGTGCTCAGAACTGCCTCTGCCTATTCATTTTTTTCAGACTTTTAATCCATCACGGATTCTAAATGTAAATTTGAATATATAATTTTATTTAAAATTGCACATTAAATAAGAGCAGTGAATTTACCTGACTGAATTGCTCCACAAAGAAGAACAGACTAGAAATTTCAAAGTAAAATTTAATGCACCGATTGACTATCTCTGGCAAAGCTATTACAGCTCAGGGTGTCAGATTTCATTTCCAGCACCATCTGTAAGGAGTTTGCATGTTCTCCCCATGACCATTTGAGTTTCATCCAGGTGCTCCAGTTTCCTCCCATAGTCCAAAGACATACTATTTTCTAAATGTGGAGAAAATCTGGGATACAAAGGGACTTGAGAGTCCTTGTGTAGAACATCTTACAGGTTAACTTGCTGACTGAGTCAGTGCTAAGGAAGGCAAATGCAATGTTAGCATGCATTTCAAGAGGTCTAGAATATAAGAATGGAGTTGTGATGCTGAGGTTTTATAAGGCTCTGGTAAAGTCTCACCTTGAGTATTGTGCACAACGTTGGGCTCCTCATCTAAGAAAAGATGTGCTGGCATTGAAGGTTCAGAGGAGGTTCACAAGGATGATTCCAAGAATGAAAACGTTATCATATGAGGAATGTTTGATGGCACTAGGTCTGTACTTGCTGGAATTTAGAAGTATGGGAGGAAAATCTCATTAAAACATTTTGAATGTTGAAAGGCCTAGACAGTAGATGTGGAAGGATGTTTCCCATGGTGGGGAAGTCTAGGACAAGAGGGCACAGCCTCAGGATTGAGAGGTGTCCATTTAAACAGCCTCTTCGGAAAGTAGTGGCAGTAATGAGCTTTCTTGACTATATGATGTGTTCTGGGACCATGCAAGGTTATCTGTGTTTGAACTATTTGCAGCTTCCACTGCTGTGCTGCCGATGTAAAGGGGCTTGTGAGTGGTGCAAGTTCTCCTGAAATCGTTAACCATCTCCTTTCTTGATGATGTTAAGGTTATTTGCATGGCACCAGGCCTTGAGTTCTTCCACCTTCTCTCTGTAGGCAGTCTCATTTTTGGTGGTAATGAGCACTGTCATGTAATTGGCAAATTTGACAATGTGATTTATCTGGTGTTCCCAGTCATACATTGTAGACATGCTTATTTAAACACATTTGATTAAAATGTGGGTGACGAGGAAGTAATCACTTATGGCACTTCTCTATTGTCAAAAACATTAAGACATAGTATTGTGCTCAATGTACAGTATATTTTTTGTGACAATTAAGACAAGAGAATATCTACCTCTTAGTTGCCCTAACAAGCTTAGGGGAAATTGGGAATAGGCAGTGGATGTTGGCCTAGCCAGCAGTACCCACATCCCACACAATTATTTAAACAAAAGTTTGTGTGGACTTCCAGAGGATATTCATGGAACTGCAGAAAAAAATGACAGAAGGAAGCCCATTATGTCCCTGTCAGTTTGGAAGTTACCCAACCCTTTCCTGCCTTCCAGCATTGATCCATAGCCCTCTAGATCAAAGATCTGCACATATGCATCCAAGCACTTTTTAAATGGGATATAGATTTCTGTCACTATATATTTTCTTGAAAGTCGGTTCCAGTCCCTATTACTCTGGGTGGGAAAAAATACTTCATCTAATCTTTTCTGCAATTATTTCAAATCTACACCTTCTGGTTTTTGACCGTTCTGCTCAGAAAAATATATCCTCCCTGCTTACATACCAAGGCCCCTCATAATGGTATACAAATTGAAGTTTCCTTAAGTTTCCTCTGCTCCAGAGGAAACAACCACAGGCTGTTCAGTACACCAGCTGGCCAAGTTTTTAGTTTTGGTAGCATACTAATAAATCTCTGCTGCACCTTTGTTCTATAGCATCTTTTCTGTAATGTGATGACCAGAACTATATGCACTATTCAAGCTGTACTCTAACTAGTGTTTACTATTCTGGCCTAATCTCCCTGCCAAGGCCATTAAAGGAAGGCATCTTATTTGACTTTTTTTAACCCTTTATCAACCTGTCCTGTTGGCTTTAAGGATTCATGTAGTTGTGTATCTGTACTCCCATACCTCTTGGAATCGTCCCATTTGCTGTGTATTCTCTTGCTTTGTTGCACCTCCCAAACAGATTAATTCACATTTCTCTGAATGAATTCTGTTTGCTACAATAGACCAGATAGTTATATCTAATGACATTCAGTTTTTCTTCCTCATTGTTAATCTCACAGCCAAATTTGTATCCGATACAATTTTTTTACAATGGACCTTACATTTGAGACTAGGTCATTAAAATATTGTGCGTAAAGCTAGGGACTGGATTCTGAGCCCTGAATAGAACCCAATGGTAACAACCTTCCAATCACGAACACCTATTTAATATAAGCATTAGAGATTCTGCAGGTTCTGGAAATCCAGAGCAACATGCAAAATACTGGAGATACTCAGCAGCTCAGGCAGCATCTACGGAAAGGAATAAACAGTCAACATTTCAGGCAGTGACACTATTCAGGACAGAAAAGGAAGGGGGAAGATGCCAGAATAAAAAGGGAAAGGTGAGGAGGGGAGGAGAATAACTAGAAGATTAAGCCAGTTAGGTTGGAAAGATAAAGAGCTGGAGAAGAAGAAATATGATAGGAGAGTAGGGTGGACCATGGGAGAAAGAGAAGGAGGAGGGGACCTGGGGCAGGTGAGAAGAGGTAAAAGACCAGAGAGGAGAATAGAAGAGCGAAGGGGTTGGAAACATTTATTACCAGAAAGAGAAATCAATATTCATGCCATCAGGTATAGCCATCAGGATACAAGGTGTCATATTATTTAGAACATAATACAGTTCAGGACAGGAACTGGCCCTTCAGCTCATGTTTACGGAACATAGAACAGTACAGACCTTTTGACCCACGATATTGTGCTGAACTAGTTAATTTGGAAATTAACTTATTAACTAACTAAACTAATCCCTTCTGCCTACACAGTGTTCTTATTCCTCCATTCTATGCTTATTCATCTGTCTATCTGAGAGTGTCTTAAGTGCTGTTATCATATTTCCCTCCACCGCTAACCCTGGCAAAGCATTTGAAGCACCCACTACACTCTGTAAATGAGGGGAAAAAAAACAACTTTGTCCCTGACCTTAAATACATGCCCTGGAAAAAAGGTATTGGCTTTGCTCTCTTTTTACATTTCTCTTTCTCCTCTGTGTCTTGCTACTCCAGAGTAAACAACTTAAGTTTGTCCAACCTCTCCTTATTGTGCTTGCTCTCTAATCAAAGCAGCATTCTGACAAACCTCTTTTGCACATCCTTCCTGTAATAGGGTGACAAGAATTGAATACATTACTCCAGCAGCAGCCTAACTAGTGTTTAATAAAGCTGCAACATAACTTCTGGAAT
This sequence comes from Hypanus sabinus, assembly GCF_030144855.1. Taxonomy (NCBI): domain Eukaryota; kingdom Metazoa; phylum Chordata; class Chondrichthyes; order Myliobatiformes; family Dasyatidae; genus Hypanus; species Hypanus sabinus. Next base: position 4,624,853 of record NC_082714.1, read on the forward strand.
TTAGCACCTTGACTAATAAAAGCAAGTCTGCCAAATGCCGCCTTTGCCACCCTGTCAACCGATGCAGTCACTTTCAGGGAGCAGTAGACTTTTGACCCCAAGATCCCTCTGTATATCAATACTGTCTTGCCATTAACAGTGTACTTTCCCTTTATATTGATCTTCCAAAGTGCAAGACCTGAATTTGAATTGAATTGACTTTATTTCTTACATCCTTCACATACATGAGAAGTAAAAATCTTTGCATTACGTCTCCATCTAAATGTGCCATGTGCAATCATAATAATTTATAATAAATAGAACAGTCAATGTAATATAGACTACACTCAAGTCAGTGTGAGTTTATCAGTCTGATGGCCTGGTAGAAGAAGCTCTCCCGGAGCCTGTTGGTCCTGGCTTTTGAGCTGCGGTAGCCCTTCCCGGATCTTAGCAGCTGGAATAGATTGTGGTTGGGATGGTTTGGATCCCCAATGATCCTACGGGCCCTTTTTACTCACCTGTCCTTGTAAATGTCCTGAATCATGGGAAATTCACAACTACAGGTGCGCTAGGCTGTCTGCACCACTCTCTACAGGGTCCTGCGATTGAGGGAGGTACAGTTCCCATACCAGGCAGTGATTCAGCCAGTCAGGATGCTCTCAGTTGTGGCCCTGTAGAAAGGATTTGGCGGCCCATACCAAACTTCCTCAACCGTCTGAGGTGAAAGAGGCGCTGTTGTGCCTTTTTCGCCACACAGCTGGTGTGTACAGACCACATGAGGTCCTCGGTGATGTGGATGCTGAAGAACTTGAAGCTGTTTACCTTCTCAACCCCAGATCCATTGTTGTCAATAGGGGTTAGCCTGTCTCCAATACTCCTGTAATCTACAACCAGTTCCTTTGTTTTTGCATTGAGGGAGAGGTTGTTTTCTTGACACCACTGTGCAAGAGAGATTACTTCTTCCCTGTAGGCCACCTCATTATTGTTTGAGATAAGGCCAATCAATGTAATGTTGTTGGCATATTTAGTTAGCAGATTGGAGCTGTGGGTGGCGATACATTCATGGGTATACAGAGAGTAAAGGAGGGGACTTAGAACGCAGCCCTGAGGGGCTTCTATATTGAGAGTCAGAGGGTTGGAGGCGAGGGAGCCCACTCTTACAACCTGCTGGCGATCTGACAGGAAGTCCAGGATCCAGCTGCACGAGGCAGGGTCAAGGCCGAGGTCTCTGAGCTTCTTGTCAAGACTGGATGGAACTATGGTGTTGAATGCTGAACTGTAGTCCAAGAACAGCATTCTCACATAAGCATCCTTCTCCAGATCTGTAAGGACGATATGTAGAACAATGGCTATTGCATCATCTGTCAATTGGTTGTGTCAGTAGGTGAATTATAGGGGTCCAGTTTCGTCAGCAATGCTCAACTAAAGTCACCGGCAACAATGAAGGCAGCCTCTACGTGTGCAGTGTCCAGCATTTTCATGGTCTTGTACAGCTCCTTGAGAGCCAAGTCAGTATCAGCCAGCGGTGGAATGTACACCGCTGTAATGATAACAGCTGTGAACTGCCTAGGCAGCCAGTAGGGTCTGCACTGCAGCACCAGGTATTCCAGGTCTGGGGAACCAAAGGATTTGAGTGCATGCACATTCTGCAGGTCACACCAAGCATTGTTGACTATGAAGCGTACCCTTCCTCTTTTTACTCTTCCCAGTGAGGTTTTTCAATCTGTCTACCCGGAACAGGGAGAACACAGAGGGCTTGATGGCATGGTGCAGTATTTCCTCCGTCAGCCAGGTCTCCACGAAGCATAAAACATTGCTCTCCTTTGTTTCCCACTGATAGGAGATTCTGACTCTCAGTTCACAAAGCTTTGTTATCCAGGGACTGAACGTTAGCCAGGAGTATGCTAGGGAGCAGCGATCGATTTGGACGCCATCTCAGCCTCGCCAGGTTGCCGGCGCTTCTTTCAAAGTAGTGGTGGTGTAAGAGATGAGTCTCCCATGGATCACACAAGCAGGGGATCCCAGAGTAGGAAAAGCAGCACATAATGGGTAAATGCCATCTTTCGGATGTTCAGAAGAGTCAGTCTATCGTATCTGATGTGACTATCAGCTACTTGAACAGGAAATGCTAAGAAAATCCTAGAAATTAGTAGTATACTGTAGATTTGGAGTGGAGCTCACAACACGGCTGCCGTACACAGCACCATCTTGGTGTTGGACCTGACACTTGGCCAGATTTAAATTTCACCTGCCATATTCTCTTCCCAGTTTTGCACCTGATCTATATCACACTGTATCCTTTGCCAGTTTTCTATGGCATGCTCCCACCATTCCTTGTATTGTTTGTAAATTTAACCCAGCCATCCACATTTTTGTCCAAGGTATTTGTGTACAGTATTTTACAAAACCAGAGGTTCCAGTACAGATTTTTGCAGTACACCACTACTCATGGATCTCTGACCAGGAGTCCCATCAACCACTACTCTTTGTCTTCTATAGTTGAGCAACTTCTGAATCCAAATGACCAGGTCACCATAGATCCCATCCATCTTAATCTTCTGGATGCGCCTAATTACAAACCTTGTCAAGAGCCTTACTAAAATCCATGAAGGCAACATTGACAGTTTTACCTCAAAAAAACTCAAATCAAGTTAGTAAACCATAACTTGTCCTGCTCAAAGTCATACTTTCTGTTCCAAATTAGGCCATGATTTTCTAAATCCTCATCAATCTAATCTTTATATTCCCTAGCACTGACTAATCTATAGATTCCAGGATTATCATTATTTCCTTTCTTGAATGATGGAACATTATTAACTACTCATCAGTCCTCCAGGGCCTTGCCTGTGGCTAGAAATGACAAGAAGATCTTAGTCAATGCCCCTAGCGTCTCATCTCTTGCTTCTCTCAATAACTGGGAAATATACCATCAGGCCTTGAAGACCTATCCACCTTAATATTCCTAGAGATTTAGAAACTATCACCTTATCAACTTTTCTTGTGTTACCTCATCAAAATATTTGTCTCCCATCCTCTTTTCCCCCACCCATCTTTACCCCTTCATTCTCCTGACTCTATCCACCAGTTCGTACAAAGGTTACCCCTAGCCCTCTCATCTGGTTTCAACTGTCAACCACTTCTCCCTTCTCTAATGGTTCTTGTTCTAATCTACTTAACTTAATCCAGCTCTGGTAGTGTTTTGTGTTCCAGTTTATCTCCCTTCTGCAGCTTCATAGTCCCTTCTCCCCACCTTGCTCCACCTTGTGTTGTTTTTTCTCTTTTCAAGTTTGAGTTTATTGTCATTCAACCATATACTGTATATTTGTACAGCTAAATCATCATTCCTCTTATTCTGCCTCCCTCTAACATTCATCTGCCCCAGTTTCCCAACTCCACCCTTACCTGGCACTGCCTGTGTGTCATCTTGCACCCCACAGTCCACCAACTACCTTTTTTGCTGTTCCCCTTTCCACTCTCAGTCCTCATGCAAGTTTCGACCCAAAACATCAATAACTTATTTCCTCTCACCGATGCTGCTCGGCCTGCTGAGTTCCCCCAGTAGGTAGTTTGTTGCAAATGATTTAATTGACCTTGCCTGATGTAATCCTTTTAACAAGGCCACACCAACTTTTCTTGGTTAATTTGTGCTTTTCTTTATGAGGGTTAGTACTAATTTCAATAATTTACCTACAAATGAATCTCTAATTATTTTCTTTGTCCTTTCCTACTTTTTTAAACAATTTAACTACTCTTGTAATGAAAAAATTGTAAAATGATGGCCAAAGTAAATTCCACTCTTGCTTCTTTTATCAGGTTGGGATATATATCATTTGGTCCTAGTGATATCCAACCCTTCGTCCCACAATGTTGTGCTGACCATGTAATCTACTCCAGAACCTACCTGGAATTTCCCTAGTGTGTAGCCCTCTATTTTTTCCTCTTTGGCCACTATCTCACTTTTTTTTTAATATACAGTATTTCTGTTTTTGCATTTTTTAAAAATCTATTCAATATACGTATACTGTAATTGATTTACTTATTAATATTATTTTTCTATTTATTGTTATTTTTTTCTCTCTCTGCTAGAGTATGTTGTATTGAACTGCTGCTGCTAAGTTAACAAATTTCACGTAACTTGCCAGTGATAAGAAATCTGATTCTGATTTTTCTAAACTCTGTGTACCTATCTAAGAGGTTCTTAAAAGACCCTATTGTATCTGCTTCCTCCACCACCACTGGCAGTGCATTCCACGCACCCACCCTGTGAAAATTTTGCCCGAGACATCCCCTCAGTACCTATTTGCAAGCACCTTAAAATTATGCCCCACATGTTAGCCATTTCAGTCCTGGGAAAAAGGCTCTGGCTATCCACACGATCAATGACCCTCATCATCTTGTACACCTCTATCAGGTCACATCTCAACCTCCGTCGCTTCAGGGAGAAAAGGCCAAGTTCACTCAACCTATTCTCATAAGGTATGCCCTCCATTCCAGGTAACATCCTTGTAAATCTCCTTTGCAATCTCTCTATAGTATCTACATTGTTCCTGTAGTGAGGTGACCAGAACTGAATACAGCACACCAAGTGGGATCTCCTGGATAGCTATCCAAGATGCGTAGCACTAAGACTGACTGGGAAGTTGCAGTGATTTGTGCTGGGAGAGCCAGGCACAAGGAACATATTAATAAGGAGTGTTCATATTATACCAGAATGTCACCTGAAGCATGTTTTCAGTAACAAACTTCAGCTGTCAGATTTTATTATGCTTCCTGCTTCCTGTGAATACCCATAAGGAAATGAATCACAGGGTAGTATATGATGACATATTTGTACTTTGATAATAGATTTGAACTTTGAACTCCTAAAAGCAGCACAACAGTGGCATACCCCATGTTTAGGAACAGTTATTCCCCTACAACCATCTGGCTCCTGAACGAGGATGGATAACTTCACTCGCCTCAATGCTGAACTGATTCTACGACCTACAGACTCACTTTTGAAGTACTCTACAACTCGTGTATTCAGAATTAATTATTTTCTTATTTGCACAATTTGTCTCGCAAATGATGGCATGAACATTGACTTCCCTAATTTCAGTTAATGCCCCTCCTCCCCTTCTTACCCTATCCCTGACATATTTAGTTGTTTTTTTCTCTCTCTGCTCATCACTCTGCTTGTTCTCCATCTCCCACTGGTGCTTCCCCCCCCCCTTCTTTCTCCCAAGGCCTCCCATCCCATGATCCTTTCCCTTCTCCAGATCCGTATCACTTTCGCCAATCACCTTTCCAGCTCTTAGCTCTTCCCCTCCGGTCTTCTCCTATCATTTCGCATTTCCCCCTTCCCCCACTACTTTCAAATCTCTTACTAGCTTTCCTTTCAGTTAGTCCTGACGAAGGGTCTCGGCCTGAAACGTCGACAGTGCTTCTCCTTGTAGATGCTGCCTGGTCTGCTGTGTTCCACCAGCATTTTGTGTGTGTTGTTTGAATTTCCAGCATCTGCAGATTTCCTTATGTTTGTCTTGCATAATAGTTGTTTGTCAAGTTTTTGCTTATGTATAGTTTTTCATAAATTCTATTGTACTTTATTTCTCTGTAAATGCCTGCAAGAAAATGAATCTCAGGGTAGTACATGGTGACATACTGTATACATACTTTGATAATAAATTTACTTTGACATGGATACATTGGCTCAAACTTTCAGCCGTTTATCCAACCAATCTGATTTTCAAGAGCAGAAAAGGTACAGCAGTAAGCATTTAGTCTTAACTTGTGTACACTTGTGTTCATCCATCATGTCAATCATTATCTCAAACCAATGTAAATACTCTATTCCCATATCCCTTTATTTCTCTTACCTTTAATCAAAGTACATGTTTCACTATATTTCATTTTCTTAGGGGTATTCACAGTAGGACAAAGCAACACAATAGAATCAATGAAAAACTGCACACGAAGACGGACTAACAACCAATGTGCAAAAGACGGCAAACTCTGTAAACATGAAAAGAAAAACAAAATAATAAATAAATAATATTGGGAGCATGAGTTGTAGAGTGTTTGAAGTTGTAGAACCAGTTCAGAAATTAGGTGAGTGAAGTTATCCACTCTAGTTCAGGAACCTGATGGTTGTAAGATTATAATGGAACCTGGTGGGACCTGAGGTTCTTGTACCTCCTACCCCATGGTAGCACCTATCAGACTGACTTTTTAAATGCTGACTTGATTCTCAATTTCATCACTAGATATAGTATTCTACAGCATCAGCCTTAAGAAGAAAATATTTACCCTGGTTTTTCACTTACTATGCTCAATGTATTGGAAGTGTATTGACTTAAGGGACTATTTGTAGGCCTCCATTAGTCTCAATAGACCATGGATTTGCACCTTGGAAAGTTTCCAGGGTGCAAGCCTGGGCAAGGTTTTTTTTATTATGGAAGACCGACAGTTACCCAAGCTGCAAGGCTCAAACTAGCAACCTTCAGATAACTAGACGAACGCCTTAACCACTTGGCCACGTGCCAAGGGACTACACAAAACATGGAAGTGAAATAGCAGGCAGATCTATTTATCCGTATGTTTATAAATATAAATAGAAACCTCCCTTGTAATCTGACCTTAGTTATGGGGAAGCTTCCAAAGCCATCTGCCTTTCTTGCAATGTAATCATGTTTTCTTTGGAAGATGTGTAAGTTATCAGTAATGTGTGCGGAATTTCTTCTGTGCTCCTCTCTGGAGTCTTGCCAGGAATTAGTCATCCAGTGATCTTGCTGAGTAACTTAATCAAGCCCAGCTATACTTGGCTGAGCTAAGGTTTTATGACTATAATAAAATATTTTTCCAGAATATTCTCTTATTATCTTAGATTTCTGGCATCTGGATTACTTTGCATTTCATTTCCCCAGGTTCTTGTTGTGGTTTGTTATGTTACTATTTCCATTTTGCATTCTCTCTGTACTATCCAGAGGGAATATACTTCTGACTCCCGAGTGTTTTAAAAACACCATATTGCATTGTAATTAGTCTTGCAAGCTAGATTAGTCACATGCAAGGTTGTAGTACAACCAATTTATTCAAGGTCGGCACCTCTGTATGATGCAGTATGGTATTTGCGCTCTAACCCAATAACAAAGTGATTGTTGCATTTCGGCAATCCAACTTTTTATAGCCTGTTATTTGTCTTTTCAAAATTCTTGATGCTTTTTAACTTAATGTGTTCCTGCAAATCTCAAACAAGATGCAGGAAATGGAGTACAATCCATCAAGATGATTTTATTGCTCAGCCAAACAACCAGCTAATGACTGGCAGTTTGCTGGATTCTGAAAAGCTAGTTAGTCATGATGTTGGCATGAGATTTGCTCCATAAGCAGAAATGCTAGAGGTTTTGGTTGAGGACCCTTCTAAATTGAAAAATGAGCCGGTGCACATTATAGTTTAAACAAAAGGAGAAATGCGCACAAGATTTAAGTTAACTGATCTACAAGTAATAGGCAGGATAAACAAAATGGTGTGTAAGTTAGGGAAAGGTGAACAATAGAGTCACGTTCAAGCTTGTGGCATGTTGAACATTATTCCAGTTTGCAAGTCATTCATTAAAATTGCAAGCACCCACTTTACCATTCGGCCTTTGTGATTCCATTGGCAGCTGGTTCCCATTCAATCATCTCCCCATCACTGTCCATTGCTTTTCAACTTTTCATTTGTTGTGTTTTTACTAACTGGAGTTCAATGTATTTTTCTAATTAACTGATGTGGAATAGCTGTACCCTTGAATATTTTCTGTGAATCTCCCAGGTTAGTATTCCATGCCTCTTGCATATTTAAGAAATTCTGACTCGAGTCCTATGACTAGTGGTGAGCTGCAGGAATCAGTGCTGGGACAGTTTCTGTTTATCTCTTCACATTTCTATTGAAACATAGCTGCTGTCTTGCTGCCTTTATAGCTGCATCGATATGTTAGGCCCAGGTTAGATCCTCTGAGGTCTTGACACCCAAGAACTTGAAATTGCTTGCTCTCTCCACTTCTGGTCGCTCTGAGGATTGTTTTGTGTTCCCTCATCTTGCCCTTCCTGAAGTTCACAAGCGGCTCTTCCACCTTACTGACATAGAGTACAAGGTTGTTCCTGTGACACCACTCTCATCTCTATCTGAGATTCTACCAGCAATGGTTGTATCATCAGCAAATTTATAGATTGCATTTGAGCTATACACATAGTCATGGGTATAGAGGGAGTAGAACAGTGGGCTAAGCACACACCCCTGAGGTGTGCCTGAGTTAATTGTCAGCGATGAGGAGATATTATTACCAACCCACACATATTGTAGTCTTCCGGTTAGAAAGCAGAAGTTCCAATTGCAGAGGGAGGTACAGAGGCCCAGGTTCTGTAGCATATCAAGCAGGACTGTGGGAGTGATGGTGTTAAACACTGAGCAGCATCCTGACATAAGTGCAATATGCAGGTAGATTGAGAAAATCAGGTTGGTTTAGGACAGGGGTGGGCAAACTTTTTGACTTGTGGGCCACAAAGTGTTCTAAAATTTGACAGGGGGGCCGGACCAGGAGCAGATGGACGGAGTGTTTTGGTAATACACCTCATAAGAGAAAATAAAATATCATGGGATATGTAGAAAACATGTGCTTTAATTTCAATTGAAAATGAACAAATGCATTACAACAAAATATCTGTCTTTGAAGTCCCATGGTATTTAGCTATTTATTGAAATGACTTTTAAAACACTGAAAATTAAATGAATAAAATACAGCTTTTTTTTTAATAGTAACAGTTACTATTTTAAAGCACTGAAAATTCTGTTATCCTTCAAGATATTATCATCATCACTCTCCTCCTGACTGTCTTTATTTCAAAAACGGTAGGAGATGCAGGTCTACTTGTCCTGCTCCTTCTTATTCAATTGTCCCCTGTGCCAAAACTCAACAATGACCAGCACAAGGACAGAACAGTGACAGTGCGCCAGTATGCGGAGCGCGTTATTTGATCTGGAGCGCATTTTTTATTTTGAGAACGTACGTGCACCTGTGCAGTACTCATGTCCATCACTTAACAGAAATGACACGTAACATGTAAGGCTTATTGAAAAAAATATTTTCAAATGCATCTTTTACATAACACAACAAAGAAACTTATTTTTAATTTCAGTGGGAACAGTGTTGTTGGTCTCCCTTTTTAGCCAGCGCATCAAAGTCTGGATTTAGTTTTGTTGTGGCGATTCTCAGGATGGATCTGAGGTGTTGGTCAGTTAACTTGGATCTATGGCTGGCTTTGTTGATGTTCATGACGCTGAACGCCTGTTCACACAAATAGGTCGAGCCGAACAAAGAGTAAAGCGCAAATGTGGAGTAATACGCTGCACCTCAACAAAGGTCAATGTATATAGAGTGCGTCATCTATTGGGAAAACCCCAGAATTGTGGGGGGAAAACATTAACAAGGTTTATTAATATAATTTCATCAAGTTCTGTGGGCCGGATTAAAAAGCTTAACGGGCCGCATATGGCCCCCGGGCCATAGTTTGCCCATGCCTGGTTTAGGAGGAGGAATTTCTAGAGTGCCTGTGAGTTGGCTTTTTAGAGCAGCTCCTGGTTGAGCTCACTAGAAGATCTAGAAACTATTCTGGATTGAGTGTCACGCAATGAACTAGAATTAATAAGACAGCTTAAGGTAAAAGAACCCTTAGAGGAAAGTGATCATATGATCAAATTCACACTAAAATTTGAGAAGAAGTTAAACTCACATGTGTCAGTATTACAGTGGAGAAAAGGGAACTACAGAGGCATGAGAAAGGTGTTCGTTAGAATTGATTGGAAAAGAACATTGGCAGGGATGATTGCAGAGCAGCAATTTTTGGAACTTCTGGAAGCAATTTGGAAGACACAGGATATGTACATCCTAAAGAGGAGGAAATATAAAGGAAAGATGATGGAACTAATGCAAACAAGAAGTCAAAGCCAAAATAAAAGCCAAAGAGAGGGCATATAATAGAGCAAAAATTATTGGGAAGTTTGTAAAAACCAACAGAAGGCAACTAAAAAGTCATTAAGATGATACAGATGGAATATGAAAGTAAGCTAGCCAATAATATTAAAGAGGATACCAAAGGTTTTATCAGATACATAAAGTGTAAAAGAGAGCAAGAGCGGATGTTGGATTGCTGGAAAACAATGCTGGAGAGATTGTAATGGGTGACAATAAAATGGCACCTGAACTGAATAAGTATTTGCGTCACTCTTCACTGTGGAAGACTCTAGCAGTATGCTGAAAGTTCCAAGTATCATGGGCATAAAGTGTGTGAAGTTACCATAACTAGAGAGAAGGTTCTTGGGAAACTGAAAGGTCTGAAGTTAGATAAGTCACCTAGACCAGATGGTGTACACCCCAGAGTTTAGAAAAGAGGTGGCTGAAGAGACCATGGAGGCATTAGTTATGGTCCTTCAAGAATCACTATATTCTGGAATAGTTCCAGAAGACTGGAAATTTGCAAATGTCACTCCATCCTTCAAGAAGGCAGAGAGGGAGAAGAAAGGAAACTGTGGGCTGGTTAGTTTGATCCCAATGGTTGGGAAAAAATTGGAGTCAATTATTAAGAATGAGGTTTCAGGGTACATGGAGGAACAAGTTAAAATAGGATGTAGTCAGTATGGTTTCCTCAAGGAAAAATCTTGCCTGACAAATCTATTGTAATTCTTTGAAGAATTAACAAGCAGGAGAGATGGGGGAGAATTGGTTGTTGCTATATACTTGGATTTTCAGAAGGTCTTTGATAAGGTGCCACACGAGGCTGCTTTTCAAGCTACAGGCCTATGGTATTACAAGAAAGATTCTAGCATGGATAAAGCAATGGTTGATTGGCAGGAGGCAGAGTGGGAATAAAGGGAGCTTTTACTGGCTGGCTGCTGGTGACTCTAGAGGGAGGTCTGCTGGGACTGATTCTATTTGTGTTGTATGTCAGTGATTTAGATGATAGAATTGATGGCTTTGTTGCAAAGTTTGTAGACTATATGCAGATAGGTGGAGGGACAAGTTGTTTTGAGGAAATAGGCTGCTGAAGGCCTTCGACTGATTAAGAAAATGGGCAAAGAAATGGCAGATGGAATACAGTGTTGTAAAATGTATGGTCATGAACTTTGGTACAAAATATGAAAAGATTGACTATTTTCAAAATGGAGCGAAAATACCAGAAGCTGAGGTGCAAAGGGACTTGGGAGTCCTTGTGCAGTACTCTCTAAAGGTTAATTTGCAGGTTGAGTCTGGTGAGGAAGGCAAATGCAATGTTAGCATTTATTTTAAGAGGACTAGAATATAAAAGCAAGGATGTAATGTTGAAGCTTCATAAAGCACTGGTGGGGCTTCACTTGGAGTACTGGGAGCAGGTTTGGGCCCCTTTATCTTAGTAAGGATGTGCTGAAACTGGAGAAGGTTCAAAGGAGGTTCACGAAAATGATTCCAGGATTGAATGAGGGCTGACCTAATTGAAACCTCTGGAATGGTGAAAGGTTTTGATAGAGTGAGTGTGGAGAGGATATTTCCTGAGGTGGAAGAATCTATCACCAGAGAACACAGCCTCAGAATAGAGGGGCATCCTTTTAGAATGGAGATGAGGAAGAATTTCTTAAGCCAGAGGGTGGTGAATCTGTGGAATTCTTTGCCACAGGCAGTTGTGAAGGCAAGGTCTTTATGCATATTTGAGGTTGATAAATTCGTGACTGGGCATGAAGAGATATAAGGGAGAAGGCAGGAGATTGGGGCTGAGAGGAAAATTGGACCAGTTATGATGAAATGCAAGAGCAAACTCGATGGGCCAAATGGCCTAATTCTGCTCCTATATCTTATGGTCTTTTTATTGTCCAGGTGATCTAAGGCTATATGAAGATCCATTGAGATTGCCGTAGACCTACTGAGGCAATAGGCAAATTGAGGTATGTCCAGGTCCTTGCTGAGGCAAGAGTTGATTGCAGCCATGATCTACGTCTCAAAACATTTCATCACCTTAGATGTGAGTGCTACTGGATGATAGTCAAGAAGAAAAGAAGAGCTTATGAAAGGTTAAAAAAAAACTAGGTAATGATAGAGATCTAGAAGATTATAAGGCTAGCAGGAAGGAGCTTAAGAATTAAATTAGGGGAGCCAGAAGGGGCCATGAGAAGGCCTTGGCGGTCAGGATTAAGGAAAACCCCAAGGCATTCTACAAGTATGTGAAGATCAAGAGGATAAGATGTGAGAGAATAGGACCAATCAAGTGCGACAGTGTGTATGGAACCCAAGGAGATAGCAGAGGTACTTAATGAATACTTTGTTTCAGTATTCACTATTGAAAAGGATCTTGGCGACTGGAGGAATCACTTACAGCGGACTGGAAAGTTTGAGCATACAGATATTAAGGAAGAGGATGTGCTGGAGCTTTTGGAAAGCATCAAGTTGAATAAGTCACTGGGACCAGATGAGATGTACCCCAGGCTACTGTGGGAGGCGAGGGAAGAGATTGCCGAGCCTCTGGTGATGATCTTTGCATCATCAATGGGGACGGGAGAGGGTCCGGAGGATTGGAGGGTTGCGTATGATGTTCCCTTATTCAAGAAAGGGAGTAGAGATGGCCTAGGAATTATAGACCAGTGAGTCTTACTTCAGTTGTTGGTAAGTTGATGCAAAAGAGTCTGAGAGGATTTATGAACATTTGGAGAGGAATAATATGCTTAGGAATAGTCAGCATGGCTTTGTCAAAGGCAGGTCGTGCCTTATGAGCCTGATTGAATTTTTTGATGATGTGACTAAATGCATTGATGAAGGTAGAGCAGTAGATGTATTGTATATGGATTTCAGCAAGGCATTTGACAAGGTACCCCATGTAATGCTAATTGAGAAAGTAAGGAGGCATGGGATCCAAGGGACCTTGCTTTGTAGATCCAGAATTGGCTTGCCCACAGAAGGCAAGGAATGCTTGTAGACTGATCAAATTCTGCATGGAGGTCGGGGACTAATGGTGTGCCTCAGGATATGTTCTGGGACCCCTTCTCTTTGTGATTTTTATAAATGACCTGGATGAGGAAGTGGAGGGATGTAATAGTAAGTTTGCTGATGACACAAAGGTTGGGGGTGTTGTGGCTACTGTGGAGGACTGTCAGAGGTTACAGCGGGACATTGATAGAATGCAAAACTGGTCTGAGAAGTGGCAGATGGAGTTGACCCACATAAGTGTGAAGAGGTTCATTTTGTTAATTCAAATATGATGGCAGAAAATTGTATTAAAGGTAAGACTCTTGGCAGTGTGGAGCATCAGAGGGATCTTGGGGTCCAAGTCCATAGGACACTCAAAGCTGCTGCGCATGTTGACTCTGTGGTTAAGAAGGCATGCGGTACATTGCTTTCATCAACCGTGCGATTGAGTTTAAGAGCCAAGAGGTAATGTTACAGCTATATAGGACCCTGGTCAGACCCCACTTGGAGTACTGTGCTCAGTTCTGGTCACCTCACTACAGGAAGGCTGTGGAAACTATAGAGATGTGCAGAGATTTACAAGGATGTTGCCTTGATTGGGGAGCAAGCCTTATGAGAATAGGTTGAGTGAACCTGGCCTTTTCTCCTTGGAGTGACAGAGGATGAGAGGTGACCTAATAGAGGTGTATAAGATGATGAGAGGCATTGATCGTGTGGATAGTCAGAGGCTTTTTCCCTGGGCTGAAATGGCTAACACAAGAGGGCACAGTTTTAAGGTGCTTGGAAGTAGGTACAGAGGAGATGTCAGGGGTAAGTTTTTTTGTGCAGAGAGTGGTGAGTGCCTGGAATGGGCTGCTGGCGATGGTGGTGGAGGTGGATGCGATAGGATCTCTTAAGAGACTCCTGAATAGGTACTTAGAGCTTAGAAAAATAGAGAGCTATGGGTAACTCTAGGTACGGTCGGCCCTCCTTATCCGTGGATTCAACCAACTGCGGATCAGGAAAACTCGGAAGTTCTCTCTCCAGCACTTGTTGTTTAAGCATGTACAGACTATTTTTTCTTGTCATTATTCCCTAAACAATACAGTATAACAACTATTTACATAGCACTTATGTTGTATTAGGTATTATAAGTAATCTAGAAGTGACTTAAAAGTACAGGCAGTCCCCGGGTTCTGAATGAGTTCCGTTCCTGAGTCCGTCTTTAAGTCGGATTTGAATTCGGAACAGATACATCCGGTATTATTTAGCGTCAGTTAGTCAAACGTTTTTCTTAGTACATAGTGCATATTTTACCTTTATATGCATATAAAACACTTAAGAAACATATGTATTTCAATCATTAAACCACTGCGTTGCTTAGTAATAATTGTAGCTTTCATCGGGGCAGGGCCTTTCAAATGCTCCATTTAAATTGTTCCGATTGTTGACCGACTGTAGCCTAACGCTTTTTCAATGACCGATGGGATTTCACCTCTTTCTGATTGCTTTATTACTTCCACCTTATTTTCAATTGTGATCGTGATTATTTTTGTGAACAGAAACACTGCAGATTCAGAGCTGCGCCACCAGGTCCTAATGTCCACTGCATGGAGACGTGTTAAATAAAGACTGGGGTTCCGCTGGATCCTAAAGACCACTGCACTGATAGATGTTAAATAAGGGACTTGAGCACCCATGAATTTTGGTATCCGCGGGGGGGTCCCGGAACCAATCCCCCGCGGATAAGGAGGGCCAACTGTAATTTCTAAAGTAAGTACATATTCAGCACAGCATTATGGGATGAAGGGCCTGTATTGTGCTGTAGGTGTTCTATGTTTATCCACAGCTTTTAGTTTGGGAAAGTATAGCAAGTTTTTGTGGGCGCACACTCATCCACACAGGTTTCAATGAAGTCTGTAACAACTGTAGCATACTCATCCAGATTCAAAGATTAATCCCTTAGTACAGTCCAGTCCACTGATTCAAAGCAGTCCTGTTGGCACTGCTGTGCTTCCCATGTCCAGGTCTTCTTGGTCCTCACTACTGGTGCTGCAGTCTTCAGTCTCTGAGGGAGTAGAAGTACAGCCAGGTGATCAGACTTTGCAACGTGTGTGCGTGGAATAGCAGAGTAGGTATTCTTGAATGATTGTGTAACAGTGGTCCAGTGTGTTGTTTCCTCTGGTACTACAAGTGATCAGTTGATGGTAATAATTTAATGACTTTTTTAGGTTGGCCTGGTTAAAATCCCCCATAATTATGGCATCAGGGTTTGCTGTTTTGTGCATGTTGATCACGTTGCATATGTTTTGTCTGGACAACTGCATGTCAATTAAAATAAAGGCATGCACGCGGGAAATGGCTTTAATTGGTTTATTCACATTGTGGCGAGAGAGAACAATGCACACGCACAGACAATAGATCAATGCGCATACGCAGACAACAGATCAATATGTAGTGTTGAGGGGTGTCATTGCTCTAAAAGAAAGAGATCCATACTTTACATTTCCTCCCCTTTAAATTTATGCAACATAAAACTGTATGTACAAAACGTTCAATTTCTCTTTCATAAACCATATTCCAAATAAACATGCTTTCACAATAACAGTTCATAACTACACTATATTAAAGATTCAGTCTTTCAGGTGGAGCTCTGGTTCTTTTAGGATAGTGCCCCTAGTCTTGTGGAGTGGCAGCAGATTTGGTAGGCGTCTTGTCTAAGACAACGTTCTCAGTTGCCAGTGTTACATTGTTATCAAAGGCATGATCCTCACTGAGAGGTAAGTCTGGTGGCTGTAATGTGTCCATCTTGTTTGATGCAATCAACTCCGGTGTGTTCTTCGGTTGAGCATCCAGTATCTGGTCCACATGACGTCTCCATATCTGATCTCCAACATCCACTGTGTACATCAGTGTGCCAGTTCTCGTAGCTATTCTACTGGGTATCCACTTGTCCTCTCAGTAATCCCATGCTAGGACATCCTATTCAGTCTCAAAGCTCCTTGCTGCTTCACTTAGTATCTGGCAGAACTATTTATTCTGAGCTTCCTTCTGTAAATCTGGTTTCAGGAGTTCTATGCAAGATCTCAGATTGCTGCTCATGAACAGCATTGTATGTGTTT
Organism: Hypanus sabinus; assembly: GCF_030144855.1. Lineage (NCBI taxonomy): Eukaryota > Metazoa > Chordata > Chondrichthyes > Myliobatiformes > Dasyatidae > Hypanus > Hypanus sabinus. Next base: position 4,640,880 of record NC_082714.1, read on the forward strand.
GATTTGTTGTCACACTAACAGAGTTCTGATGTACAAAAACAAAGTTGTCCACCTTGTGCTTTTGAGAAATGTCCTCTTTGTCCATCACTTTAATGGACTTCTTGAATGCTTGGATAAACCTTTCAGCTAACCCATTCATTGTTGGGTGGTGAGGAGACGATTTGAAATGTCTGGTGCTTTTATTCTTCATGAACAGTCTGAACTCTTTTGATGTGTATTGTGGTTCGTTGTCACTCACAATATTTTCTGGTGAAGATAGTCCTCAGGGTGGAGACGGTCTTTGCTGAGGTGGTTGACTTCATTGGTATAAACTCTGGCCACTTTGAATGAGCATCCATAGCCATCAGGAACATGGAGTCCATGAACGGCCCAGCAAAGTCAATATGTACTCTTTGCCATAGCAAAGAGTAACTGTGCCTCTGAGGGTGCATTTTGAACTTTGTGGCATCCAAACAGCTTTTGGCCAAGTCTTCAATCTGTTTATCTATTTCTGGCCACCACACATAGCTCCAGGTGAGCTCACCTTGACAATGTAGAAGGCTGAGAATAGACAGGTCAGTGTGAGACAGCACAGTAACATACCAGTTAGCATAAGCCAGTGATCATAGCTCAATTCCCACAATGCATTTCATAGAACAGTACAGCATAGGTACAGGCCCTTCAGCCCCCAATGTTGTGCCAAACCAAGTAAATAGCTAACAAAACTAATCCCTCTTGCCTACGCAATGTCCATATCCTTCCATTTCCCACACATTCATGTGCCTATATAAACGTCTCTTAAAAGTCTCTAATCTACCGTGCCTGCCTCTACTACCACACCATGCAGCACATTCCAGGTACCCTCACTCTGTTTTTTAAAAAAATTGCCCTTTGCTTCTCCTTGAATGTTAGTGGTACAGCAAACTCCACTGCTTCTTATTTGGTTCTCCATTGCCACTTAGGTTTGATCAATCAGATATAGAAGATAAAGACCAGCTTTGTCAGCAACAGTCATGATCTAAGAAATATTTTACTAAAATGTGGTTAATGTGTAATTATGCATTGTGTTTTGTTCTGCAGTGCACACAGTTGGTGATAATCCTAGTTATTAGTCTTTATAGCAATCAAAATGTAACTGTTGGCATTCCTCTGTTTATGCCTGAGTAGTGTTGACTGCACTTAGTTTTCTGAAAGTACAATGTGTCCAGTTGAATTGGATTGTAACTTGTTCAGCTTGAGGCAGCAGAATCTCTTTCGTGGAGCATAATCTGCCAAATGTACAAGGTGTTCTCCTCGACTTTCCATAGTTTCAGAATGGGGAACCTGTTGAATGACAGTGAGGTATTCCAGACAACGTGGAGTTCACTATAGCGCTAACTATTTGCTTTTCTGATGTTCATTTTGCTAAGGATATTTCTGCTTTGTTTTCAAACTTCCCATGATTGAAATTTATTTTTATGACTGAAGCTGTCTTGATACTGCTAGCATTATTACTGGGGTTTATTTATGTAATGAATCATGACTTGCATTTGTTTTCTACTTTTAAAGTTATCCTCAATGTATTGAGTAATGCCCTATATCAAACAGAACATAGAAAAGTACAGCACAGTACTAGCCCTCAACCCACGATGTTGTGCCGACCCTTTAACATACTCCAATGTCAATGTACCCCTCCCTCCTACATAACTCTTCATTTTTCTTTCATCCATGTGCTGATCTAAGTTTCACTTAAATGTCCCAAATTATCTGCCTCTACCACCAGCCCTGACAGCTCATTCCAAACATCTACTACTATAATATTTTAAAAAGAAACAACCTCTACCCATGTACTTCCATCCAAACTCCTTGAAATTATGTCCTCTTCTATTATCTATTTCCACCCCGGGGAAAAGTGTCTTGACTGTCCGCTCAGTCTCGGCCTCTTATCTTGTACGCCTCTATCAAGTCATCTTTCATTCTCCTTCGCTCCAAAGAGAAAAGCCCAATTTGTCCTCGTGAGAAATTATCTTTAATCCAGATAGCATCCTGGTAAATCTCCTCTGCATCCTCTCTAAAGCTTCCACAACCTCCCTATAATTAGGAGACCAAATCTGAACATAATACTCCCAAGTGTGGTCTAACCAGAGTTTTGTAGAGCTGTAACATAATCTCATGATTTGAACTTAATCCCCTGACCAATAAAGACCAACACACAGTACAAATTTTTAACCACCCTATTAACTTGCACTGCAGCTTTAAGGGATCTTTGGGTGTGTATCCTCGGATTCCTCTTCTTCCACAGTGCCAAGAAAGAATCCTGCTGTTTACCTTGTAACTCTGCCTTCAAGATTGATCTTCCTAAGTGTATCACTATACTTTTCTGGATTGAATTCCATCTGTCACTCTCAGCCCAGCTCTGCATCCTGTCAATGTCCTGTTGTAACCTACAACAACCTTCCACACTATACCATCAACCTTTGTGTCATCTGAAAAATTACTAACCCACATTTCCACTTCCTCATTGTCAAACAGTTCCAGTTCAGTCAGGCATGAGGTGTTAAGTAACATTCATGCCACAACGATGCTAGGCAATATCCACTTCTGATGACGGGAGACCTGCATTTGCCTTTGACATACGATGAATAGCATTACCATTGCTGAGTCACTTGCCATCGATGTACTGTGTGAGCTGATCCGAATGACCAGAAACCTACAACCAACCATATAAATAGTAGCTATATGAGGGTAACCCAGGCAACCTTGACCTCATCTTTACAAAACTTTTCTTTATTCTGTTCCCCACCCTCTGCTTTAAACTTAAAGCTGACTCGTTTTCTCAATTTCCCCATTTTGATGGTATTTAGCCAAAACATCCACTCCTTTTGCACCTGCAACACATTGGCAGGTTTCTGACATAATGCAGTTTAAAAAAAAAATTTCAGCAAGAGAGTTCTTCCAAATGGTATCTCATTAATATTTCTGCCAATGTCAGTAGATGGCTCACTAATACGAGCAGATGCTGGAAATCCAAGCAACACACACAAAATGCTGGAGGAACTCAGCAGGCCAGGCAGCACCTATGGAAAAGAGTACAGTCAATGTTTCAGACTGAGACACTTCATCAAGACTGGGGGGGGGGGGGGAAGAAGATGAGTAAGAGGGTAGTGGCGGGGAGGAAGAAGTACAAAGTAGTAGGTGATAGGTGAAACTGGGAGAGAGGGAGGGATGAAGAAAGGAGCTGGGAAATTGGTGAAAGAGATAAAGGGCTGGGGAAAGGAGGATCTGATAGGAGAGGGTAGAAGAAAGACATGGAAGAAAGGGAAGCGGGGAGGAGCACCAGAGAGAGGTGATGGACAGGTGATAAGATAAGTGAGGGAAATAGAAATGGTGTGGGGGGGGGGGGCAATTACTGGAAGTTTGAGAAACTGACATTCGTGCCAGGTTTAAGCTAACCAGACAGAATGTAAGATGTTGCTCCTACAGCCCAAGTATGGTCTCATTGTGACAGTAGAGGAGGCCGTGGACTGACATGTTAGGATGGGAAGATGGTTGTTCTTCAACCCGCAACCCAGAAGCTGTGATGACTGTATAGGTTGAAAGTTTTCTCAGCTCATGATGTTAAAGACTGGCAATGTTGTAAATCTAGTTACCTTTGCTGTGCTGCCTGCTGAGACGGGGGACATCTCAGTGAAATCTATATTTTGGTCAGCAGCACCGTATTATTGCACCACACTTAAGAGGTATTGAGCAGAAGCACTGAATTCAAAGCAAGACGTCCTATTTATAATAGGCATCATGGTAGTGTAGCTGTTAGTGCAAAGCCACTACAGTCCTGCGGCATTGGAGTTCCTGGCATCCTCTGTAAGGAGTCTCTATATATCCTCCCCATGGAATGTGTGGGTTTTCTCTGGGTGCTCCAGTCCTCAGTCCAATTAACTGAATAGGTTAATTGGTCATTGTAAATTGTCCCGTGATTAGGTTAGGGTTAAATCAGGGTTGCTGGGTGGTGTGGCTCAAAGAGCTGAGAGGTCCTATTTTCCTGTGTTGTGTATGGAACCTGCTAGTATTCTTGCTCTTGATTGCATAAACTACAACATGCAAATTCAAGTTTAATTGTCGTTCAACTATTCCTATAAATAAGCCAAACGAAACAACATCCCTCCGTGGCCAAGGTGCAAAACATAGAACCGGCAGACACACGCTGCATATAGCACATAGACAGAAAAACATACAGTCACAGAAAAAGTAATATAGCCCACTGGATGCACTAAGGTGGTCTAACATCAAGTTATTATAAGATGGTGATGGCACTGGCCTTTACAACCAAGTTTTTGCCACCAACTTTCTGGGTGCACAAGAGGATTGGCCATTTTTAATGGATACTGGGAACGTTCCTGAATCTAGCATAAGACAGTGACATTTGTAGATTAGTGTAGGCAAAAATCAATGTAGAAGTACACTCAGTGGTCACTTTATTAGGTACACCTGCTTGTTAATGCAAATATCAGATCATCTAATCACATGACAGCAGCTCAATGTATAAAAGCACCCAGACCTAGTCAAGAGGTTCAGTTTCAGACCAAACATCAGAATGGGGTAGAAATTTGATCTAAGTGACTTTGACTGTGGAATATTTTTTGTGCCAGATGGTATGGTGAGAATCTAAGAAACTGCTGATCTCCTGAGATTTTCATGTATAAGAGTCTCTAGATTTTACAGAGAATGGTGAAAGAAAAATTCAATGAGCAGTAGTTGTGTGGTCAACAATGCCTTGTTAATGAAAGAGGTCAGAAGAGAATGGCCTGACACTGGTTCAAGCTGACAGAAAGGCAACGGTAACTCAAATAACCACACATTCCAACAGTGGTGTGCAGAACACGCAATGCGTTGAAATTTGATGTGGATGAGCTACAGCAGTAGATTATGAACCTACACTCAGTGGCCACTTTAATAGGCACAGGAGGTACCTAATGTTGTGGCCACTGAGTATAGATTCTTGCAGAACTATTGAACATTACTGTAATTGTTTAGTGAACAGAGGGTCATAATGCAAACTTGGTGCCTGACACTAGAAATGTAAGAGAAACCCATTAAGTATTTCCAGAGCATGCAAATAACCTGTTTCAATGATCTTTAAATATTTGATGTGACACAGTAGTGTAGCGGGGTTCAAACCCCTCCACTGTCTCTAAGGAGTTTGTACTTTCATCCCGTGAACATGTGGGTTTCCTCCAGATGCATCCTACCACATATTAGTAAGTTAATTGGTCATATGTAATTAGGTGGTGCAGGCTTATTGAGCTGAAAGGGCCTGTTACAGTACTGTTATCTAAATAAGTCTTAAAAATGCATGTTTGGATAATATGAACACACATAATTTGGCCTTGAAGTTTGAACCTGTAGTACTGCAGTAATGGAGGAGCAAAGAGAATGATTACATGCTTGTAAACAGTTACTTACAGATGTGCTTACAGTTGTCAGTATCTTTGCTGTGACCTAGCTATGAGCTCAAAGTTTAACACCTATTTATGCTCCATTGAAAGTAATTGTTTGGAATAAAGATCTCCAGATATTGTCAGTTGATCTAACCTCTGACATTTGAACACAGTGTGTGTTGAATTGTAAACACTAATAGGATGATGAAACTTCAGTTGCACAATCTGAAACAGTAGCACTGTTGCTGGTCTCTTTCAACTGTGCATAAAACTACATGAATATATTTTGGAGAATAAAGTAGATTTTTCCAAATGTTTTTTCTTTAAAAATATATTTTTTTAATTAATTTTCTTTAAAAATGTTTTTCTTTAAAAATATTATCTTCCCACGCATTAAAAATATATTTATATGGGAGCAAAATCCGCAAATGCAAGAAACCTAAAATTAAAAACTAATTTTGAAGCAGTTAACATCGTCAGTGAGGAGAGGGTTCTCTCCTCATTAATGCTACTGATTATTGATATGGACTGTTTATGCACTTGTCCAAAGCATTAAAATGCTTTCTTGTAAAAACAAAATTAAAGGGGAAAGGATTACTATTTATTTATTTCCATAGAAGCTGTCTTTCCTACTGAGTTTCTCATGTGTGTTGCTCTGGATTTCCAGCATCTGCAGGATCTCTTCTGTTTAAGATTACTATTTGGCCCATGTTCTTATCTGCATTTTCAGGATCAGAATCAAGTTTATTATTACTGCCAAATGTCATGAAATTTGGCTGCCTCAGTAAATCTAAATATTTACGACAAGGTTTTGATAAATTTTTGCATAGTAGAGGAATTAAGAGTTATGGGGAAAAGACAGGTGGGTGGAGATGAGTCCATGGTCAGATCAGCCGTGATCTTATTGAATGGTAGAGCAGATGGCCTACTCCTGTCCTATTCCTCATGTTCTTACATTTTATGTCAGCAATACAGTGCTTTACTCACTAGTAGTTTTACAACTCCTCCCACAGAGTGTCCGACACCCTGAGCCAATGGGCTGGTCCTGGACTAATTTCCACTTGGCATTATTTACTTATAATTATTTAATTATTTATGGTTTTATATTGCTATATTTCTACACTATTCTTGGTTGGTACAACTGTAACGAAACCCAATTTCCCTCGGGATCAATAAAGTCTGTCTGTTTTGTGCAGAGTGCCTTTTCTCTCTCCGTGCAATACTTTATCTTGCTATGATGTAGGATAAATGAAGTTCTCAGTGTTATAATGTACATTGCAACTAATCTATTAGATCTGAGGTGCTGGCATTGTTGTGTGGGCAAACATGACAGTTATTTTAAGAACAGCAAGATTACAATGTTTAAAGATATAAAACTGAATGGAAGTTATGAAATGAGTACTAAACATAGAACAATACTGCGCAGAAACAGGCTCTTTGGCCTTCAATGTTTGTACCAATCATGATGCCATACTAAACTAAATCTCTTCTACATACACATCAACCGTACCCTTCCATTCCCAGTTGACATATTGTGGACCAAAGGGACTGTACTGCACTGTGATGTTCTACGTTCTATAGATGCAGCGAAGATAGTTCCCTATTTAAAACTAATTTCAAAGTAAGTAGCCTTTGCATTTCAAAGAGGAGGATTTTCTTCTGGAGCGGTTATAAATTTTTGGAATTCCTTGCCTCAAAGGTAGTGGAAACCACGGTCTTTTTCTAACAATGCAGTCGTCCCTCCTTATCCGCAAATTCAACCAACCCGGAAGTGCTCTTCCAGCACTTGTTGTTCGAGCAAGTGCGGACTTCTTTTCTTGTCATTATTCCCTAAACAATGCAGTATAACAACTATTTTACATAGTATTTACATTGTATTAGTTATTATAAGTAATCTAGAGATGATTTAAAGTATACGGGAGGATGTGCGTGAGTTATCGTGGATTGTGATTAAAAAAATCTGAAGTTCTCTTACTAACAGGTACATCCGGTATTATTTAGCATCAGTTAGTCAAACGTTTGTATTCGTATATGGTATATATTTTACCTTTCTATGCATATAAAACACTTAAGAACGTATGTTTCAGCACCAGGTTCAGGAAGTTCCCGAATTAAATCCAGTGACAGACCGCTCCCGAGTGAACTCTCCACTGTGCCGGGTTGATGTGGAAGATCAAAAACCCCAAACCCTAAAACCCAATAATTAAACCACTGCGTTGCTTAGTAATAATTGTAGCTTTCAATGGGGCAGAGCCTTTATCACTTTATCCATTAAAATTATTCAGATCGTTGACCGACATAACCTAACGCTTTTCTAATGACCGATGGCATTTCACCTCTTTCCGATCGCTTTATTATTTCCACTTTATTTTCAATCATTATCGTGATTATTTTAGTGAACAGAAACACTATGGATTCAGATCTCTGCCACTGGGTCCTAATGTCCACCGCTCTGAGACAGGTTAAATAAGGTCTTGGGTTCTGCTGGGTCCTAAGGCCCAGCACATTGAGACAGGTTGAATATTAAATTACAAAAAAAGAGACAGGTTGAATAAGGGACTTGAGCATCCACGAATTTTGGTATCCGCAAGGGGTCCCGTAACCAATCCCTCGCGGATAAGGAGGGCCAACTGTACTTTTTTATAAGATTTGTACTTGTTAACAAACTCATATTTTTCACATTTGCTGGCAAAAAGCAGTATAGCAGCTAACCTAATGGTTTATCCTTTCTCATTTTTCATTGGCTAAGTATTACATTATGAATGTGATGTAATTGTTTTAATTATGTAGTCTATTAATTCATAACTATCTAAAGAATGTCTTATCTATAAAGTGATAGTTTTTTTTTGAACTGCCATCTTTATTCCTGTGTCTTACACCCCTTAGCAGTAATTCCCCTCTTAGTGTCGCTTCTCAGCTCTTTATTTAGTTTGCTTATTATCGGAATGTTTGTTTGTATTTCAAAATGAACTGAACTTCTTGAATTAAGACCGCTTGCTATTCTTGAACCCCGAAAGAACCCTAAGGATCCAAAGTTAAACTGAGATCCAACAGTGGTAAAGTCACTGAATGTATTCAAGACTGCTTAACAGAACAAGGTGTCAAGAGACATGGGGAGAGCGTGGGAAAGAAATGTTGAGGCTAAGATCAGCCAAGGTCTTGTGGAATGGTAGAGTAGAGAGAAGGCCTACTTCTGCTTCTATTTCTTATGTTCTTATTTAATATCTTCCTTAGATGTTATTGGTATAGTGGGTGTAAAATGCTAATTTGTTTCTTTTTTTTTAGCCAGCTGTGAAAAACATGCATCATCCATAAAGACAACCCTCCACCCTTGTAGTGCAATGGAAGACTCGGTGAAGTCCTTGCCCATGAGTACTTTACAAGGGAATCAGTTTGTGGCCTGGGACAAGATGACCAGTGTGGAGAAGGACTGCCCTGTGATGCCAGCATTCCTAGATGATGACATGTTAAAACAATTTGCCAGGCAAGGACATTGGGCAAAGAACCACTCTCTAAGGGGCAAAGTCTATGAGCAAATCATCAAAGCTGTCCCATGCAGGACTGTGACTCCAGATGCTGAGGTCTACAAAGATATTGTGGAGAAAATCACTTGGAAAAGGAATGCTTCCACATTATCACTGCCAGAATTTGTGGATGGCAGCACCACCCCAAACTATTGCCTGAATGTGAATGGAATTGGTGCAGTTAGGAAGATAGTGGTGTGTATTTCCAGCCAGTTTCCAGATATCTCTTTCTGTCCTGTGCTTCCAGCCATCGTGGCGCTGCTCCTGCACTACAGTGCAGATGAAGCAGACTGCTTCGAAAAGGTCTGCCGTCTCCTGGCCTGCAATGACCGGACAAAACACTTCTTCGACCAAACCTTTCTAGCCTACAAATCCTCCTGCATGACCTTCGGAGACTTAGCTAACAAATACTGCCCGGGAGCTCACAAGTTGATTGTGAGTGCTTCAGAGGATGTACTAGAAGTTTACTCTGATTGGCTGCGATGGATATTTGGAGACTTCCCCTTTAACTATGCCATTCGTGTGTTGGATATCTTCTTTGTCGAAGGATGTAAGGTCCTGTACAGGGTGGCACTAGCTCTCCTCAAGTTCTTTAACAAATTCAGAATCAAACAGCCCGGGAAATCTGCCAATGTTCGAGCTGACATTCAGAGCTTTGCCCAGGGGATCAGTGAGCACATCTCAGTTGAGAAGCTGTTAGAGAAGGCGTTTTCCATTCGTCTATTCTCCCGTAAAGAGCTCCGTTTACTCAGAGATGCTAATGAGAAAGCACTGAAGAAAAAGGGAATCACTGTCAATCAAAGGAGGTATTGAATCGGGTTCATAAGATATTCTAAATTTGCTAGTAATCCAGAACAACACACACAACGCTGGGGGAAGGCAGCATTATGAAAAGAGTAATCAGTTGATGTTTCGAGCTGAGACCTTTCATGAGTTCTGATGAAGGGTCTCATCCCAAAATGTTGACTATTTATTCCTCTCCATAGCTGCTGCCTGACCTCCTGAGTTTCTCCAGCATTGAATCTGGTTTATTGCCATATTAAAATACTTATTTTAACCTCAAGATTATGATACCTAGCTCTTTACTGAAATATTTTCTTCCAAACACCTTGAAGGCATAACTTCAGTTAACTTTGATTCTAGATTCTTTCCATCACTATTAACCAAAGACAGACAAAGTATTCAAACCACACTTTTTGGAGTAGAGAGATAAGATATTGCAGATACTGGAATCTAGAGCAAAAAATAAACTGCTGGAGGAACTCTGTAGATCAAGTAGTTATGGTCGAGGCAAAAGCATGGTCGACATTTCAGGTTGAGACCCTGCATCATTGCATAGAATATACAGAAGTACAGCACATTATAAGCCCTGTGGCCCATGATATTGTGCCAACCTTTTAACCTACTCTTAAGATTAATCTAACCCGTCCTTCTCACATACCCTGCTATTATACAATTATCCATGTGCCTATCTGAGAGTCTCTTAAATGTCCCTAATGCATCTGCCTTTACCAGCACCCCTGGCAGCACATTCCATGCACCCATCACTCTCTGTGTATAATTTTAAAAGACTGCCTCTGGCAATCTGGCAAATTTCCCCCATACTTTCATTCAATCACCTTGAAATTATGCCATCATATTAGCCAATCTGCCTTGGAGAAAAAGGTGCTGACTGTCCCACTTTTTGTATCTTATCATTTAGCTCTGTCTCTCATTCTTGCTGGAATCTGTAGTGATACATAATCTGCTAGAAAAACTCATAGACAAGACCTCTGTTATAAGACTATTGAATGGTTCCCTAGTACAGTGAAATGTGACAAAATCAAAAAGGGTGAATACAGGACTGAAGATGTATTTGAATGCATGCATTTGCAGATTGGCAGATATGATGTTGTAGGCATCACGGAATCATGGCTGAAAGATTATAGCTGGGAGCATAATGTCCAAGGATACGCATTGTATCGAAAGGACAGGCAGGAAGGCAGAAGGGAGGAGAGCATTGTTCATTTGGTTAAAAATTAAATCAAATTATTAACATGGGTTGGAAGGTGTTGAGTCATTGTGGATTGAGCTAAGAAACTGCAAGGGTAAAAAAAAAACCCAGATGGGAGTTGTTTTTAGATCCCCAAGCAGTAGCAAGGATATGGTGTATAAATTACTACGATAGAAAACGCATGCCTAAAGGGCAATGTTACAATAGTCAAGGGGGACAGCTAGACTGGGAAAATCAGGTTGGTGCTGGATTACAGGAGGGGGAATTTCTAGAGTGCCTACCGGATGGCTTTTTAGAGCAGCTCATGGTTGAGCCCACTAGAGGATCAACTATTCCGGATTGGGTGTTGTGCAATGAACCAGAATTGATCAGAGAGCTTAAGGTAAAAGAACCCTTAGGGGAAAGTGATCATAATATGATCAAATTCACACTAAAATTTGAGAAGAAGTTAAACTCGCGTGTCAGTATTACAGTGGAGAAAAGGGAACTACAGAGGCATGAGAGAGGTGTTCATTAGAATTGATTGGAAAAGAACATTGGCAGGGTTGTCAGCAGAGCAGCAATTTTTGGAATTTCTGGGAACAATTTGGAAGGCACAGGATATAGACATCCCAAAGAGGAAGAAGTACTCTAAAGGAAAGATGACATAACCATGGCTAACAAGAGAAGTCAAAGCCGACATAAAAGCCAAAGCGAGGCCATATAATAGTTCAAAGATTAGTGGAAGTTAGAGGATTGGGAAGCTTTCAAATACCAACAGAAGGCAACTAGAAAATGTCATTAAGAAGGTAAAGATGGAATATGAAAATCAGCTAGCCAGTAATATTAAAGATGATACTAAAAGTTTCTTCAGAAACAAAGTATAAAAGAGAGGTGAGAATGGATATTTGACCACTGGAGAGATAGTAATAGGGGGACAATGAAGTGGCAGACACTAGCAGTATGGTGGAAGTTCCAAGTGTCGGAGGTCTGAAGTGTGTGAAGTTACCATAACTAGAGAGAAGGTTCTTGGGAAACTAGAAGGTCTCAAGTTAGACAAGTAACCTGGACAAGGTAGTGTACACCCCAGAGTTCAGAAAGAGACCATGGAGGCTTAGGGAATGATCTTTCAGGAAACACTAGATTCTGGAATATTTCTGGAAGACTGGAAATTGCAAATATCACTCCACTCTTCAGGAAGGGAGAGAGGCAGAAGAAGGAACTATGGGCTAGTTAGTCTGACCTCAGTGATTGTGAAGAATTTGGAGACTATTATTAAGAATGAGGTCTCAGGGTACTTGGAGGCACATGATAAAATAGGATATTACAGGAAAGATTCTAGCATGGATAAAGCAGTGGCTGATTGGCAGGAGGCAAAGTGTGGGAATAAAGGGAGCCTTTTCTGACTAGCTGCCAGTGACTAATGGTGTTCCATAGAGGTCTGTGTTGGGACCGATTCTTTTTACGTTAGTTGCCAATGATTTGGATGATGGAATTTATGGCTTTGTTGCAAAGTTTGCAGATGATATGAAGATAGGTGGAGGGGCAGGTAGTTTTGAGGATGTAGAGAGGCTATGGAAGGACTTAGACAGATTAGGAGAATGGGCAAAGAAGTTATAGATGAAGTACAGTGCAGGGAAGTGTATGGTCTTGCACTTTGGTAGAAGAAATGAGAGTTGACTATCTTCTAAATAGAGAGAAAATTTTAAAAAACTGAGATGCAGAAGGACTTGGGAGTCCTTGTTCAGGATTCCCTAAAGGCTAATTTTCTGGTTTAGTTTGTGGTGAGTAAGGCAAATGCAATGTCAGCATTCATTTCAAGAGGACTAGAATATAAAAGCAGGGATGTAATGCTGAGACTATTCAGCACTGGTGAGGCCTCACTTGGAGTACTGTGAGCAGGTTTGGGTCCCTTGTCTTAGAAAGGATGTGCTGAAACTAGAGAGGGTTCAAAGAAGGTTTACAAAAATGATTCCAGGATTGAATGGCTTGAATGGCATCTGAAGAAGTGTTTGATGGCTCTGGGCCTGCATTTACTAGAATTTGGAAGAAAGAGGGATTACCTCGTTGAAGCCTATGGAATGGTGAAAGGTCTTGATAGAGTGAATGTGAAGAGGGTGTTTCCTGTGGTGGGAGAGTCAATGACCAGAGGGGACAGCCTCAGCATAGAGGGGGCTCCTTTTGGAATGGAGTTGTGGAGGAATTTTTTCAGCCGGATGGTGGTAATTCTCTCCCTCTCCCCTCCCCCCATTATCACCTGCATCTTATTGTCTACCTGCACTGCACTTTTAACATTTTATTCTCCATTCTGTTACTACTTTTCCTTGTACTTACTCAGTGCCTGTTCTGATGAAACAATCTGTATGGGTGGCATGGAAAATGAAACTTTTAACTGTACTTCAGTACATGTGACAATAATAAATGAATAACTACTTTACTACTGGAGCTTAAAAGAATGATGAGCTATGTAAGAAGGTTAATATAACTTGTGCAAAAATAGAGTACAATGAGTGTTTGGGAAAAAAAAATAATTTCAATGTTTTTAATGTAATTTCTTAGAACAATTCAACAAAGTCTTACTGTGTAAAGGCCCAGGCTCAAATCTACTTAAATGCTGATTATTTTTACATATTTAGTGCATCCCAGCTTGCATTGTTGTGATTAGTGAGTCAAAGCATATACTTTTGGGATGCGGGGTTTACACTGATTACTCTTTCTTTCTTCTTTCATTATGTCTGTACTCCTTATGGCATCCAAATTTGTTCCTGCAAAACCGTGAACTTGATGTCCAATTTACAGAGAAAGGTAGGCTATAAACAAAAATTCATTAAAATTGGGAATTCTCTGGTCTCTCACTCCTACACATCTACACCAATTCACTTGCTTCTTGGCTAGAATTTACAAAAGAAGTCCAAGCCCGATGCCTGCTCTATCACTGAGTAGTAGAATTTCAGAGGACCCATGTTTATCTGCTGGCCAACAGGCTTGATCATCCATCTCAGTAATCGGTGACAGTGACTGGAAAGAGTAGTGTTTCGTTTGGTTTCAGAGGGAGAAGAGTGGAAGAAAAACTTGTTCAAGTTTATTGTCGTTTGACAGTACATAAATACAACCAAACAAAGCAATGTTCCTCCGGATCACGGTGCACCCACAAAACCTATATCACACATATGAAACAATATGTTACCATAAGTATGTTAATAAAGTACAATTCAAAGTGCATATAGTGTGCAGCACAAGTAAACAGTAGTAGACAGCTTGCTGTCCTACTGATGAGACCTCAGTGGTGGTAGGGTATTCATTAATTTCACAGTCTGAGGGAAGAACCTGCTACCAGTCTGGTAATCCTAGTCCTGATGCTTCTTTACCCCCATCCTGTTGGTAGTGAGTCAAAGAGATTGTGAGATGGGTGGCTGGGATATTCACAATGCTTCAGGCCCTTTGTCTACAATGCTCCTGGTAAATGTCACAAATATAAATAGTGGGGAGAGAGTTGGTTTTCACTGATTTTTGTTTAAACAGAATGTATTCATTCATCTTTTGTGTGGTGCTGGGTGAATAATATTTATAAATTCATGAATGGGGATTGGAGACTGGATTGGAATGGGGACTGTTTCACAGTCCTGTAGACAACTGAACATCTATGTTTCCAGTGGATTTGTATTATTTCAAATTATGTTATAAACATAAATTCAGTTCACCACATTGCCTTGCCCCAGTCACTGGGCCAGTGTTGTCTTCCTCCTTCCTTTCCAGTCCTAAAGAAAAGTCTTGACCTGAAATGTTAACTGTTTATTCAATTCTATAGATGCTGCCTGACCTGCTGAGTTCTTCCAGAATTTGTGTGTGTTGCCACTGTTTCCATGTTACTTCAATATTGCCCTTCTATCTCAGAATCAGATTTAACATATGTCTCAAAATCTGTTGTTTTGCAGAAGCACAGTGCAATATATAAAAAGTTCTATATATTTTAAAAAAATAAATAAGTAGTGCAAAAAGAGTAAAAATAATGAATTTCTGTATATGAGTTCTTTATCTATTCAGATCAGAATCAGGTTTAATATCACCGGAATTTGTCGTGTGATTTGACTTTGTAGCGGCAGTATAATGCAAGACATAATACCATGAATTACAATAAGTAGTAAGTATTTATGTGTGGGCGCGTCTGTAGTGCAAAAATAAAAATAAAAAAAGTAGTGAGGTAGTGTTCATGGATTCAGTGTCCATTCAGAAAACATGGCAGAGGGGAGGAAGCTGTTCCTGAATCGTTCAGTGTGTGCCTTCATACTTTTGTACCTCCTTCCTGATGGTAGCAATGAGAACAAGGCATGACCCTGGTGATGGGGGTCCTTGAAGGCATCCTACTACTGAGATATGTGCTCATGATGGAGCTAAGTTTACAAATCTTTGCAGCTTAGTTCGATCCTGTGCCCCTCCTCCCTACAATACCAGATGGTGCTGAGCCAGTTGGAATGCTCTCCATAAAAACTTGTGTGTGTTTTTGGAGACATACCAAATCTCCTCAGACTCCTAATGAAATCTAGCTTCTGACATGCCTTCAATATTTTGCAACAACTCATCCTCAGTGCCATTAACTGCTACTGTTCTGAACAGGAATTGCTCCAGTTCTCACAAATGAAAGAGAAATCGTGTAAATGCATATATTTTCAATTATTTGACCCAATTCAAACAAGCACACAACCCAATATCTCTGAATTTAATGTATCAGGTGTGATCATTACCCTAGCCACCTTCAAGTGAGAATATACAAATCCAACTTTGCTAAAGGAGTTAACTAAAATGCTGTATGTTTGACTTTGATCTTTTTGTGTTTTGGCAGCTTTTGACTATTAATATTGAGTTTTGAAAAAGAGCTAATGGAATAAAGCTTAGCTGCCTCTAATCTTGGGGCATTTGCAAAATATATGAATTTATGTAAGGTCTGAAAAAAAAATAAAAGCAGATTTGAGGGAAAGAAGTCCTAACTCCAGAGGAAGAAAAGTACTAGTGTCCCCTCTATGTGAGCACAATTTATTTGGGGTCCTTTTCTGCTCTTTCAGTTGCTAAGGGAGCAAATGGTACAAACAACAACTACTGGTGTAAAAGTTCCCTTGTAGAGATGGTTCAAAGTAAAATTTATTATCAGAGTACATACATGCCAACACATACAACCCTGAGATTTTTTCCTGCAGGCATACATAGCAAATCTATAGAACAGTTGCTATAAACATCAAGAACTGTTAACTGTATACAAACTGTGCAAATGCAGATATAAGTAAATAGTAATAAATAACGAGCATGAAATAACTATGCCAGAGTCCTTAAGTGAGTGTAACTATCCCCTTTTGTTCAAGAGCCTGATGGTTGAGGGGTAGTAACTGTTCTCGAACCTGGTGATGCAAGTCCTGAGGCTCCTGTACCTTCCACTTGATGGCAGCAGCGAGAAAAGAGCATGGCCTGGGTGGTGGGGGTCTCTGATGATGGATGCTGCTTTTCTACAGCAACGTTTCATGTAGATGTGCTCAATGGTTGGGAAGGTTTTTATCCATAATGTGCTGGGCGGAATTTACCTTCCTTTTGTAGGATTTTTCGCTCTAAGACACTGGTGTTCCAATACTAGGTCGTAATGCACCCAGTCAGCACACTTTCCACCACAGAAGTTTACCAAGGTTTTCAATGTCATGACGAACCTCTGCAGTCTCCTGAGGAAGTAGAGGTGCTGTTTTACTTTCTTCGCAATTATATTTATATGATTGGTCCAGGACAGGTTCTCTAAGATAGTGACACCCAGGAATTTTAAGTTACTGACCCTCTCCATCACTGATCTTACAATGATTACTGGCTCATGGACCTCTGGTTTCCCTCTCCTGAAATCTACAATCAGTTCCTTGGTCTTATTGACCACTCAGCCAAGTTTTCAATCTCTCTCCTGTGTGCAGATTCATCACCCCCTTTGATACAGCCCACAATAGTGGTGTTGTCAGCAAACTTGTATATGGTTTTGGAGTTGTACTTAGCCACACGGTCATAGGTGTAAAGAGAGTAGAGCAGAGGGCTAAGTACACATCCCTGCAGTGCTCCTGTGATGATGGAGATTGTGGAGGAGATGTTTTTGCCAGTCTGAACTGACTAGGGTCCACAAGTGAGGAAATCCGGATCCAATTGCACAAGGGGATATTGAGGCCCAGGTCTTGGAGTTTATTAATTAGTTTTGAGGGGATGATGGTGTTAAGTGCCGACCTGTAATCGATAAATAATATTCTGATGTATGTACCTTTGCTGTCCAGATGTTCCAGGGTTGTGTGAAGAGCCCACAAGATAGCATCTGCTGTAGACCTGTTGCTTTGGTAGGTGAATTGAAGTGGATCCAAGTCACCATTCAGACAGGAACTGATGTACTTCAACACCAGCCTCTCAAAACACTTTATCACCATGGATGTAAGTGCTGCTGGGCGATAGTCATTTAGATAGGTTACGTGCTTTTCTCGGGCACTGGTATGATTGAAGTCTAATTGAAGCAGGTGGGTACCACACACTGCCGGATCAAGAGGTTGAACATATCTGTGAATACACCAGCCAGTTGGTTAGCACGTCTTCAGTGCTTGGCCTGGCACTCTGCCCGGACTGAATGCTTTCCTTGGATTCACTCTCTTGAAGGCAGCCCACACATCATCTTCAGATATTCAGACCAAAGGATTATTGGTAGTCTTCAGGGTATGCAAAGGTTCCTCCTTGTTCTGGTGGTCAAAGCAAGCTTAGAAGGCATTGAGCTCATCTGGAATTGAAGCAAAGCTGTGCCCTATGTTGCAAGATTTAGCTTTGTAGGAGATTATGGCATTCAAATCCTGCTGCAGATGCCAAGCATCCCTCGTTGATTCCAGTCTAGTCTGGAATCTCTACCACCCAAGAGATGGCTTTCCAAAGATCATATCTGCACCTCTTGTAGCATTTTTGATCTCCAGACTTGAATGCCTCTGATCTGGCTCTCAGCAGGTTCTGGATTTTAATGGTCATCTAGGGTTTCTGATTAGAGAAACCCTGAATGATTTTGTGGGGACACACTCATCTACAGCTGTTTTAATAAAGTCTGTAACGAGCCTGGTGCAGTCATTCAGGTCCTCAGATGAGTTCTTGAACATGACCCAGTCCACTGACTCAAGGCTATCCTGTAACTGTTCCTCAGCCTCCTGCAACCACCTCTTGGTTGTCTTGATCTCTGGAGCCTTGCTCTTTAGGCTCTGTTTGTATGCAAGTAGCAGGAGTACAGCCAAATGATCGGACTTGTTACAATGCGATCTCTGGAATGAATAATAGGCATTTCTTAACGTAGTGTAGCAGTGGTCTAGTGTGTTTGGACCTCTGAAGCAACAAGTTATGTGCTGGTGATAATTGAGTACTACTCATTTAAGAATGTTGGAATGATTGGGGCATGACTATGCAAGCGCGTGGACATCAGCCAGGTAGAACAGCGAGAAGAGTTTAAAGGGAGACAGCTTTATAGAGTGCGTGTTGGGAGTAGAGGAAGACAGAGTAGGAAGGCTTTGGCTTAGCGGGGCTTCAGTGCTAACAGGTCGAGGCGAGGTAGGTTGCCTGTGTAGAGTACAGACAGGAGATGTGTGTCTGATGCCAGTGTTCTGTGCTTGGTGTGAGATGTAGGAAGACCTGACGAAGCCCAGCCTCTCAGACAGCCACATTTGTGCCAGGTGCATCAAGCTGCAGCCCCTTAGGGACTGCGTTAGAGAACTGGAGGTACAGCTCAATGACCTTCGTCTGGTCAGGGAGAATGAGGTGGTGATAGAGAGGAGTTATAGGCAGGTAATCACCTAAGCCCTTGGGAGACAGATTAAGTGGGTAACAGTCAAGAGAGGGAAGGGCAAGAGTCAGATGCTAGAGAGTACCCCTGTGGCTATCCCCCTTAACAATAAGTACTCCTATTTGAGTACCGATGGGGGGAGGTCGGCCCACCTGTGGGAAGCAACAATGGCTGTGCCTCTGGCATAGAGTCTAGGCCTGTGGCTCAGAAGGGTAGGGAAAGGAAGAGGATGGCAGCAGTGATAGGGGACTCTATAGTTAAGGGGTCAGACAGGTGATTCTGTTGGCGCAGGAAAGAAATATGGATGGTAGTTTGCCTCCCAAGTGCCAAGGTCCAGGATGTTTCTCATCACATCCACGATATCCTGAAGTGGGACGGCGAACAGGAGATGTCGTGGTACATATTGGTACCAACGACATAGATAGGAAAGGGGAGGAGGTCCTGAAAACAGATTACTGGGAGTTAGGAAGGAATTTGAAAAGCAGGACCTCAAAAGTAGTAATCTCAGGATTACTGCCTGTGCCACGCAACAGTGAGTATAGCAATAGAATGAAGTGGAGGATAAATGCATGGCTGAGAGATTGGAGCAGAGGGCAGGGATTCAGATTTCTGGATCATTGGGACCTCTTTTGGGGCAGGCCTGACCTGTACAAAAAGGACGGGTTGCACTTGAATCCCAGGGGGACCAATATCCTGGCAGGGAGGTTTGCAAAGGTTATTGGGGAGAATTTAAACTAGAATTGCTGGAGGGTGGGAACCGTACTGAAGAGACTGAGGGAGACGGTTGGCTCACAAATAGAGAAAGCTTGGAGACAGTGCGAGAGGGAGGATAGGCAGGTGATAGAGAAGAGACGCGCTCAGACCGATGGTTTGAGATGTGTCTACAAACCCCATTTCCAGAAAAGTTCAGATATTTTCCAAAATGCAATAAAAACAAAAATCTGTGATATGTTAATTCATGTGAATCTTTATTTAACTGACAAAAGTACAAAGAAAAGATTTTCAATAGTTTTACTGACCAACTTAATTGTATTTTGTAAATATACACATTTAGAATTTGATG
The DNA here is from genome assembly GCF_030144855.1 of Hypanus sabinus. Taxonomy (NCBI): domain Eukaryota; kingdom Metazoa; phylum Chordata; class Chondrichthyes; order Myliobatiformes; family Dasyatidae; genus Hypanus; species Hypanus sabinus. The sequence goes on from NC_082714.1 coordinate 4,660,645, forward strand.
GCTGTAACACACTCAACAAAAGTTGGGACAGAGGCATGTTTACCATTGTGTTACATCATCTTTCCTTTTACTAACACTTTTTAATCGCTTTGGAACTGAGGATACTAATTGTAGTAGATTTGCAATTGGAAATTTTGTCCATTCTTGCTTGATATGAGACTTCAGCTGCTCAACAGTCCGTGGTCTCCGTTGTCTGATTCTCCTCTTCATGATGCGCCATACATTTTCAACAGGAGATAGATCTGGACTGGCAGCAGGCCAGTCAAGCACACACACTCTGTGTCTACAAAGCCACGTTGTTGTAGCCCATGCAGAATGTGGTCTGGCATTGTCCTGCTGAAATAAGCATGGACGTCCCGGGAAGAGACGTCGCCTTGATGGCAACATATGTCTCTCTAAAATCCTAATATACACCTCAGAGTCAATGGTACCTTCACATACATGCAACTCACCCATGCCGTGGGCACTGTTGCACCCCCATACCATCACAGATGCTGGCTTTTGCACCTTTCGCTGATGACAATCAGGATGGTCGTTTTCATCTTTGGCACAGAGAACTCGACGCCTGTTTTTTCTGAAAACTAGCTGAAATGTGGACTCATCTGACCACAGCACACTGTTCCACAGTCTTTCGGTCCATCTGAGATGAGCTCGGGCCCAGAGAACTCGCTGGCGTTTCTGCATAGAGTTGACATATGGCTTCCTCCTTGCGTAATACAGTTTCAAGTTGCATTTCTGGATGCAGCAACAGACTGTGTTAAGTGACAATGGTTTTCCGAAGTACTCCCGAGTCCAGGTAGCTATAATTGTCACAGTAGCATGACGGTTTCTTAGGCAGTGCCGCCTGAGGGCTGAAAGATCACGCGCATTCAACAGTGGTTTCCAACCTTGCCCTTTATGCACTGAGATTTCTCTGAATTCTCTGAATCTTTTCACAATATTATGTACTGTAGATGTTGAAAGACCTAAATTCTCTGCAATCTTGCATTGGGAAATGTTCCTTTTGAACTGACTAACAATTCTCTCAAGAATTTTGGCACAAAGGGGTGAGCCTCGACCCATCCTTGCTTGCAAAGTCTGAGCCTTTGATGGACGCTACTTTTATACTTTTATACCTCACCTGCTACCATTTAGCCTGCTTAATGTGGAGTCTTCCAAATCGGTGTTACTTGAATATTCTGTGCACTTTTCAATCTTATTTTAACTCTGTCCCAACTTTTGTTGAATGTGTTACAGCCATCAAATTCTGAATTTGTGTATATTTACAAAATACAATTAAGTTGGTCAGTAAAACTATTGAAAATCTTTTCTTTGTACTTTTGTCAGTTAAATAAAGGTTCACGTGAATTAACATATGCAGCGCTGCAATAACAACATGGAGTCGGTGAGCTGCAGTTGCAAAAGAGGTTTATTCAAACTTCGTGGCCTCGCTTTAAAGCATTCCCGATCCCACCCTCTCTGGGCGGGAATGCCATAGGGGGCACGTACTCACAGTCCCGTCCTACGCGCGGGCTTTTCCCCTTGCTGGTGAAACAGGCTTGGCACCCTCTTTGGGACCTGCCTCAATGCCGGCGCGCGCCACTTTGTGAGCCAGTTCGAGTGCACGGGGAAGTGGGTCGCCACATAACCCCCCCCCCCCCGAACCGGCGATTCACCCCCCAATGTCCACAGTCTGGGTAGGACTCTGTTTGGGAGGTCTGCCTCTGCGCCGCGGTGCCTGAATCTCAACCGGCTGCGCCAAGTCCACGTGGGCCAGTTTGAGTCGGTCCACTGTGGAAAACCTCCTCTTTCCCCCCCAATGTCCAGCACGACTGTGGATCCGTTGTTTCTGATCACCGTAAACGGCCCCTCGTAGGGCCGCTGTAGCAGTGCCCGATGTCTGCCCCGTCGTACAAAAACGAACTTACAGTTTTGCAGGTCTTTGGGTATGCAGGTCGGGTTCTGCCCATGCTGTGAAGTGGGTATGGGGGCCAGGTTACCGAGCCTCTCGTGTAGTCTGCCCAGGACTGCTGTGGGTTCTTCCTCTTGCCCCCTTGGGGCTGGTATGATCTCTCCTGGGATGACCAGAGGTGCGCCGTACACCAACTCGGCCGACGAGGCATGCAGGTCCTCTTTGGGCGCCATGTGGATTCCGAGCAGGACCCAGGGAAGCTTGTCTACCCAGTTAGGCACTTTGAGGCAGGCCATGAGAGCCGACTTCAGGTGACGGTGGAAATGCTCCACTAGTCCGTTCAACTGTGGGTGGTAGGCAGTTGTGTGATGCAGCTGTGTCCCCAAAAGGCTGGCCATAGCTGACCACAGGCTGGAGGTGAACTGGGCGCCTCTGTCGGAGGTCATGTGGGCTGGTACACCAAAGTGAGATACCCAGGTGGCAATCAGTGCCCGGGCGCAAGATTCGGAGGTGGTGTCGGTCGGCGGGACCGCCTCTGGCCATCTTGTGAACCGGTCCACCACAATAGTCAGGAGGTGCCGCGCTCCTCACGACACTGGCAGGGGGCCCACAATATCCACATGAATGTGGTCGAAACGCCGGCGGGTGGGGTGGAACTGCTGCAGCAGAGCTTTGGTGTGCCGCTGCACCTTGGCTTTTTGGCAGTGCATGCACATTTTGGCCCATTCACTGACTTCCTTGCGGAGTCCGTGCCAAACGAACCTGCTGGCTACCATCTGGACGGTTGTCCTGATGGAGGGGTGCGCTAAGTTATAAATGGAGTCAAAAATGCGCCGCTGCCGGGACGATGGGGCGGGGTTGGCCGGTGGTTACGTCACAGAGTAGGGTCCTCTCACCTGGGCCTACGGGGAGGTCCTGGAGCTGCAAACCGGAGACTGCCGTCCTGTAACTAGGGATCTCCTCGTCTGCCTGCTGCACCTCTGCCAGCGCTTCATAGTCCCTGGGACAGTGCTTGGATGTTAGGGCGGGAGAGGGCGTCCGCCACGACAGTGTCCTTTCCCAAGACATGCCAGACATCCGTCGTGTATTCAGAGATGTAGGACAGATGTCGCTGCTGGCGGAACGACCAGGGGTCGGATGCTTTCGTGAACGCAAAGGTAAGCAGTTTGTGGTCCATGAAGGTGGTGAAGGGCCTACCTTCTAAGAAGTACCTGAAATGCCGGATTGCCAGGTATAGCGCCAACAGTTCCCGGTCGAAAGCACTGTATTTGAGTTCGGGTGGTCGTAGGTGTTTGCTGAAAAATGCCAGGGGTTGCCAGCAACCCTCAATGAGTTGTTCCAGCACTCCACCGACTGCCGTGTTGGATGCGTCCACTGTGAGGGCAGTAGGGACATCCGTTCTGGGGTGCTCTAGTATCGTGGCATTTGCCAAGGCTTCTTTGGTTTTAATGAAAGCGGCGGCGGACTCCTTGTCCCAGGTAATGTCCTTGCCCTTTCCCAACATCAGGGCGAACAGGGGGTGTATGATTCGGGCAGCTGAAGGGAGGATGCGGTGGTAGAAATTCACCATACCCACGAATTCCTTAAGGCCTTTGATTGTGTTGAGTTGGGGGAAATGGCGGACCGCGTCTACCTTGGCGGGCAGAGGGGTTGCCCCGTCTTTAGTAATCCTGTGGCCCAGGAAGTCGATGGTGTCGAGCCTGAACTGGCATTTGGCCGGGTTGATTGTCAGGCCGTATTCACTCAGTCGGGCGTAGAGTTGACGGAGGTGGGACAGATGCTTCTGAAGACTGCTGCTGGCTATGAGGATGTCATCCAAATAGATGAAAGCGAAGTGCAGGTCGCGTCCCACCGAGTCCATTAACCGCTGAAAGGTCTGTGTGGCATTCTTTAGGCCGAACAGCATGCAGAGGAACTTGAAAAGGCGAAAGGGATGATGAGTGCCGTTTTGGGGACATCGTCCGGATGCATCAGGATTGGATGGTATCCCTGGACAAGGTCTACCTTGGAGAAGATCCGTGTACCGTGCAGGTTTGCTGCAAAGTCCTGAATGTGCAGCACAGGGTAGTGGTCCGGTGTTGTAGCCTCGTTCAGCGTGCGGTAGTCGCCGCATGGTCTCCAGCCCCCTGTTGCTTTGGGCAGCATGTGCAGGGGGGAGGCCCATGGGCTGTCAGACCGCCGTATGATCCCTAATTCCTCCATCCTCTTGAACTCCTCCTTCGCCAGTCGGAGCTTGGGGCCAGTTGGGGGAAGCCTTCGAGCACGGGCATGGAGGGGTGGTCCTTGTGTCGGGATGTGGTGCTGTACGCTGTGTCTGGGCATGGCTACCATGAACTGTGGTGTCAGAACCGATGGGAAATCCTCCAGGACTCTGGTGAAGTCGTTGTCGGACAGCATGATGGAGTCTAAGTGTGGGGCCGGCAACTGGGCTTCACCCAGGGAGAACATTTGAAAGGTCTCAGCGTGGACCAGTCTCTTCCTGGGCAGGTCGACCAGGTCACAAAAAATCTGCTCCTAGGAGCGGTTGGGCTACGGCGGCCAGTGTGAAGTCCCACGTGAACTGGCTGGAGCCGAACTGTAGCCGCACTGTACGGGTGCCGTAGGTCCTTACTGTGCTGCCGTTCGCGGCCCTCAGGGTGGGACCTGGTTCTCTGTTGCGGGTGTAGTAACTCGTCGGAGGTAAGACACTGATCTCGGCTCCAGTGTCGACCAAAAAGCAGCGTCCCGACTGCTTGTCCCAGACATACAAGAAGCTATCCCAATGGCCAGCTGCCGTAGCCATCAGCGGCGGCTGGCCCTGGCGTTTCCCAGGAACTTGCAGGGCGGGCTACAGTGGCGAGCTTCTGCGCCCCTGTGGTGAGCTACATATACCTGTCTGGACACGCCCCCCTGCTGACTGCTCCTGTGGCTCCTCCCACGGACCCCGGTATAAAGGCGATTGGAGACACAGCCCTGGGTTCAGTCTCCAGGATGTAGTGTGGTGGTCACTTGCTGCTTGTTCTTTCTTTCAGCCAATAAAAGCCTACATCTCGCCTCATGTCTCCGAGAGTTATTGATGGTGCATCAATTTTATTGGCCGGAAGTTTTAAAACATGGAGAGTATTTTACGTCCGGAAAAATTAGACTTGGACCCTCAAGCTCCAGAAGCAGCTCTTGCCTTTGAACTCTGGCTTGCATGCTTCCAATCATTATTGGAAGTGATTCCAGTGACTGAACCTGCTACAATGTACAAAATCCTCCTTTCCAGAGTCAGTCCGAAAGTATTCTCCCTTATCAGAGACCTGCCGACCCACCAAGGGGCACTGGACGCCCTCAAAAGACAGTACCTGCAGCCGGTGAACACCGTCTATGCAAGACATAGTTTGGCGATGCGGCGGCAGTGAACCGGCGAGTCGAGCGGGGATTTTCTCAGAGCCCTACAGACACTCGTGCGGGTCTGCGACTGTAAGGGACTAATGGCGGAACAGCATGTGGAGCTCCTGGTATGAGACGCCTTCATTACGGGGTCAGGTCAATGTACGTGCGCCAGTGGCTGCTGGAAAATGCTGATCTTACCTTACACTCGGCGATCGAGACACGCTGGAGACTGCTCTGCACAACGTTGATGCTGTCCAGCCGCACGATCCCCCGCCGGTCCCGTGGACGCCACAGACCCCGCCACCTGCACACCTCCAGTCAGGCCGGAACCAGCACAACCACCGTCTCCAGTGCAATCACCACCGGCACCTATGCAATCACAGCCGGTGCTACGTAGTTCGCAGCGACGTATGCCTGGTGATCTGTGTGACGGACGTCCCATTCTCCTTCTTGGCTTTCCACAGCACGGCTGCCTGGACCGCCACCTTCTGGGAGTCGCTGAAATCCGCGTCAGACAGCAGCAGGCATATGTCCTCGGGCAGCTGCTCCAGGAACGCCTGTTCAAACATGAAGCAGGGCTTGTGACCTCCAGCCAGGGACAGCATCTCGTTCATCAAAGCTGATGGTGGCCTGTCCCCCAAATCATCCAGATCCAGTAAGCGGGCAGCTAGCTCGCGCAGTGAGAGTCCAAAAGTCCTTATGAACAAGGCTTTGAATTCTGTGTATTTGCCGTCCGCTGGGGGCGATTGTATGAACTCCGCAACCTGGGCGGCTGTCTCCTGGTCAAGGGAGCTCACCACGTAGTAGTAACATGTGGCATCCGAGGTTATCCGCCGAATGTGGAATTGGGCTTCTGCTTGCTGGAACCATAGGCGAGGTCACAGCATCCAAAAGCTTGGCAGTTTTAACAAAACTGCATGAACAGATGCGGTGTCGTTCATCTCTGGTCCAAATATCGTTTGGGCCGTCAGGGTCACCAATTGTAGCGGTGTGCTACACGCAGTGCTGCAATAACGACACGGAGTCGGTGAGCTGCAGTTACAAAAGAGGTTTATTCAAACTTTGCGGCCTCGCTTTAAAGCCTTCCTGATCCCGCCCTCCCTGGGCGGGAATGCCATAGGGGGCACGTATTCACAGTCCTGTCCCACGCACGGGATTTTCCCCTTGCTGGTGAAGCAGGCTTGGCGCCCTCTTTGGGACTTGCCTCAATGCCGGCGCGCGCCACTTTGTGAGCCAGTTCGAGTGCGCTGGGAAGTGGGTCGCAACAATATCACAGATTTTTGCTTTTATTGCATTTTGGAAAATATCCCAACTTTTCTGGAAGTGGGGTTTGTATTTTAGTGCAAGGAGTATTATGAACCAAGTGGATGAGCTTAGAGCATGGATCAATACTTGGAGCTATGATGTTGTGGCCATTACAGAGACTTGAATGGCTCAGGGGCAGGAATGGTTACTTAGAGTGCCAGGCTTTAAATGTTTCAGAAAGGACGGGGAGGGAGACAAAAGAGGTGGGGGCGTGGCACTGTTGATCAGAGATAGTGTCACAGCTGCAGAAAAGGAGGAAGTCATTGAGGGATTGTCTACGGAGTCCCTGTGGGTGGAAGTTAGGAACAGGAAGTGGTCAATAACTCTACTGGGTGTTTTTGATAGACTACCCAATAGTAACAGGGACATTGAGGAGCAGATAGGGAGATAGATTCTGGTAACATGTAAGTATAACAGGGTTTTTGTGGTGGGAGATTTTACTTTCCCAAATATCGATTGGCATCTCCCTGGAGTGAGTGGTTTTGATGGGGTGGAGTTTGTTAGATGTGTTTAGGAAGTTTTCTTGACACAGTATGTAGATAAGCCTACAAAAGGAGAGGCTGTACTTGATCTGGTATTGGTAAGTGAACCTGGTCAGGTGTCAAATCTGTCAGTGGGACAGCATTTTAGAGATAGTGATCACAATTCTATCTCCTTTACCAAAGCATTTGAGAGAGAGACAGGAACAGATAGGAAAGTCTTTAATTGGAGTAAGGGGAAATATGAGGTTATCAGGCAGGAATTTGGAAACATAAATTGGAAACAGATATTCTCAGGGAAATGTAGGGGAAAAATGTGGCAAATGTTCAGGGGATATTTGTGTGGAGTTCCATCTCAATGAGATGGAAAGGATGGTAAGGTACAGGAACCGTAGTGTACAAAGACTTGTAAATCTAATCAAGAAGAAAAGAAGAGCTTACGAAAGGTTAAAAAAAAACTAGGTAATGATAGAGATCTAGTTGATTATAAGGCTAACAGGAAGGAGCTTAAGAATGAAATTAGGAGAGTCAGAAGGGGCCATGAGAAGGCCTTGGCAGACAGGATTAAGGAAAACCCCAAGGCATTCTACAAGTATGTGAAGAGCAAGAGGATAAGACGTGAGAGAATAGGACCAATCAAGTGTGACAGTGGAAAAGTGTGTATGGAACCGGAGGAGATAGCAGAGGTATTTAATAAATACTTTGCTTCAGTATTCACTACAGAAGACGATCTTGGCGATTGACTTACAGCGGACTGAAAAGCTTGAGCATGTAGATATTAAGGACTTTCATATGAAGAAAGACTGGATCAACTAGGCTTATACTCACTGGAATTTAGAAGATTGAGGGGGGATCTTATTGAAACATATAAAATTCTAAAGGGATTGGACAGGCTAGATACAGGAAGATTGTTTCCGATGTTGGGGAAGTCCAGAATGAGGGGTCACAGTTTGAGGATAAAGGGGAAGCCTTTTAGGACTGAGATGAGGAAAAACTTCTTCACACAGAGAGGGGTGAATCTGTGGAATTCTCTGCCACAGGAAACAGTTGAGGCCGGTTCATTGGCTATATTTAAGAGCAAGTTAGATATGGCCCTTGTGGCTAAAGGGATTGGGGGTATGGAGAGAAAGCAGGTACAGGGTTCTGAGTTGGATGATCAGCCATGATCATGCTGAATGGCGATGCAGGCTCAAAGAGCTGAATGGCCTACTCCTGCACCTTTTTTCTATGTTTCTATAAGTCACCAGGACTGGACAGGTTGTACCCCAGGCTACTGTGGGAATTGAGGGAGGAGATTGCTGAGCCTCTGGCGATATCTTTGCATCATCAATGTGGTTGGGAGAGATTCCGGAGGATTGGAGAATTGCAGATATTGATCCCTTATTCAAGAAAGAGAGTAGAGATGGCCGAGGAAATTATAGACCAGTGAGTCTTACTTCAGTGGTTGGTAAGTTATATAACATATAACCATATAACAATTACAGCATGGAAACAGGCCATCTCGGCCCTTCTAGTCCATGCCAAACACTTACTCTCACCTAGTCCCACTGGCCCACACTCAGCCCATAACCCTCCATTCCTTTCCTGTCCATATACCTATCTAATTTTACTTTAAATGACAATACTGAACCTGCCTCTACCACTTCTACTGGAAGCTCGTTCCACACAGCTACCGCTCTCTGCCCCTTAACTCTCAACTCATGTCCTCTTGTTTGAATCTCCCCTACTCTCAATGGAAAAAGCCTATCCACGTCAACTCTATCTATCCCCTTCATAATTTTAAATACCTCTATCAAGTCCCCCCTCAACCTTCTCCGCTCCAAAGAATAAAGACCTAACTTATTCAACCTTTCCCTGTAACTTAAGTGCTGAAACCCAGGTAACATTCTAGTAAATCTTCACTGTACTCTCTCTATTTTGTTGACATCTTTCCTATAATTTGATGACCAGAACTGTACACAATACTCCAAATTCGGCCATACCAATGCCTTGTACAATTTTAACATTACATCTCAACTCCTATACTCGGTGCTCTGATTTATAAAGGCCAGCATACCAAAAGCTTTCTTCACCACCCTATCCACATGCGATTCCACCTTCAGGGAACTATGCACCATTATTCCTAGATCACTCTGTTCTACTGCGTTCTTCAATGCCCTACCATTTACCATGTATGTCCTATTTGGATTATTCCTACCAAAATGTAGCATCTCACACTTATCAGCATAAACTCTATCTGCCATCATTCATCCCACTCTTCTAACTGGCCTAAATCTCTCTGCAAGCTTTGAAAACCTACTTCATTATCCACGACGATACCTACCTTAGTATCATCTGCATACTTACTAATCCAATTTACCACCCCATCATCCAAATCATTAATGTATATGACAAACAACACTGGACCCAGTACAGATCCCTGAGGCACACCACTAGTCACTGGCCTCCAACCTGACAAACAGTTATCCACCACTACTCTCTGGCATCTCCCATCCAGCCACTGTTGAAGTTGATGGAGAAGATCCTGAGAAGCAGGATTTATGAACATTTGTGAACATAATCATAATATAATTAGGAATAGTCAGCATTGCTTTGTAAAATGCAGGTCGTACCTTACGAGTCTGATTGAATTTTTGAGAATGTGACCAAACACATTGATGAAGGTAGAGCCATAGATGTCGTGTATATGGATTTGAGCAAGGCATTTGATAAGGTACCCCATGCAAGGCTTATTGAGAAAGTAAGGAGGCGTGGGATCCAAAGGGACATTGCTTTGTGGATCCAGAATTTACTTGCCCACAAAAGGTAAAGAGTGGTTGTAGACAGGTCCTATTCTGCATGGAGGTCAGTGACCAGTGGTGTGCCTCAGGGATCTGTTCTGAGACCCCTATTCTTTGTGATCTTTATAAATGACCTGGATGAGGAAGTGGAGGGATGGGTTAATAAATTTGCTGATGATACAAAGGTTGGAGGTGTTGTGGGTAGTGTGGAGGGCTGTTAGAGGTTACAGTGGAACATTGACAGGATGCAAAACTGGGCTGAGAAATGGCAGATGGAGTTCAATCCAGATAAGTGTGAGGTGGTTTATTTTGGTAGGTCAAATATAATGGCAGAATATAGTATTAATGGTAAGATGCTTGGCAGTGTAGAGGATCAGAGGGATCTTGGGATCCGAGTCCATAGGACACTCAAAGCTGCAGCGCAGGTTGACTCTGCGGTTAAGAAGGTATACAGTGCATTGGCCTTCATCAACCGGGGGATTGAGTTTAAGAGCTGAGAGGTAATGTTGCAGCTATATAAGACCCAGGTCAGACCCCACTTGGAGTACTGTGCTCAGTTCTGGTTGCCTCAGTACAGGAAGGACGTGGAAACCATAGAAAGGGTGCAGAGGAGATTTATAAGGATGTTGCCTGAATTGGGGAGTGTGCCTTATGAGAATAGGATGAGTGAACTTGGCCTTTTCTCCTTGGAGCTACGGACAATGAGAGGTGACTTGATAGATATGTACAAGATAATGAGAGGCATTGATCATGTGGATAGTCTGAGGCTTTTCCAGGGCTGAAATGGCTAACATGAAAAAGCACAGTTTTAAGGTGCTTGCAAGTAGGTACAGAAGAGATGTCAGGGGAAAGTTCTTTACACGGAGTGTGTGGAATGGGCTGCCAGCGGCGGTGATGGAGGTGAATACAATAGAGTCTTTTAAGAGATTCCTGGATAAGTTCATGGAGCTTAGAAAAATAGAGGGCTATGGGTAACTCTAGGGAATTTCCAAGGTAAGGACATGTTCAGCACAGCTTTGTGGGCCGAAGGGCCTGTATTGTGCTGTAGGTTTTCTGTGTTTCCATTTTTCTATGTAAGAATGTTGAAATGGCATTAAATGTTAAACTTACTGCACTGAAATAGGCACATAATTTAAATGGAAGGTAGGAGCCATTTTGACCTAAATGATTTATAGGTCATTTGGATTGACATTATTAATGATGGTATTTTTTCACTTTCTGAATTAAAGCACCACTCTCTACTTTAGTAATAATAAATACTTTATTGATCCTGAGTGGGGAAATTCTTTTGTTACAGCAGCAACATTTAAAAGCACAATGAGTACAGAATAATATATACAGTAATTTACCAATGTGCAATAATAATGTACGGAATAATAAAACAGAGCCTATTGTACTGTGATGCGTGTTCACTTGTCACACAGTGATGAACTGTTGTACATGCTTCTTGCATTTGGCAGGAAAGGTTTTCTGTAATGAACCTTATGACAGCGGAGCTGAATGAGTCTGTTCGAAAGGATGTTCCGCTGCTTATTCAGTTCATCATGGAGAGGATGTGTAAGATTGTCCATAATGGATAACAATTTGTTTAGTGACCTCCTCTCCACCACTAACTCAAAGGAGTCCAGGTTGTAGCCAAGCATGAATCCCATCTTTTTGATGAGCTTATTTAGACTTTTCGTATCACTAGCGCTGATGCTGCTCCCCCAACATAAAGCCACAAAGTTATGTTGCATAACTTGCAACAGTACATCTAGGACACTGAACAGGACATCTAGGACATCCGGCCCACAAATGAATTAAATCAATGACTCCTAATTCATGCGTCTATCTAAGAGTCTCTTAAATACTTCTATGCTATCTGCCTCTACCACCACCTCTGGCAGTGCAATCCAGGCACCCACCATTCTCACTGGTTTCTGCCCCCTCCTTTCCAGTCCTGGTGCAGGGTCTTGGCCAGAAACATCAACTGTTTATTCCTTTGCATAGATGTTGTCTGACTTGCCGGGTTCCACCAGTATTTTGTATGTGTTGCTCAAAATTTCTATCATCTGTAGGATCTTTTGTGTTTATTAACATCTCCTTTCCTACTCCTCCCCCCCCCCCCCCCCACCTTAAACACATGCCACAATATTTCAATCCTGGGCAAAAAGGTACCTGCAGCCTATCTATGCCTTGCATAATTTTATGTGAAGTCAAGACAAGACAAGTAACATTTATTGTCATTTCCACCATAACTGCTGGTACAGTACACAGTAAAAATGAGACAATGTTTTTCAGGACCATGGTGCTACATGAAACAGTACAAAAACTACACTGAACTACGTAAAAACAACACACACACAAAAAAGCTACACTAGATTACAAACCTACCCAGGTTATGATGTGTTTATCATAAACTTCAGCCTTCACCGCTCTAGAAAAAGCAGCTGCAGTTTGTCCAACCTCTCTTTGTAGAACTTCCTGGCAAACCACTTGTGCACCTTTCCAAAGCCTCCACATCCTTTCTGTAGTGAGGTGAGCAGAATTGAATGCAATATTCTAAATGCAGCTAAGCTAGTCTTATAAAGCTGAAACACAACTTCCCGGCTCAAACTCAAAACCCTTGAACTCAGACAAGCCTTCTTTTCCACCTTATCAACCTAGAATATCTGTGGTTACTTTCAGGGTGCCATGCATCTGAATCCCAAGGTCTCTCTGTTCATTAATGTTATTAAGAATCCTGACATTCACTCCATACTCCCTTTTTGCTGGATCTCCCAAAGTGCAGCATCTCACACTTGCCTGGGTTAAACTCCATCTGCCACTCCTCCCTCTGATTTGTATCCCACTGTATCCTTCGGCAATCTTCTGTGTAATCCTTAACTCCATCAATCTCAGCACCATTTGCAAACTCACCCCACCACATTTTCATCCAAATCATATTCAACATCCCTGTAATATTTAAGTTAAATTAGTTAATGTGCCAAGATTGAATAATTGGTATCTTCTGTCAGCCTTTTTTAAAAAAAAAGTTTTATTGCTTTTTGCATTAATTTTACATTTGAAGAATTACCGCAGGAGCGGTATAACAAAGAAATTAGTATTAAAGGATTTTAACTCCTGAAAGGTGTAATTCTCCGGCTTTTTGCATAGGTGCAGAATGTTTGCAGTAACTTGCATTTTCAGTGAAATTTTGATTTGAGTGTTGCTATGGTGACACAAGTGAATCTTTGGCTTTGCCTTGCATGTGATACAAAAGGTGTCATGTGACCTTTAACATTCCATTTAAAATTTTCAATATGATTCTGGCGGTACTGAGTTGCTATTCTCTTCTGTGTTATATCTGTGCTGTACAATAAATTAATCAAAGATACTGGTTTATTTCTTACTGGGTATTTTTTGACAATCATTATGGATTTCTTGCAGACATAATGTCCACCTAGCTGTCAATATTGAAAATTTCAATTCCAATATTGTCAGTGCAAAGGAGATGAGAGAGATTTGGTCCTGGATCCCAGAACGATTTGCACTTTGCCAACCAATGTTGATTTTCTCTACGATGGACCATGGTTATAGTTTGAACAGGTAAATATGAGCTCCTTGTAATGAAGATTTTGTATAATTTCAAACACTTTTTTTCCTGTGTGATTTACAAAATAGTCACAAGATGGACAAATCTATAAGTAAGTTTTTTATCAAAGTACATGCATGTACATAATCTACCCTGAGATTCATTATCTTGCAGACTTCATGGTAACTAGAAAGAAACACAATAGAGTCAATGAAAAACCACACACAATGAAGATGGACAAACAACCAATGTGCAAAAGATAACAAACTGTGCAAATACAGATAGAGAAAAAAATAATAATAAATAGTAAATATTGAGATCATTAGTTGTAGAGTCCTTGAAAGGGAGTATATAGGTTGTGGGAACAGTTCAGTGTTGAGGTGAATGAAGTTATCCCCTCTGGTTCAACAGCCTGATGGTTGAAGGAAAATACAGCTGAGGTTGTTGTTAAGTACTGTGTTCTATACTGGAAAACTTATTGACTCACTTAAGATTAGCTTAGATTTATTAATCACATGTAGATCAAAACATGCAGTGAAATATGAAATACAGTTTGCGCAAACAACTAATGCAGTCTGAGGATGTGGTGGGGACAGCCCACAACGGTCACTCTGCTTCCAGCAACAACATGGCATGCTTATAATGTTCTGCAGAACAACATGCAGGCACCATACAGCAAGACAGACTCAACAACAGCAAACAAACCCCTTCCTACCCCCTCACCCTCCCTCCTTTGGGGATCACTGGCACTGGTCCTCGGGGTTTGCCAACCGTGGTCCTTGACTTTGGGGATCACAGGACTTTGTTCTCAGCGCCTGCCAACCCATGTCTGGAATTGTTGGCCTTTGACCCCAGAGTGATCCAACCTGGACTTCATTATCTGGAGCCTGCCCCAACTTTTCATTTACTGCCCCTGACGTCTAGCTCTCCCTCTTCCCTGTCTGTAGACCCTTACCTGACTCCACACTTACTGTGTTAGCCACGTCTTTGTTGGACATCACTGCTCGGCATCATATGCAGATTCCCATTATAATGATATAATGCTGAGGTTTGATAAGGCATGAGTCAGACTGCATTTGGTTTATTGTGAGTAGTTTTGGGACCTTTATGTAAGAAAAGTTGTGCTGGCATTGGAGAGGGTCCAGAGGGAGTTCACAAGAATAAAAGGGTTAATATGTAAGGAGTGTTACATGGTTCCAGGCCTGTATTCACTGGAGTTTACAAGACTGAGGGGGGAATCTTATGGTAAGTTGACGGAGAAGATCTTGAGAGGCAGAATTTATGAACATTTGGAGAGGCATAATATGATTAGGAATAGTCAGCATGGCTTTGTCAAAGGCAGGTCATGCCTTACAAGCCTGATTTCAGCAAGGCATTTGATAAGTTACCCCATGCAAGGCTTATTGAGAAAGTAAGGAGGCCTGGGATCCAAGGGGGCATTGCTTTGTGGATCCAGAACTGGCTTGCCCACAGAAGGCAAAGAATGGTTGTAGACGGGTCATATTCTGGGTCATTGAGACCGTTGACCAGTGGCGTGCCTCAGGGATCTGTTCTGGGACCCCTATTCTTTGTGATTTTAATAAATGACCTGGATGAGGAAGTGGAGGGATGGGTTAGTAAATTTGCTGATGACACAAAGGTTGGGTGTGTTGTGGATAGTGTGGAGGGCTGTCAGAGGTTACAACAGAACATTGATAGGATGCAAAACTGGGCTGAGAAGTGGCAGATGGAGTTCAATCCAGATTAGTGTGAGGTGGTTTATTTTGGTAGGTCAAATATGATGGCAGAATATAGTATTAATGCTAAGACTCTTGCAAGTGGGGAGGATCAGAGGGATCTTGGAATCTGAGTCCATAGGACACTCAAAGCAGCTACACGGTTTGACTCTGGGGTTCAGAAGGCATACGGTGCATTGGCCTTCATCAATCGTGGGATTGAGTTTAGGAGCCGAGAGGTAATGTTGCAGCTATATAGGACCCCTGGTCAGACCCCACTTGGAGTACTGTGCTCAATTCTGGTCGCCTCATTATAGGAAGGACGTGGAAACCATAGAAAGGGTGCAGAGGAGATTTACAAGGATGTTGCCTGAATTGGGGAGCATGCCCTATGAGAATACATTAAGTGAACTTGGCCTTTTCTCCTTGGAGTGGCGGAGGATGAGAGGTGACCTGATAGAGGTGTATAAGATAATGAGAGGCATTGATCGTGTGGATAGTCAGAGGCTTTTTCTGAGGGCTGAAATGGCTAGCATGAGAGGGCATAGTTTTTAGCTGCTAGGAAGTAGGTACAGATGTCAGGGGTGAGTATTCTACACAGAGAATGGTGAGTGCATGGAATGGGCTGCCAGTGGCAATGGTGGAGGCAGAAACGATAGGGTCTTTTAAGTGACTCCTGGATGGCTAGGTGGAGCTTAGCGACAGAGGATTTGACACAGTTTATACAAGGCCTGCAGCACAGGTTGTTAGGGACTGCCACTTACAACCGTTTGCTCAACCATCTGCTGAATTTGTACATTCAATCTAGTTTGGAGGTATACATTTAGAATAGCAGCCTGAAGATAGCAAAACTAAGGCACAGTTTTGCTTAAGGAACCCAAGTGAGCTTTTCTTTTGATTTTCAGATTTTACAGTCATTGTGAGGGTTATGAGCCAACCATCATTCTCATCAAAACAACTCAGGATGAGGTAGGTGCCATGTTTACTATATCAGATGTGGATTTCGAATCTTTTGAAGCCAAGTAGTATTGTGATGTCAAGTATCAGTGGTAAATAAAACACAGAAAAGATCTATAAAATGGAAGTATTATCCCCGAGAAGCTTGGCAAATGTTAAAGGTCAAGATAATAGGTACAAGAATCCTGATGTCCGCCAACCCAATGAGAACCTGCAGGTGCTACTGTTGCCAGAGAAAGCTATGTCTGACAACAGTAATGGAACTTCAAAGTTCAAAATAAATTTGTTATTAAAGTACATGTATGTCTCCATCTACAACCCTGAAATTTGTTTTATTCTGGGCATTCACAGTAAATAAGAGAAACACAATAAAATCAATGAAATTCCACAATGATCTAAAGCTTCCAGGGGAGACTCTGGATTTGGCTTTAATTTCTTATTATTTGAACAAATCAGTTTTGCTATGGACATTCTTTAAGAATTACTTTCCATAGATTCAAGTTGAAGTCCAAAACTAAATATTGGTTTGAAATTCAAAGTTCAAAGTAAATATATTATCGAAGTGTGTGTGTGTGTGTAATGATGCAACCAGGCAATGTACTCTCCAGCACACATTTATAAAAGTTTGTCATTGTTTTAGATGACATGCCAAATCTTCTCAATCTAAGACAGTAGCAGTACACACTGCCGTGCTTTCTTTGTAATGGCACTTGCGTGCTGGACCCAGAATAGGTTCTCTGAAATGATAAAAGAGGAATTTAAAGCAGCTGACCCTGTTCACCTTTATGAGGGCTGTCTCATGGACCTCCACTTTTCTCTTCCTGATCAGCTCCTTGGTCTTGCTGACATTGAGTTGAGAGGTGGTTGTTGTGGCACCACTCAGCCAGACTTTAAAAAGAAACTTTTGTGGGATTTTGGCTTTTTTCAGCAGTTCAGTTACAGTTCATTAGCAAGGGTTATGTGAGTGAACCTGTGTTAAAATGGGAAAGCTTTGTCTCATCAGGCCTCGGCAATAAGTTTTGGTTGAGGTAAGTGTCATCTTCTTTCTTCATTTTTGCCTGTTAGTGCAGATTTAGAGAATGGCTCCAAGAGCTGTGTTGTGTTCTTTAAGTGAAATGTGGGAATTCTGGGAGAACTCCAGCCTCTCAGATAACCACATCTGCACCAGTTGCACTGAGCTGCAGCTCCTCAGAGAAGGTGTCGAGGAACTGGAGCTGCAGTGTGATTACCTCTGCTTGTATGTGAAACTGTTGGTTTACAAGAAGAAGCAATATATCGTGGGATTGTCAGGAAGGACAGGCAAATGATAGGACAAAATTGCAGTCAGTGGGATGAGTTGTGGTTTAAAAGGAGGACAAAATCAAAAGGATGACAGATACAGGACTGAGAGTGTTGCATTGAATGCATACAGTATACAGAATAAAGTAGAAGATCTTGTAGTGCAGTTAGACATTAGCAGGTGTGATATTGGCATCAATGAGTCTTGGCTGAAAGGTGATAGATGGGAACATAACATCCAAAGATACACATTGTATCGTAAGGGTGGGCAGATAGTTAGAGGAGATGTGGTGGCTCTGTTGGTTTAAAAAAAAGAAATCAAATCCTTAGAAAGAGGTGACACTCTGAGGAAGAATGGACAATAATATGGAGGTATCAATGGAAGTGTACCAGTTCACAGAAATGGAGGGAGGTTAGACAGAAAAATTTAAAGATATTTTATTACACCCTCTCAGAAATCCCATTATAATAGTAACCTCCCTGTTTACTGGAGAAATTGTGGAAATCAAAATGCAAACCATAATTATATTTTCTGGGAATGCCCCATTATCAAAAACTTGGAGTGGGATACACAATGTACATTTAAAGACATCTTTAAATGTGAATTACCCTTAGAGAGTAAGACCATATATTTGGGTATATACCTCAAGAATGGTTGAAAAGAGATAAATATTTAATGAAAATACTGTTGGTGGCTGGTAAAAAGCCTCTTACTAGGAAATGGTTATCACAGGAGAGCCCAACCTTAAAAGCATGGATGGAAATTACAATGGACATTTACAAAATGGAGAAGATAACAGCATCTGTTAATCATAAGTTGGAACAATTTGATTTATACTGGGAAAAATGGTTTAACTACGTAACACCTCATAGGCCTGATTTTATCCTCACAAATCACTGAATATGTTGTAAAAAAAAAGATCACTTCCTACTTGTACAGGGGGAATGTCAGAGGTAGTTTTTTTTTAAAGAGTTGTGGGTGCATGGAACATGCTGCTAGGGGTGGTGGGAGAGTCAGGTACACTAGGGACATTTAAGAGACTCTGAGTAGGCACATAAATGATAGAAAAATAATAGGCAATATGGGAAGAAAGGCTTCAATTGATTTTGGATTATGTTAAAGGGCCTGTTCTGTGCTTACTGTTCTATGAAAGTGTTAGTACTCTGGTTCCGATGACTCAGATATGAATATACAATGTATGAATGGTAGGTTTGAGAATGTTATAGATGTTAGGCGACACAATAGCCTAGTGGTTAGTATAAAGTATGCCACCATGTTCTGTGTTCTTCAGGAAGGAGCCAGACAAGCTCTTGTCATCCTTTGGGTTTAGGGTTATTGTAAATCTGGTGGGCCCTGGCTGAACCTGTCATTGTGTCCTTATGTTAACAGGTCTGTGGAGCCTACCTTTCAACTGACTGGAGAGAAAGAAGGCGGGAAGGAAACAAGCTAAGCTATTTTGGCACAGGGGAATGCTTTGTGTTCAAGGTATGACAGTCATTTCCTTTTTGCTATTGCTGCATTATTTTTGGCTCCTTGCTTCTGAAAGGCCAGAAATTCATGCTAACTCAGCTTTGGCACATAAATGGCACCATGACAAACAGCAAGTGTTTGCTAAAGTGTTTGCTGACTACACATTCTCTGTAAATGTACTGTGTCATTGGAACGAATTGTCTTTGTAATTTCTTGAATACAATGCCCTTGAGTTTAACAAATGCTAAATGCTGTTAGTTATAATTTTTTAGCTCCTTACTGGTTAAAATTGCCATCATTTTCTGATATGTTGTTCCATTGGAAAAGTTGAACTTTGTATTAACTATCAAGGTTTTTCACTTTAATCTTCTAGACAGTAAGGACTGACCATAAGGCTTTCTGATGGATCTATTTGCTGATTATTCTACAGTCTGTAGTTTACATTGGTTTGACTGTTTTAAAAATTGGAGTTGAGATATTGTTTTGTGATTTATATAAATAATTTGGATTAAAAATTTAAGTGAACTGATTAGTAAGATTTACAGACAACGCAAAAATTGTTAAAATTGTAGATGATGAGGAAGGTTGACAAAGGGTTGAGCAGGATACAAATGACTTGGAAATGTGGACAGGGAAATGGCAGATGGAGTTTAATCCAGACAAGTGCTGCTGTTCCCATTGGGAGGTAAAATACAAGTGGAAAGATTGCAGTAAATGGCAGGATACTTGGAAGCATTGATGTTCAGAGGGATCTTGGGGTGCAAGTGTATATAGGTCCCTGAAAGTGACCACACAATCGGATAAGGAAGCAAATAAGGCAAATGCTCTTTGCCTTTATCATTTAGGGTGTTGAGTACAAAAATCATGTTGCAGCTGATCAAAGTTCAAATTTATTATCAAAAGTATGTATACCATATTTTACCTTGAGATTCATCTTCTTGCAGGCAGCCACAAAGCAAAGAATCACAACAGAATTCACTAAAAAGCACGCGTCACAAGACTGCCACTTATCCAATTCGCAAAAGAGGATAAATTTTGCAGATAATAAAAAAAATAAACAAAAGCAAATTAAACTTGAACTGTTCCTGTTCCTGGCTATACTTTCCACAGTATTCTTACCAGAGGTGCAGAAAGCTAGGGGGAAATTATAATACAAAAACTTATTTAAGTAACATTTTTAATGTATCAAAATATCCAAGGGTCTTCACAGGAGTGTTGCACAAGAAAACCGAGCAGGAGTAGACCAGCCATCCTTCAGCACTTCCCCACCATTCAATATCATTGTGACTGATCTGAACTCCCATAATACCTCAAATTTCTAATGGTGCAAAATTTATCCATCTCTGTCTTAACTATTTCTAACAATCCACTCAGGCACAAAATTCCAGAGCCTCACTGCCCTGAGTGAAGACATTTCTCCAGCCTCAGTTATAACTGACAGACCCCTTATTTTCTAGCTCTCTTGCCTTGTTTGTGACTCTCCTGCTAGGGAAAACTTGCAACGTTCCTTAGGAACAAGAGAAAAACTGCAGATGCTGGAAATCCCAGCAATACACACAAAATGCTGGAGGAAGTCAACAGGTCAGGCAGCATCTATGGAAAAGAGTACAACTTATGTTTCAGGCTGAGACCCTTCATCAGGGCTGAAGAGAAAAGGAAGATGAGTAGATTTAAAAGGTGGGAAGAGGGGAGGGAGAAACATAAGGTGATATGTGAAAACGGGAAGGGAAGGGGTTAAATAAAGAGCTGGAAAGTTGATTGGTGAAAGAGATACTGGGCTAGAGAAGGGGGACTCTATTAGAGGACAGAAGGCCATGGAAGAAAGAAAAGGGGAGAGGAACACCGGAGGGAGGTGGTAGGCAGGCAAGGAGGTGAGGTGAGAGAGGGAAAAAGGGGATGGGGAATGGTGAAGGTGGGGGGGGGGTGGTGCGGGGCATTACCAGAAGTTCGAGAAATCGATGTTCATGCCATCAGGTTGGAGGCTACCCAGACAGAATATAAGGTGTTGTTACTCTAACCTGAGTGTGGCCTTGTCACAGCAGTAGAAGAGACCATGGATTGATATAACAGAATGGGAATGGGAAGTGGAATTAAAATGGCTGGCCACTGGGAGATCCCACTTCTCCTAGCAGACAGAGCATAGGTGCTCAGCGAAGCAGTCTCCCATTCTACGTCAGGTCTCACCAATATACAGGAGGCTACACCAGGAGCACCGTGAAAAGTCGCCTCACCTGAAAGGACTATTTGGGGCTCTGAATGATAGTGAGGGAGAGGAGGCAATGGATTGACATATTGGAATGGGAATAGGAAGTCCTCCCCATGTGACTCCCTTGTCCATTCGTCCCTCCTCACTGTTCTCCCTCCTGGTACTTACCCTTGCAAGTGGAACAAGTGCTACACTTGCCCTGCACCTTCTCCCTCACTACCATTCAGGACCCCAAACAGTCCTTCCAGGTGAGTCGACACCATCTGTGAGTCTGTTGGGGTCATGTACTGTGTCTGGTGCTCCGTGTGGCCTCCTGTACATCAGTGAGACCCGACATAGATTGAGAGACAGCTTCACTGAGCACCTACGCTCCATCCGCCAGAAAAGCAGCATCTCCCAGTGGCCACCCATTTTAATTCCACTTCCCACTCCCATTCCAATACATCAATCCATGACCTTCTCTACTATTGTGATGAGGCTGCATTCAAGTTGGAGGAACAACACCTTATATTCTGTCTGGGTAGCTTCCAAGCTGATAGCATGAACATTGATTTCTTGAACTGCCTGTAATGCCCCGCCCCCTTCCCCTTTTCCCCCTTTCACCTCATCTCCTTGCCTGCCATCGCCTCCCTCTGGTGCTCCTCCCCTTTTCTTTCTTCCATGTTTTCTGTCCTCTCCTATCAGATTCCCCCTTCTCCAACCCTGTATCTTTCACCAATGAACTTCCCAGCTTTTTAACTTCACCCCTTTCCCTTCCAGTTTCACCTATCACCTTGTGTTTCTCCCTCCCCTCCTTCACCTTTTAAATCTACTCCTCATCTTTTTTTCTCCAGTCCTGATGACGGGTCTTGGTCCGAAATGTCAACTGCACTCTTTTCCATAGATGCTGCCTGGCCTGCTAACATCCCTTAGGATCTTGTATGTTCGAGTACGGTTGCCCCTCATTCTTTTAAAACTGAAAGAATACAGATTCAAAATAAATAAGGGACACATTTTTAAAAAATGTTTATTTATTTAGAGATACAATGTGGAACAGGCCCTTCCGGCCCAACAAACCGTACCAACCAGCAACCCACCAGCCTAATCACAGGACAATTTACAATGACCAATTAACCTATTATTCGTTATGCTCCCGTGGTACCGTCACAAAAAAACTATTAGAGCAGATGACACACTGATTTTTTTCGTGATTATTGCATCTGTGACAAAGCTACTAATCATTTGGACAAATATTGAGTAATAAAGAAAAGCCAACACAGATTCATTAAAGACAAGCCATGCTAACCATAGTTTTCTAAATGTGCATTCATTTAATCTCATAGTTTTGCTTTATTTTGGTAATACAGTGGATTCAGGTTAATTAGGTCTTGGTTAATTGGGACAGCCACTTATTTGAGACAACTCTTTAAGAACAAAAACTAATTAAGAAAATAACCATATTTTCCTTCATTTATTTGAGATGCTGCCCAGCTTAATTGGTACAGGAAACTGTTGCTGGACAGCTAACTAGTGTCGGTTGCATGCACTTTTGTAGCTGTTAGATACTACTCTGTACTTGGGGTGAACAATTTTAAATAGCAGTATTTGCATTTGTTTGTGTTCAAAAAAACTGATTTTTGACACTGATAGCTGTTGAGAAATAAGCAGCAAGACAATTCAGAAATACTGGAATGTCTGGAGATGCTGGAAATCCAAAGCAATGCACACAAAATGCTGGAGGAACTCAGCAAGTCAAGCAGCATCTGTGGAAATGAATAAACAGTGGTTGTTTTGGACTGAGACCCTTTTTCAGGATTGGAAAGGAAAGAGGAAGATGCCAGAAGAAAAAGTTGGGGGAGGGTGTACTATTGGACCCAGACTTTCGAAGTCGAGAGAGTACAACTTACTCAGTTTCTGTGACCTCCATCTGCCAGAATTGACCATGGATATTGTGTCCTTGCTGTCCAGATACACAAGCCTGGGCAGTACGATATGGAGAGCAAGCTGTTGCCCATGTAGCAAACTCCCCCTCTCCACGCATCTGATAAATCCAAAGGAACAGCAGAGAACAATATAGTTTGATATCAACAGTGTCGCAGGAGTTGCCAGTCAGCATTGAACTCAATGTAGGACTGCCTTAAGGACTCCAGCTCCAGATTTTTCTCACGGGATTTACTCACAAAGTCTTCCCCATGAATGGGTATAGCCGCAAAGCAGCGGAGGTTTGAGGTCAGAGATTTCCTTCTCCTAGGTGAGCTGACAACCACGGCCTATGAGCCCCATCTGCCCGAAGCGATTGGTTTTAAGATGCCAGTAACTTGCCTTTGTCCCTTCTGTCAGTAGAAATGGTTCTGCCGGGCTTGGTAGCTGAGCCACACACGAAGGCCACGAGCTAGACTTGGTTGTCAGAGGCTATTTGAGGTGCACACCATTGGAGCATTTAATAAGTAGTGTGTGCTTATCCCCATTACCATACCCCAGCTATAACAACCTTAAGGAACCAGTACAGTTCCACTTTAAAAACTCTCCCACTCAGGTTTCTTGTCGTTGTCAGATATGATGGACAACCACCTGTAGTATCGGCAGTGTTCTAATTTGTTTCATATAAATACATAATTTGTTACTCAGTTAAATGGTAGTTAGTCTTTTTGTTTTACCTTTTTAAAAATTTCCATGAAACTTTGGCTAAATGGGACAGCAGCAAATTGGGCCAAAACATACTGGTCCCTGTGTGTCTCATTTAACCGGAATCCACTATATATCTGAAATCCCTCAAGTGTTTGACTATATTAACAATGCTATATGGTTAATTCAAGACAATATAATTTTAAGGTGATTGGAGGAAAGTATGGGCAAATCAGAGGTAGATTTTTTTAATAGAGTGATGGCTATGTCGAATGTGCTGCTGGGGTGATAGTAGAGGCAAACGCATTATAGGGGCATTTAAAAGAGACTTTGGCTGAAAGAAAAATGGAGGGCTGTATGGGAAGGAAGGGTTGAATTGATCTTAAAGTAGTTTAAAAGGTTGGCTCAACATTGTAGGCCAAAGGGCCTGTACTGTACTGTGTTCTATATAAATGCTTGTGTCGTTGTGTCTCTTAGTCATCCAGTAAAGTCAATGCAGGACTAGAAACAGACCCTTTGAAGTTACTGGGAATCAAAATCATTTTGTCATTCATTGTCTCTGTCTTATATAGCAATTGTAATGTTTGTTACTCCTAGCTGCAGCCTGAAATGGTGCGATATGAATGGGTTATCATTAAGCATCCCGAGCTGGAAGTGGCTAAAGGTTGCTCAGACTCATTTGCAGATTCACCAGAGCAGCCCAGTGTTTTGGATGCTGAATCCTGTAAAGAGCCGGGTTTACTCGCTTCCTGTGAAGACCCCTCAGACAGATTATCACCTTTTCTTGCTACTCGTCACTTCAGCTTGACCACCAAAGCCACATCCATGTTCATGGCTGGAAATCCAGACTCCATTATAGTTGGTAAGTGAGGTTAAGACAATGATAACTGTTTTGTCTATTAATTATACTAGATAGCCTCATTGAATCCAGCCTTTAAATATCTGATTCCTTCCAGTCACATACAACAAAGCACTTAACCAGCAAGGCAGTTAAAATTAGAATCAAACTTGTAGCCCTTCCCTGCTTCCTCCATTGATTTCTTTCATGCAGTATTTCCAGCACATTGAATGCCCCAGCCAGGTATAATTATTAATAATAATACTATAGAACACTTTTTATACAATGTAGTTCAAAGTACTTTACAACAGATAGAGTGCAAACATGAAAATAAAAGACAAAAATGTTAGTTAAAAACAAGATTAACTAAATAGGTTTTGAGCTGCTGTTTAGAAGTGTCAACTGACCTGCATCCCTTACAGTTTTAGGCATTGAATTCCACAGCTGAGTGTGGTTTAGAAAAAGCTGACCTGCCAATTACCTTTTGAAGGGAGATTGGTCTTTTTCTGCTAGTCTCTTAAATTAAAACAGAGCGCTCAAGCAGGACTATTAAACAAAAGTGAATCTGTGATGTACTCCAGTCCCAGACCATTGAGAGTTTTAAAAACAGGTCAGAGAACTTTAAAATCAATTCTAAAAGATACAGGAAGCCAATGCCGAGTGGTTAGAACAGAAATGATATGCTTGATCTGTAACAACAGATAATTATTCCTCCTCCCTATACCATTATATATTTTTTAAAAAGCTTGCTTTTAAGTTAGCTAAATTTTTAAGCTTGTCATTGAGAAATTAAGGTGTTACTATTGCCTCTCCCACCAGGTGGTGGTGGCTGTCCTGCATTGTACATCGACGAGAACCTGAATCACGGCACAACTGGACACTCCAGTACCTTTGACAACCTTCCTCTGTGCTCAGAAACTTTTCAGATCAGTACACTGGAAGTGTGGGGCTTCCAGGACAATGTTTCCAATTGAAGGCATCTTTGGGATGTATCCTGTCTCATGAAATCTCTACAATCATATCATCCATTTTTTTATGTGTAGCGTCTTCAATATTGGATTCCTGCTAAGATGTTTGTTAGTGCAGTATTATTTTTGCTTCAGACTCCATTGAGTCAGAAGTCCACCATGATGGTGCTCAAAATGCTAAAAATAACAGTAGCTGATGGAGATCTAAATTAAAAACAAACTTGGAGATATCAGTCAACTTTTTGAGGAGAGAGAGACAGCTAATGATAAGTTTTGATCTTAAATGTTAATTTCTTTTCTCTTTCTATAGATACTGATTATCTTAGTGTTCTCTGTTTTTGTTTTGTCTATATAGTACCGTCTGTATTTTTCTGACTTCATGCCAGTTTCACCTATCATGAACCTATCAGTAGCAAAAGATCTAACTTCATGGATCCAGAATTGGTCACTCTGTAAGGATGGGATGCACCATTATGTGAATTAGCTCTGTGTTTCAGTTGTATTACAAGAACAAGCTAGAAATTTGTCCTTGTTCATGTGCATGATGCAAAAGCATTTGCTACTTGTACTTCATTTCTGACTTCAGTGGAACTAAACTTCGGATGTTGTGTTTAGTGAGCAAAACTACCCATGTGCTTGGGACAAACTTCTAACCCTTACCATCTTTCTAAATTTATAATTATATATATTCATTTATTAAGTTGCAATGAGGAATGAAGTACCTGTGTGCACATTATCAAATTGTATGCTCTAATGACATGGGAGACTGTTTAAGTGCAGTCTGGGTCATTGAGCAACAAACAATCTGCTAGAACTCCGCAAGTCAAGCAGCATCTGTGGAAGGGAAGGAATTGTTGACATCTTGGGTTGAAAACCTGCCTCAAGATTTCCTTTCCTCTCACAGTTGCTGTCTAACTACTGAATTCTTCCAGAGGATTGTTACTGTGGGTTCCAACATCTACAGTTTCTTGTGACTCCTGAGTCACAGTGAGGTTGGAATACTGCTTGTGGGGAGCTGCCAACTGGAGAAAACAGGTTAATTAATGCACAGTGCTAAAAACAAAAGAGTTTGTTTTGTAATCTAATTTATGCACATTTCCATAAGCTTTTCTTTTTCATTTATCATTTCAGTATTGTTTCAAATTGCACTTTTCAAGCTAAATGCAGATGGGAGAACAATCTTTCTTATCAAGTGCACTATTTTACTTTGGTGAGATGTCTTTGCATGCTGCAGGTTAAATTCATTCATCTTCCATACCAATTACTGCCCTCAGCTAACCCAAATAGTTGTGCAGATTCTATCTCAAGAAACAGTTATTCCTATAAATCAACAGAGAGGGCATGACCCAATTGAATTTCCCTTCCCTCTTTAAAGCCAACTTTGGCAGCTATTGCTGGCAAGCTGGGGATTGGTTCATCAGTGCTGGCATCAGTGCACCTGGCACCTCAACATGATTGGCATGGCTGATTCTGGAATCCAACAGTGCATATCCTAAATGGTTTTATGGATATTCAATCTCCATCAGAATCACAAATGTGTGCACAACTAAGCTTTTTCCCCCTCAGTATTCTGCATAATGTTTTTAAATTTGTATGACAATTCTCAGTGTTACTATCAAACTCTTGGAAGCAGCTACTCATTTGTTTACAAGGACTGATTGCAATGTGTCCTGTATATTATCTGGCTACATTCTCATATCACAACCAGAAGGTTGAGATTCATTCAGAAACTTGCTGCACCCCAGCCAGGCATAATAAAGTGTAAGCTGCCTCTTTGAGCGGGGAAAAAAATCCTTTAACATATATCTTAAGAGATAACCTCTTGACCAACTTAAATCAAAGAGGTGGTTGTGGGCTTAACTAATTTTTTTATGGTGCCTTATTTAAGAGTAGTGTTTATCTGTATCATTCTTTCCTTCTGTTAGCAATGTAAAAATTCCAGTGTTCCAACAATTGTGGAAAAGGAGTTGGAATGTCAATTATAACACATTTTTATGCTCAAAGCCTCTGGCCATTACTAGCAATCATACACTCAAAAACTGGTCATGTCCATTATTTTAGTGGAAGAGTTATCATGCTTACAATAAATGGATTAAATACTAAATAGATAAAGGTTCATCAGTCATCTCCGCACATTTGCACGGAGCATGGCTCAGGGCCACAACTTCCATCTTTCTTCTTGGTCATTTTTTTTCCCTTGAGGTGTTTTAGGGATATTAGCAGATTGGACATCAGTTACTGCTTGACTCCCACAGGCTACCATAATTCCTGGCAAAAGATTGTTCATTTTTAAGATCAACCTTTCAGAACTGTTTGTGTAGAAAAAGTTCATAAAACAATATATAACCTCCCAGATGGCAATAATCCAAGCTAGAGCATTAAATTAAATAATGATAACATTTGCTAACTGGACACTTAATGTTATATGGTCCTAAAACCAATGACAAGTAAGTGACAAAGTGGGGGCATAAAAATGGTGAGCTTGTCCTTCAGTGCAGGAAGCTATTGAAGACTAAACCATTGATAGCTGCTTACACTAATTTAGCACTAAATTACACTAATTTAAAGGAAAAAGCCCTTAAAACAACCATTGCTACATGAGGCCACTTATAGCTTGGAGTCAGTTTTACAGAAGCAGCTGCTTTTGTTCACAAGCTCACCTGTTTTAAAGGGCTCCTGTTACCAGAGTTTATGGGTGAATTGTGTCTATTTGGATTAAACTAAGTTTATAGAATATTGACTTCATCTTTGGAAGCAAGTTTTGTAGAACACAACCTGAATTAGAGCATTTATCTTTTGCTTGGAATTTACAAGTTGAATAATCATGAAATCATTCCAAGATCGCCAGTTCAGGCATACAGTTTCAGGACTCTGGGACAGTGCAATTGTTGCCTTCCACAAGAGAGGTCATATTTTGGATAAGTGCAATATTTTTTTTTAATTGGTGAACCATATCATTGGAACCTGAGCTGTGCATTAATATAGGATGTTTGTACATATCTGTGTTCCGGCCATCTGGCGGTGGTTGGGCTGTTCTTGCAAAAACAGCAGGCACACAGCGAGGCAGCTGAGGGCAAAATAGGGGCAACTGTTTACTTTCACATTCAAACCATTGTAAATACCTCCATGCAACTGTGACTTTGTATTTGTAATCCATTATGATGCATTACTGTTGATGTGAGAAAGTGGTCTATGGTCAAGGAGAATATCTTTGGTAGATGATATTAGACTTGTGTATTGTATTTAAGTATTGCGTGCCACCAGTGTGTATTGTTCAAGGCTAGTGAGAAAAGGCTTAATTGTATCAGGGCACCTGAAGCCTTTAGTAGTTTGAAGGTGCTGTCACGTTGTTGTAGTTCCATTTGTGTAAGTGTTTATGGTTCTGTTATTGTTCAGCCACTGCAGGCCAGAACCCACCTTTCAGTAAGGCTCCTGATCTCTCTGTGCCTGTGGTAGCACTGAGCATCATCAAACACTGACAGGTGGCATGAACGCTGTCCCCACACCAAAAGCAAGGAAGAGATCTTCATTTCTGAAGTCCCTTGTGTAGTGGATGGAGATATAGCACTAATTGCCCTAAGTGAAAGGTAGAAGCAATGATATGATCCACGATCCCTGTAGACCAGAGATGCTCACAGCTCCAACAAAGTGTTGATGTTTATTATGCTTTAAAATAATGTGATTAATCCATATCTTCAACAATATTGAACAAAGTTAATGAGAAATTTGTGAATATTCCATATAAATGTATCAGTCTAGCTCTGTTTTCTTCCCCTTAATTTGTTTCTTGACATACTCAATTCCGTACGTGAAAGACCTTCGTACTATAAAGGGGAAAAGAAACTTACTTCTTGGTGCTTTCATTATGGTATGGATATGCAGTGTAATATCTGTAAGTGTCACTGAGTTACAGGCTCTGAAAAATAAGAACATATCCAGCATGTCTCTTGTGACACTCTGATAGGCATGGATACAACTCCATTTTATCAGACTTGGGTTCTGAGAATCTCGGTCTCCCTCAGCAAAGTGGGCAAAAGTGCAGTGTGTAACACTCTGTTCACAGGTGGCTGTATAAACTGCAATTGTACCGACCCAGGTGAAGGCAACAAGAACCACTCCACCCACAGCTGTCAAGTTTCTGTATCATAGTCATGAACATGAAACCCCCATAAACTTACCAGGCCATTAAGTACTCTGGGCCATTTGAAAAAGGGACAGATATCCGAAAGTCTCTCCATTTTAAATGTGCTCATGTGTAAAATAAGTTACCAGCTCAAAGAGGAAAGATGTATCGTCCTTGTGGAATCTCATTGTGCAATAAAGTGTGTGTAAACCAAAACTTGTCTGCACAAATAAAAAGTAACTGAAATTTATGCAAGTTGTCAGTCTCCTCTTGTGAGACCAATACTTAATATTGTGAAAAAGCTGATCAAATTTTACTTTACCCTCACAGGAGCATGGCTGGTGGGAGAGACTAGTGCAAAGAGGTCTATTGAATGGTTGTGTTTTTTTTCCCCCTCATCTCCTCATTGTTGATGCAGAAGACTAGGACTGAGATTTGTATCTATTGGTCTAGTCAAGTCACTTTTATTGTCATTTCGACCATAACTACTATGTACAGTACATAGTAAAAATGAGACAACGTTTTTCAGGACCATGGTGTTATATGACACAGTACAAAAACTACACTGACCTACGTGAAAAAAACTACACTAGACTACAGACCTACCCAGGACTGCATAAAGTGCACAAAACAGTGCAGGCATTACAATAAATAATAAACAGGACAATGCAGTTTTGTATAGGTGTATCCTACCCAATGATACAGAACAGGCTCAGTGAGCTGAATGGTGTAATTCTGATCCTGTGTCTTTATAAGACCATTCCATCGTGGCTGAGTTATCATGTTGGGAATGGGATGTGAAATTTACAATGATTGGCCTCCGGACCAACACACCACCGGTTCTTTCTGGGGCTTGCTGTGAACCATTGGCTACTACAGTGGGGGCAGCGTTGCAAGAAGTATAGCCTGACTCATAAAACAGCTATATAACTGACTCATTGTCAAAATGTAAATCCAGCAGAGATTCTATCAGTGGCTCTGACCAGCTGGAAGTGATGTTCCTTCCTGCAATTCTCTATGGGTCCAGTGGAGGGAGAAATACAGTCAATGAAGGAAAAGCCAGTGTAGGTTGAAGCAACCCTTACTGTCTCGCTCAGTTCCTGGATCCTGCCTGGTATGTAGATCAGTCCTTACCATCTGGGAGATTTTATTTGGATACAGTGCAGAACCACACAGCTCACAACCCACCTATTTAACCCTAGGAACACACACAAAATGCTGGTGGAACGCAGTAGGCCATGCAGCATCTATAGGAAGAAGTACAGTCGATGTTTTGGGCTGAGACCCTTTGTCCTGAACTATGCAAGTAGCAGAACGAAAGTGAGCCTACTTATTTAAGCGGAGCTTCAGTTCAGTGCAGAGCCGAGTAAATGCTGCAGAGCAATGAACAGATCTAGCCTGACCCTGTTCTCTGGTCCCGACACTCTGCCTTTTTAATCTGGCCTGATGTTTAAATCATCCAAACATTGGGTCGTTCCTTGCTCTAGGACCTGGGCCCTGTTGCTTTGATACCCTCTGGGTCTGGACCTCACTGCCACATTTTGGCCCATACCTGACCTTTCCAAACTGGCCTGGCTCTCAGGTCTCCTCTCGCTCTTGGTCTTAGTGGATGGGTCTTGCCTCTGCTCGCACTTCCATTGTTTGTAGTGATTGTTTACTGGAAATTTTATCAGAAAAGGTGTTATTGATAAAGTAGTTGTTTTCTTTTTGTTTACTGCCAATAAGTAGTTGCAGGACATCACTAGCGCCATGCTAAACCAAAAGTACTTGTGAAAATAATCAACCATAATGCCTCAAGAAGATGGCAATCCATCTATAACGACCTTCTTTACCCAGGAAATGCCCTCGTCTCACTACTACCATCAGGAAGAAGGTACAGGAGCCTGAAGATGCACATTCAACATTTCAAGAACAGCTTCTTTCCCTCCACAATTATATTTCTGAATGGTCCTTGAACACTTCTCACTATTTTGCTCTTTTTGCACATTTTTAAAATATATTTTTAAATATGTTTGTAAATTATAGAATTTTAAAAATGTATTTTAATGTTTTTTTTTACTGTCACAAAACAATATATTTCATGACATGTATTTCAGTTAATAATAAACCTGATTCTGGATTATTAATTTGACAGGTTTCAATGAGATTCCCTCAAACTCCCCTCATTCTTCTAAATTCCAGTGAGTGCATGCCCAGAGCTCATTCTCGCAGATTCCCGATCTTTCAAATATATTTTTTCCCCAAATTAAGTGTATCTAATAATCTCTCCCCCACCACTCTCAAGGCAGTGATTTCTAGAGAATCGGCTTTCTCTGAGAAAAGAAATACCTATGCACCTTAATTTTAACTGACTGACCCCTTGATTTATGCTCTTTTGAACACAGAAATTGACAGCACTTTACAGGTCCTTCAGCACACAATGTTGTGCTGACCTTGTAACCTCTCAAAACTGCCTTGAATTGCCCTACTGCTTAGCCCTCTCTTTTTCTAAGCACCATGTACCTATCTAAGTGTCTCTTAAAAGATCCAACACCATCGCTGGCCACGTATTCCATGAACCCACCACTCCCTGTGTGAAAACTTAATTCTGACATCCCCTCGAAACCTACTTCCAAGCACCTTAAAACTATGCCCCCTCATGTTAGCCATTTCAGCCCTAGGAAAAAGCCTCCGGCTATCCACATGATCAATGCCTCTCATCATCATGTACATCTCTATCATGTCACCTCTCATCCTCCATCACTCCAAGGAGAAAAGGCCAAGTTCACTCAACCTATTCTCATAAGGCACACTCTCCAATCCAGGCCACATCCTCATAAATCTCCTCTGCACTCTTTCTGTAGTATCCATATCCTTCCTGTAATGAGGTGACCAGAACTGAACACAGTACTCCAAGTGGGGTCTGACCAAGGTCTCCTAGAGCTGTAACATTACCTCACGGCTCTTGAACTCATTACCACAGCTGATGGATGCCAACACACCAAACCTGTTTTTGACAACACTGTCAACCTGCACAGGAGCTTTGAGCATGCAATGGATGTGGACCCCAAGATTTCTCTGATCCTCTACATTGCCAAGAGTCTTAACATTAATACTATATTCTACCCTCAAATTTGACCAACCAAAATAAACCACTTCACTCTTATCTGGGTTGAACCTCATCTGCCACTTCTCAGCCCAGTTCTGCATCCTATTGATGTCCCACTGTAACCTCTGACAACCCTCCAGACTATCCACAATACCCCCAACATGGAAGATGGAGTTCAACCCAGAGAAGTGTGAGGTGGTACACTTTGGAAGGACAAATTCCAAGGCAGAGTACAAAGTAAATGGCAGGATACTTGGTAGTGTGAAGGAGCAGTGGGATCTGAGAGTACATGTCACAAGATCTCCAGACAATGGAGTAGAAGTAGGCCATTTGGCCCATCAAGTCTGCTCCACCACTCCTTGGTGAGCTAAACCATTCCCCCGTCTAGTTCCAATTTCCGGCTTTTTTCCCATATCCCTTGATACCCTGACTAATTAGATACTTGTCAATCTCCTCCTTAAAAACCCTCAATGATTGGGCCTCCACAGCTGTATGTGGCAACGAATTCCATAAATCCACAACCCTCTTGCTGAAAAAATTTCTCCTCATCTGTTTTAAATAGGTACCCTCTAATTCTAAGACTGTGACCTCTTGTCCTGGACTCACCCACCAAGGGAAACAGCCTTTCCACATCTACTCTGTCCAACCCTTTCAACATTCGAAATGTTTCTATGAGATCCCCTCTCATTCTTCTATATTCTAATGAATACAATCCAAGAGCCGACAAATGCTCCTCATATGTTAGTCCAGGAATCATCCTCGTGAATCTTCTCTGAACTCTCTCCAACATCAGTACATTATGTCCACAGATCCCTGAAAGTTGCCTCACAGGTAGTTAGGGTAGTTTAGAAAGCTTATGGGGTGTTAGCTTTCATAAGTCGAGGGATATAGTTTAAGAGTCACAGGGTAATGATGCAGCTCTATAAAACTCTGGTTAGGCCACACTTGGAGTACTGTGTCCAGTTCCGGTCGCCTCACTATAGGAAGGATGTGGAAGCATTGGAAAGGGTACAGAGGAAATTTACCAGGATGCTGCCTGGTTTAGAGAGTATGCATTGTGATCAGAGATTAAGGGAGCTAGGGCTTTACTCTCTGGAGAGGAGGAGATGAGAGGAGACATGATGGAGGTATACAAGATATTAAGAGGAACAGACAGAGTGGATAGCCAGTGCCTCTTCCCCAGGGCACCACTGCTCAATACAAGAGGACGTGGCTTTAAGGTAAGGGGTGGGAAGTTCAAGGGGGATATTAGAGGAAAGTTTTTTATTCAGTTGTTGGTGTGTGGAATGCACTGCCTGAATCAGTGGTGAAGGCAGATACACTAATGAAATTTAAGAGACTACTAGACAGATATATAGAGGAATTTAAAGTGGGGGGGGAGGGTTATATGGGAGGCGGGGTTTAAGGGTCGTCGCAACATTGTGAGCCAAAGGGCCTGTACTGTGCTGTACTATTCTACACATTTGTATGTTCAACCTTTGTGTCATCGGCAAACTTACTAACCCACCCTTCTACTTCCTCATCCAGGAATTTATAACAATCACAAAGAGGAGGGATCCTAGAACAGATCCCTGCGTAACATCACTGGTCACCATCCTCCATGCAAAACAGGAACCATCTACAACCACCCTTTGCCTTCTTTGGGCAAGCCAATTCCGGATCCACAAAGCAAGGTCTTCTTAGATCCCATGCCTCCTTACTTTCTGAATGAGTTTGGCATGGGGAACCTTATAAAATGTCTTACTGAAATCTATGTACACTAAATCCACTGCTCTACATTCATCAATGTGTTTTGTTATATCCTCAATTCAATCAAGCTCATAAGGTACAACCTCCCCATGACAAAGTCATGCTGACTATCCTTAATCAAATTATGTCTCTCCAAATGCTCATAAATCCTGCCTCACAGGATCTTCTCCAGCAACTGCCCACCACTGAAGTAAGATTTGTTGATCTATAATTTCCTGGGTTATCTCTACTCCCTTTCTTAAACAAAAGAACAACATTTGCAACCCTCCAATCCTCTGGTACTTCTCCAGTCCCTATTGATATTGATCATCGTCAGAGGCACAGAAATCAACCCCCTCACTTCCCATGGTAGACTCCGGTATACCTCGTCCAGTCCCGGTGACTTATCTAACTTAATGCTTTTAAGTTCCAGCACATCCTCTTTCTTAATGTCAATATGCTCAAGTGTTTCAGTCTGCTGTAAGTCATCCCCACAATTGCCAAGGTCCTCTTCCCTGTTGACTACTGAAGCAAAGTATTCATTAAGTACCTCCGACTCCATGCATATGTTTCCACTATCACACCTGATTGGTCCTATTCTCACACGCTCTTTTTACTCTTCACATATTTGTAGAATGCCTTTGGGTTTTCCTTAATCCTACTCAAAAAGGACTTCTTATGGTTCCTTCTAGCTCGTCTAATTTCATTCTTTAGCTACTTCCTGGCAACCTTGTAATTTTCTAGAATTCTATCAGTACCTAGTTTCTTGAACCTTTTGTAAGCCTTTCTTCTTAACTAGATTTTTCACATCCTTTGTACTTCATGGTTCATTTACCCTACCATCCTTTCCCTACCTCAATAGAACATATCTATGCAGAGCCACATTTCTGCCGTGCATTTCCCTGAGAACATCTGTTTCCAATTTATGCTCCCAAATTCCCCCTACCCCAATTAAATGTTTACTCAAATTCTTATCCCTCTCCAGCACTATGGTAAAGGGGATAGAGTTGTGACCGCTACCTCCTAAATGCTCTCCCACCAAGCATTTTTAATTTCCCAATACCAGGTCAAGCACAGCCTCTCTTCTAGTTGGCTTACCTACATATTGCACCATGAAACCTTCCTGAGCATACGTAACAAACTCCAGCCCATCTAAACCCTTTGCTCTCAGGAGATGCCAGTTAATATTAAGAAAGTTAAAATCTCCCATCAGAGCAGCCCTATTATTATTGCAACATTCCAGCATCTGCCTCCCTATCTGCTCCTTGATGTCCCTGTTACTATTGGGGGGGGGGGGGGGGGGGAGTCTATAAAAACATCCAGTGGAGTTACTGCACCATTCCTGTTTCTGACTTTCACCTCCACCGATTCAGTAGTCCCTCCATGATTTCCTCCTTTTCTGCAGCAGTGACACTATACTTGATTATCAATGCCAAGCCCCTCCTCTTTTGCCTCTCTCCCTGTCCTTTTTGAAATATCTAAAGCCTGGCACACTCAGCAGCCATTCCTGCTTCTGAGACATCCAAGTCTCTGTAACGGCCATGATGTCATTTCCACGTATTGATCCATGCTCTAAGTTCATCCGCCTTGTTTATGATACTCCTTGCATTAAAATAGACACACTTCAAACCATCAGGCTGAGCATATCTTTGCTACATCATCTGCCTGTCCTTCCTCACAAACTCCCTACAAGCCGTCTCTATTTGTGCACCAATCGTCCCATTCTCTGCCTCTTCACTTTGGTTCCCACCTCCCTGCCAGGATATTGGGCCCCCTAGGATTCAAATGCAACCAGTCCTTTTTGTACAGGTCACACCTGCCCCAGAAGAGGTCCCAATGATCCAAAAATCTGAATCCCTGCCCCCCCCCAACACCCTCAGTCAAATATTTATCCTTCACCTCATTCTATCCCTATACTCACTGTCATGTGGCACAGGCAAGAATCCCGAGATTACTACCCTTGATGTCCTGCTTCTCAGCATCCTTCCTAACTCCTCATATTCTGCTTTCAGGATCTCCTCCCTTTTTCTACCTATGTCATTGGTACCAATATATACCACAACCTCTGGCTGCTCACGTTCCCATTTAAGGATATAGTGGACACGTTCAGAAACATCATGAACCCTGGCACCTGGGAGGCAAACTATCACCCGTGTTTCTTTTTTGTGCCCAAAGAATCACCTATCCATCCTCCTAACTATAGAGTCCTCTATCACTGCTGCCATCCTCTTCAATTCCCTATCCTTCTGAGCCAGATTCAGTGCCAGAGGCACAGCTGCTGTTGCTTCCCCCAGGTAGGTCACCCAACTCCCCCCACCAACATTACTCAAAATTGAGTACTTATTGCTAAAGGGTACAGCCACAGCTCTCCATTACCTGATGCCCTTCCCTCTACTGATGGTCACCCACTTATGTCTCCTGTGGCCACAGGGTGACTACCTGCCTGTAGTTCCTATCGATCACCTCTTCACTTTTCCCAACAAGCTGAAGCCGAAGGATATTGAGCTGTAGTTCCCGTTCTCTGATTCAGCCTCTAAGGAGCAGCAGCTTGATGCAGCTCTGGTTTGTGATTTCCCTGTAAAGTGGATAAAGTGATGGTAGCAGTTTTTTTCCCCTTGAGTAGGAGAGTGCAAAACTAGGAAGCATAGATTAAGGGTGAGAAAAAATAGATTTGAAAGGGATCTGGTGGTGAATCTGGAATTCATTGCCATAGATGACTGAGGGGGGTCGAGTCATTTAAGGTGAAGGTTAACAGGTTCTTGATTATCAATAAAGTTTATGGGGAGAAGGTAGAGAATGGGTTGAGAAAAAAATGACAGAGCAGATTTGATGGTCTGAATGGTCTAATTCTGCTCCTGTGTCTAATGGTGTTTGGAACAGAAAGCAGTTGAGGGCAGTACCAGTTCATAAGCACTTGGGTATGTGGAGGAACAAGGGTTGAAGGGATTTAAGTCAGCATAGGAAATTGGGACCAGCTAGGTGGGTACTATGGTTGGTATGAACTGGTTAGGCCAAAGGGCTTGTACCCGTGTTGTATTGCTTAATGACTTCGGAGAGTCCCAGGTTATTGAACAGCTGTAAGGTCTTTTACTAAAAGCATCTAATCTGGCCCATTAATTCTAGAGATATAGAAACATAGAAAACCTACAGCACAATACAGGTCCTTCGGCCCACAAAGCGGTGCCGAACATGGTCTTACCTTAGAACTCCTAGGCTTGCCCATAGCCCTCTATTTTTCTAAACTCCATGTATCTGCCCTATCGTTTCCGCTTCCGCCGCCGGCAACCCGTCGCTACTCTCTGCGTAAAAATACTTAACCCGACATCTCTCTCCACTGTACCTACTTAAAACTTTAAAACTATGCCCTCTCGTGTTAGCCATTTCAGCCCTGAGAAAAAAACCTCTGAGTATCCACACGATTAATGCAAGATACAAGATAATGAGAGTAGATTAACTGACGTTAGCTAAATTTCTGTTATGGACTTCTAGGGCTAGAGCGTGCAGCCAAAAAACTGCGTTGTCATGGGTAAGTACTAAGTAGAACTTTGTCAGTGGGAAAAGAATATACATTTGATGTAGTGTATAATGTGACTCATAAAAACATCTGGAAGTGTGACCTAACTCATCTCCAAACTGTAAATCCACCAATTCGAATCTGATCAGTGACCATCAGGTGATTTTCCTCCCTGCACTTCTCTGTGGTTCCAATAGAGGGAGCAGTGAGCTAGAGTAATGAAGGAGTGATCAGTGCCCAGTATGAGGAGGAAGCCGTACCTCTTGTAAGGAAACAAGAAGGAATACAGGGTCCTCTGAATTGAGTAAGAAATATTCGCCATCCCTAAACTTTCCAGTTGGTGAAGTGCAAGTAGCCATTGACACTGAGTTTTACTTCATTGTTAACGTTGAGGCAAAAGTCAGTTTATCTGCCTTGGGCCGTTATTTGAAGATAAATATGATCTATTCTGTACAGAAGACTCTCCAAATTGTCTTAAACAATAACCAGGATTTTTAAAAAAATATATCATTCTGAAAGAACAGACCGTTTAATGTGTAATCTTAATGTCAGCAGCCGAGGATTCCAACACTGCCCAACGATCAACACATTGACTTCTAAGCTTTGCCCATTCAACAGTAGCCTCTCCTTCAGTGACCTCTGAAAGTGTGGAGCTCCCTTGTTAGTGCCCCTCCCGTGGCGCCACCCCTCCGTTGTTACTGACACTCACAGAGTGACCCTCCCTCAATACGTTCCCCCTCCCACAGTTAAACTCCCTCAGTACCACTCCGTACATAGTGTGGCTCTCCCACAGTGCAACCCTTAGCACCGCCCCTCCCACAACGTGGCCTTCTCTCAGTACCGCCCCTCCCACAGTGTACCCCGCCATAGTGCAAATATCCCTCTGTAACATCCCCCCTCCCACACACACACACACACACACACACAGTGCGGCACTCAATGAGTACTGGTATTACCCAGCACTGCCTTGCTGCTTATAATCAAGAGCTGATGCTGTACAGGGGACACCAGGGACCTGAGCCCACAGGGTTCTGATTGTGGTGCAAGTGCAGAGGCTGAGGCTTCATTAACTCACTGTGATACCTGAATGTCCTTCACTTTTGAGTGCTTTGCACTGCATAGCCTCCTGATTATAAACTGCAAGGCAGCGCTGGCTGAGACACTCCTGCTCGAACCAGATTAATCACCTCAGCAGTTGAAGAGAGGCTGGATGAGGCAATCTTGCAGCACTGCAGAGATTTTCCTGATAGTTGATAGGTGTCACTAGGTCAGTGCTCATAACCGGTGAGCCTGTACCTAGTGCCTACATTTCTAAAGAACTTGTCTTTGTCACTCCCTCCAGCCAGCATCTTTAATTAGTTGAAGCAGAGACTCTGGATGCTTTTCCAGATAAAATCCAAATAGTAGATTCTTGGAAAGTTGAACAAAAGTTGGTTGAAAGAGAATGATATGGATGATTTGAGACACAAAATGCTGGAGGAACCCAGCAGGCCTGGCGGCATCTTTGGAGAAGAATAAACTGTTGACATTTCAGGTCAAGACTCTTCATTGAGACTGGAACGAAAAGGGGTAAAAGCCAGAATAAGATGGAGGAGGGGAGGATATACACTGGCAGGTGATAGGTGAGGGGGAAGGTGGATGAAGTAAGCTGCTTGGAAGAGATAGGTGGAAGAGGTAAAGGGCTGAAGAAGAAAGAATAGGAGAGGATAGTGGACCATGGAAGTAAGGAGGGGTACCAGAGGGAGGTAATGGGCAAGTGAGAGAATAACCAGAATGGAAAATGGAAAAAGAGAGAAGAGGGAGTGGTAGAAATTACTGGAAGTTAGAGAAGTCAACATTTATGCCATCAGTTTGGAGGCTACCCAGATGGAACATGAAATGTGGTTCCTCTAACTTGAGTTTGGCCTCATCTTGGCCATAGAGGAGGCCAAGGACGGTCACGCCAGACTATGAATGTTCATCCTGTATCTGAAGAGGGAGGAGAGGTTCAAGCATACAGAGGTTAGAGATTTGTCAGTGACAAGCCTTGCATAGTCAGCCTGGGGATTGAGTTGGGAGTTCAAAGTTAAAAATCTTCCAAAATTTCAAAGTAAGTTTATTATCAAAGCAAATACTGTAAATGTCACTGTATACACACTATCCTGAGATTCATCTTCTTATAGGCATTCACAGTGGATAGAAAGAAACTTCACAAAATCAATGGACGGAATCAGAATCAGGTTTATTATCACCATCATGTGTCGTGAAATTTTTTAACTTAGCAGCAGCAGTTCAATGCAATACATAATATAAATTAATAAATAACTAAATAAATGAATTACTGTATATGTATATTGGAGATTAAAAATCATGCAAAAAAAACAGAAATAATACTTATTAAAAAAGTGAGGTAGTGTTCAAGGGTTCAATGTCCATTTAGGGACCGGATGGCAGAGGGGAAGAATCGCTGAGTGAGTGCCTTCAGGCTTCTGTACCTCCTACCTGATGGTAACAGTGAGAAAAGGGCATGTCCTGGGTGCTGGAGGTCCTTGATAATGGATGCTGCCTTCTGAGATACTGCTCCTTGAAGATGTCCTGGGTACTTTGTAGGCTAGTATCCAAGATAGAGCCAATTAAATTTACAACCTTCTGCAGCTTCTTTCAGTCCTGTGCAGTCGCCCTTACATACCAGACAGTGATGCAGCCTGTCAGAATGCTCTCCATGGTACTACAGAAGTTCTTGAGTGTTTTTGCTGACATACCAAATCTCTTCAAGCTTCTAGTGAAGTATAGTCACTGTCTTGCCTTCTTTATAACTGCATCTTACAGACCTGCATCTAAAAACTGCCTATTTACAATCAGCATGCAAAAGGTAATGAACTGTGCAAATATAATATACATTAGAAATAAATTTCAAGAGCAAACATGAAGAAATCTGCAGATGCTGGAAATTCGAACAACACACACAAAATGCTGGTGGAACACAGCAGGCCAGGCAGCATCTATAGGGAGAAGCGCTGTCGACGTTTCGGGCGGAGACCCTTCGTCAGGACTAACTGAAAGGAAAAGTAGTAAGAGATTTGAAAGTAGTGGGGGGAGGGGGGAATGGGAAGTGATAGGAGAAGACCGGAGGGGGTGGGATGAAGCTAAGAGCTGGAAAGGTAATTGGCAAAAGTGATACAGAGCTGGAGAAGGGAAAGGATCATGGGACGGGAGGCCTCAGGAGAAAGAAAGGAGGGGGGGAAACATCAGAGGGGGATGGAGAACAGGCAAACAACTAAATATGTCAGGGATGGGGCAAGAAGGGGAGGAGGGGCATTAACGGAAGTTAGAGAAGTCAATGTTCATGCCATCAGGTTAGAGGCTACCCAGCCGGTATTAAGGTGTTGTTCCTCCAACCTGAGTTTGGATTCATTTTGATAATAGAGGAGGCCATGGATAGACATATCAGAATGGGAATGGGATGTGGAATTAAAATGTGTGGCCACTGGGAGATCCTGCTTTTTCTGGCTGACCGAGCGTAGGTGTTCAGCGAAACGGTCTCCCAGTCTACGTTGGGTCTCACCAATATATAAAAGGCCACACTGGGAGCACCGGGTGCAGTACACCACACCAGTCAACTCACAAGTGAAGTGTCGCCTCACCTGGAAGGTCTGTCTGGGGCCCTGAATGGTGGTGAGCGAGGAAGTGTAAGGGCAGGTGTAGCACTTGTCCTGAAACGTCAACAGCGCTTCTCCCTATAGATGCTGCCTGGCCTGCTGTGTTCCACCAGCATTTTGTGTGTGTTGTTTAAATTTCAAGAACATGAATTGCAGAATCCTTACGAGTAAGTCCATTGGCTGTGCAATCAGTTCCGTGTTGGGGTAAGTGAAGTTATCCCCTCTGGTTTAAGAGCCTTAAGGTTGAAGGATAATAACTGTTTCTGACTTCAGTGGGTCCTGAGGCTCCTGTATCTTCTCCCTGATGGCAGCGGTGGGAAGAGAACTTGGTCTGGATGGTGCTCCTTGTAGAAGTGCTCAGTGCTGAGGATGGTTTTTGTCACAATGGACTGAGCTGTGATGGGTTCCACCATTGGGACTGACCTTCTGGCTTAGAAATTAAATATCCAGGAAATGCAGGAGGGAAAAAAATTCATAGGAGCTTTTAAACTGAGCTTTGACATTTTGGCATGGCTAGAAAATTGATTGCTGACAGAAAAGAGAGGTTATTCATAAATCAGACTTTTATATTGGCAAATGTAACAAGTGGTGATTCGCAGGAATCCACCCATCTTGCAACATATGAATAACTCGGATGAAGCTGTGTTTGCTAAGTTTCTAATAGCACAAAGATCAAAGTCAATTTATTATCACTGTATGTATAAGTCACCATATACTACCCTGAGATACATTTTCTTGTGGATAATCCTGGTAGAACAAATAAATAGAATAGAATCAATGAGAAACTACACTTAAACAAAGACAGACAAGTGACCAATATGCAAAAAATGGCAAACTTTTTAAACACAAAAATACGCAAATAATAATTGGGTTTTGATGAAGGGATCTGATGAAGGGTCTTGGCCCAAAATGTTGACAGTTTACTCATTACCGTAGATGCTGCCTGGCCTGCTAAGTTCCTCCAGCATTTTGTATGTGTTGCTTAGGTTTCCAGCATCTGCAGATTGTCTCGTGTTTGTGTCCAAATAATAATTGTTATGTATTTAATAAATCAGTAATATTGTAAATATATTGTTTTAAACATTCTTTGGTTATATGTTCGAAGGACGTGATTGGATACGTCTTCATGCCTCCTCCATATCATAGGCATGCACTTCAGTTTAAATAAATACGAATGTACTCGAATCATCTCCCACCTCCTTGTTTTCTTTTCAATTAGTTTAATGTTTAGGAGTTACAAAATGTAACATGGTGACAAGGAAGTTTTAAATGAATCCAAAATGACTACCTACCTGTTGAAGCACTGCAAAACATCCAAGTTTTTAAGAAAAGCACAGTGAGAAGCTCAAAAGAAAAGTCGATTGAGTAAAAGAAGGCAGAAAGCGAAAGGATTCATAAACAGTGAGTATCAAGTGATAATAATCATAAAAAAAAGCAGAAACAGCTAATTACAACGGAAGGGGTACCCATTCGATTACACAAAAGATAACTGGAATATGTACATTGAAAGGGTTGAGCAATGGTTTAAAGCAAATGGAATAGCCATAAGGAACAAGTATTCATTTTGCTGAGTGCATTGGATTCAAAGACATACAGTTTGCTTAGAACTGCTGTAACAAAACCAGCCTAAAAGATCCTTGGTGTTATTCTGAAAGTAATGCAGGAATATTTAAAACCAAAAACCACTCCTTAGAGACCGAGTTAGGGAACTGGAGCTGCAGCTCGATGACCTTCGGTTAGTTAGGGAGAGTGAGGAGGTGACAAACTGGAGCTACAGGCAGGTAGTCACCCTGGGGCCACAGGAGACAGATAAGTGGGTGACTGTCAGTAGAGATAAGGGAGGGCATCAGGTAGTGAAGAGCACCCCTGTGGCTGTCCCCTTTAACAATAAATACTCCATTTTAAGTGCTGTTCGGGGGGGGGGGGGGGGATGGCCTACCTGGGGGAAGACTCCTCTGGCAGAGAGTCTGGCCCTGTGACTCAGAAGGGTAGGGAATGGAAGAGGATGGCAGTGGCGGTAATAGGGGACTCTATAGATAGGGCAATTCTGACGGAGTGAAAAAGAAACAAGGATGATAGTTTGCCTCTCAGGTGCCAGGGTTTGTGATGTTTCTGAATGTGTCCACAATATCCTGAAAAGGGAGGATGAGTAGCCAGAGGTCATGGTACATATTGGTACCAACAACATTGGTTGGAAAAGGGTGGAGGTCCTGAAAGCAGAATACAGGGAGTTAGGAAGGAAACTGAGAAGCAGGACTTCAAAGGTAGTGATCTCAGGATTATTGCCTGTGCCACGCAACAGTGAGTATAGGAATAGAATGGGTGAAGGATTGGAGCAGGAGGCAGAGATTCAGATTTTTGTATCATCGAGATCTCCTGGGGCAGGTAAGACGTGCACAAAAATGACGAGTTCCGCTTGAATCCCAGGGGATCCAATATCTTGGCAGGGAGGTTTGCTAAGGCTATTGGTTGGGGGGGGGGGAGC
The DNA here is from genome assembly GCF_030144855.1 of Hypanus sabinus. Classification (NCBI taxonomy): domain Eukaryota; kingdom Metazoa; phylum Chordata; class Chondrichthyes; order Myliobatiformes; family Dasyatidae; genus Hypanus; species Hypanus sabinus. The sequence continues at coordinate 4,704,623 of NC_082714.1, forward strand.
CGAAGTGAAGAGGCAGAGGATGGGGAGGTTGGAACCCAAGTACAGACAGCTTGTAGGGAGTTTGTGAGGAAGGATAGGCAGATGATGTAGCAAAGATGCTACGATGGTTTGAGATGTGTCTATTTTAATGTAAGGAATATCATAAATAAGGCGGATGAATTTAGAGTGTGGATCAATACATGGAACTATGATGTTATGGCCATTACAGAGACTTGGATGTCCAGGAGCAGGAATGGCCGTTGAGTGTTCTAGGCTTCAGATGTTTCAAAAAAACAGGGAGAGAGGCATTGCTAATCAGGGATAGTGTCATGGCTGCAGAAAAAGAGGAAGTCATGGAGGGTTTAAACTAGATTTGCAGGGGGATGGGAACCAGAGTGTCAGAGCAGATAGTGGTGTGGGGTTGAAAATAAATGATGTTAAAAGTTCATGCGAAGTCACAAAAAGAAGGGTTATGTGTGGTGGGAATAATCTTCTGCGGTGTGTCTATTTCAATGCAAGTAAAGTATATACTGATGAATTGAGGGCGTGGATTGACGCATGGAATTACAACATTATAGCCATTAGTGAAACTTGGCTACAGGAGGGACAGGACTGGCAGCTAAATGTTCCAGGGTTCCGATGTTTCAGGCGTGATAGATGCAGAGGGATGAAGCGTGGGAGGGTGGCACTGCTAGTCAGGAGAGAATATTACAGCAGTGCTCAGGCAGGACTGATTCGAGGGCTTGTCTACCAAGGCCAGATGGGTGGAGCTGAGAAACAGGAAAGGTGTGACCACATTAATGGGGTTGTATTATAGACCACTCAATAGTCAATGAGAATTGGAGGAGCAAATCTGCAGAGAGATAGCAGACAACTGCAGGAAACATAAAGATGTGATAGTAGGGGATTTTAATTTTCCTCACATTGACTGGGACTCCCATACTGTTAAAGGTCTAGATGGGTTAGAGTTTGTAAAATGTGTTAGGAAAGTTTTCTATATCAATATATAGAAGTACCGACTAGACAGGATGCAACATTAGATCTCCTATTAGGAAACGAGTTAGGACAGGTGACAGAGGTGTGTGTAAGGGAACACTTTGGTTCCAGTGATCACAACACTATTAGTTTCAACTTGATCATGGATAAAGATAGATCCGGTCCTCGGGTTGAGGTTCTTTTCTTTTTAAATCTTTTTATTAATTTTTAAACAAACATAAATGAAACATGAATACAAAGTGTTTGAGAGTACATAATTTATAGTTTAAGTAGACATTCAAATATATAATAATCAATATATATAGCCTTCCAAACTCATAGTATTTATAAACAAAAGAAACAAAAAGAAAAAAAAACCCAAAAAAAGAGAAGAAAAAAAACTGACCAACATGGGCAGTTGCATAATGTTAAATACATACAGTAGTGCCAATAACTCTGAACCTCCATCCAAATAATTAAGGATAATAAAAGTAAGGTTTAGGAAAAGACAATTTAACTCATATGAAAATGTTGAATAAATGGTCTCCAAGTTTCTTCAAATTTAACTGAAGGATCAAAAACAACGCTTCTAATTTTTTCTAAGCTCAAACAAGAGATAGTTTGAGAAAACCACTGAAATATAGTTGGAGGATTAATTTCTTCCCAATTAAATAAAATAGATCTTCTAGCCATTAATGTAACAAATGCAATCATTCTGATGTCAGATGTCATTCTGATGTTGCCTCATTGACCCATATGTTTTGGTCTTGCCCTTGTTTTCAAAATTACTGGAAAGATATTTTCAGTATTATTTCAAGAGTTATGAATATAAATTTCCAACCACATCCTTTTACTGCAATTTTTGGTTTACCAATGGTGGATAATAGTTGTTTATCCTCTTCATCTCGGGTCGAGGTTCTAAACTGGAAAAAAGCCAAATTTGAAGAAATGAGAAAGGATCTAAGATTTAGGAATAAAAATTGGTAATGCTTGAAATAAATATAAAAATTTGTGTAATACTATCATCTTAATAGTATTAATTCGACCAACCAATGACAAAGATAATGGGGACCACCTGGTAACAAGTTGCTTGATTTGGTCAATTAAAGGTAAAAAATTAACTTTAAATAAATCCTTATGTTCCTTGGTAATTTTAATACCCAAATAAGTAAAATGATCTGTGACAACTTTAAATGGTAAGTGTTTATAAATTGGAACTTGCATATTTAATGGAAATAATTCACTCTTATTAAAGTTCAATTACCAATTTTTATTCCTAAATCTTTTTTTGATATTATTGCCTCCAAAATAACCTCGTATGTGTGGCAGAATAAAAATCCTAGATTAAGTAAAAAATATTTACAGAAGCCTAAGAAGGAGGGTGGTTTGACTTTGCCAAACTTGAGATTTTACTATTGAGCAGTCAATATTCGATATTTAATATTTTGGACACAAAAATCGATTATAGCATCTTGCCCACAATGGGTAAATTTGGAATGTAAATCTGTGCAAGACTTTTCATTGTTTTCAATTTTAGGATCTTTGCTTCCTTTTGCTTTATCTAAATTGAATAAACGAATAACTAATCCTATAGTTAAACATACCTTACGAAATATGGTTTCAATTTCGTAAATTCTTTGGCTTGAATAAGTTTATCTTATCAAGCCCTATTATATCTAACTTTTTTTTTCGGCTCTCTTTTATGGATCAAGCCTTTGTATTATGGAAAACAAAAGGTATAACGTGTTTTCATGATCTATTTTTAGATAACAGTTTTATGTCCTTTGAACAGCTATCTAATAAATATAATTTGCCTAAAACTCATTTTTTTAGATACTTGCAAGTTAGAAAATTCTTGAATAATGTGTTACAGTTTTTTCCGAAATTATGTCCAAAGGACATTACGGAAAATTTTTTAGCTCTGAATCCTTGCCAGAAGGGTTTAGTAGCCATCATTTATAATATGATCATGAAAATACAGCCAGAAGTATCAGAAAAAATTAAGAAGGAATGGGAAAAAGAACTTCATTGTCTTATACCCACTGAGCAGTGGGAGAAAATTTTACAATTAGTCAATTCCTCTTCTATTTGTGCTAAACATGCCTTAATACAATTTAAGGTTGTACATAGGGCTCACATGTCCAAGGATAAACTTGCTCGATTTTATTCATATGTTAATCCAACCTGTGACAGATGTCATTCTGAAGTTGCTTCATTGACCCGCATGTTTTGGTCTTGCCTTTGCTTGAAAAATTATTGGAAAGATATTTTCGGTATTATTTCAACTGTTCTGAGTATCAAATTGCAACCGCGTCCTATTACTGCAATGGTGGATAATAGTTGTTTATCCCCCTCAGCTCGGCGGATGATTGTATTTGTTACGTTAATGGCTAGAAGATCTATCCTATTGAACTGGAAAGAAATTAATCCTCCAACTATATTTCAGTGGTTTTCTCAAACTATTTCTTGTTTGAGTTTAGAAAAAATTAGAAGTGTTGTCTTTGATCCCTCAGTTAAATGTGAAGAAACTTGGAGACCATTTATTCAACATTTTCATATGAGCTAAATTGACTTTTTCTAAACCTTACTTTTATTATCCTTAATTATTTGGATGGAGGTGTGGAGTTATTGACGCTGCTGTGTATATTTGACATAATGCAATGGCCCATGTTGGTTAGGTTTTTTTTTCTTTTTTTGGGGGGGGGTTTCTTATTTACTCAATTTTTTGTAATTACTATGAGTTTGGGAGGTTATATATGGATTATCATCTATTTGTATTTATACTTTAAACTATTAATTATATACTCTCAAACTCTCTGTAATCATGTTTCATTTATGTTTGTTTAAAATTAATAAAAAGATTTAAAAAGAAAGAGAAAGGATCTAAAAAGCGTGGATTGGGACAAGTTGTTCTCTGGCAAGGATGTGATTGGTAAGTGGGAGGCCTTTAAAGGAGAAATTTTGAGAGTGCAGTGTTTGTATGTTCCGGTCAGGGTTAAAGGCAAAGTGAATAAGAATAAGGAACCTTGGTTGTCAAGGGATATTGGAACTCTGATTAGAAGAAGAGAGAGATGTATGACATGTATAGGAAACGGAGCAAATAAGGTGCTTGAGGAGTATAAAAAGTGCAAAAAAATACTTAAGAAAGAAATCAGGAGGACTAAAAGAAGACATGAGGTTGCTTTGGCAGTCAAGGTGAAGGATAATCCAAAGAGCTTCTACAGGTATATTAAGAGCAAAAGGATAGAAGGGATAAAATTAGTCCTCTTGAAGATCGGAGTGTTTGGCTATGTATGGAACCAAAAGAAATGGGGGAGATCTTAAATGGGTTTTTGGCATCTGTATTTCCTAAGGAAACTAGCATGGAGTCAATGGAAATAAGGCAAAGGGGTAGTGAGATTATGGAACCTATACAGATTGAAGAGATGCTTGCTGTCTTGAGCCAAATCAGAGTAGATAAATCTCCAGGACCTGACAGGGTATTCCCTCAGACCTTGAAGGAGACTAGTGTTGGTGTTGAAATTGCAGGGGCCCTGGCAGATATATTTAAAATGTCGGTATCTATCAGTGAGGTGCTGGAGGATTAGAGGATAGCTCATGTTGTTCCATTGTTTGTTTAAAAAAGAACTCTAAAAGTAATCTGGGAAATTATAGGTAAGTTTGAAGTCAGTAGTAGGTAAATTATTGGAAGGAGTACTGAGAGGTAGGATCTACAAGTATTTGGATAGACAGGGACTTATTAGGGAGAGTCAACATAGCTTTGTGTATGGTAGGTCATGTTTAACAAATCTATTAGAGTTTTTTTGAGGAGGTTTCAAGGGAAGTGGATGAAGGGAAGGCAGTGGATGTTGTCTGCATGGACTTCAGTAAGGCCTTTGACAAGGTCCGACATGGAAGGTCAGTTAGGAAGATTCAGTCACTTGGTATACATGGTGAGGTAGTAAACTGGATTAGACATTGGCTCAATGGGAATAGCCAGAGAGTGGTAGTGGAAGATAGCTTCTCTGAGTGGAGGCCTGTGACAAGTGGTGTGCCACAGGGATCAATGCTGGGTCCATTGTTATTTGTCATCTATATCAGTGATCTGGATGATAATGTGGTAAATTGGATCAGCAAATTTGCTGATGATACAAAGATTGGGGGTGTAGTGGACAGTGAGGAAGGTTTTCAAAGCTTGCAGAGGGATTTGGACCAGCTAGAAAAATGGGCTGAAAAGTGGCAGATGGAGTTTAATGCAGACAAGTGTGAGGTATTGCACTTTGGAAGGACAAACCAAGATAGAACATACAAGGTAATGGTAGGGCACTGAGGAGTGCAGTAGAACAGAGGGATCTGGGAATACAGATACAAAATTCTCTAGAAGTGGCTTCACAGGTAGATAGAGTTGTAAAGAGAGCTTTTGGTACATTTGTCTTCATAAATCAAAGTATTGAGTGTAAGAGTTGGAATGTTATGGTGAGGTTGTATAAGGCATTGGTGAGGCCGAATTTGGAGTATTGTGTGCAGATTTGGTCACCTAATTACAGGAAGGATATTAATAAGGTTTAAGGAGTGCAGAGAAGGTTTACAAGGATGTTGCCGGGACTTGAGAAACTGAGTTACAGAGAAAGTTTGAATGAGTTAGGACTTTATTCCCTGGAGTGTAGAAGAATGAGGGGTGATTTGATAGAGGTATATAAAATTATGATGGGTATAGATAGAGTGAATGCAAGCAGGCTTTTTCTACTAAGGCCAGGGGAGAAAAAAACCAGAGGACATGGGTTAAGGGTGAAGGGGGAAAAGTTTAAAGGGAACATTGGGGAGGGGCTTCTTCACACAATGAGTGGTGGGAGTGTGGAATGAGCTGCCAGATGAAGTGGTAAATGCGGGCTCACTTATAACATTTAAGAAAAACTTGGACAGGTACATGGATGAGAGGTGTATGGAGGGATATGGTCCAGGTGCAAGTCAGTGGGACTAGGCAGAAAAATGGTTCGGCACAGCTGAGAAGAGCCAAAAGGCCTGTTTCTATGCTGTAATGTTCTATGGTTCTATGGATGGTCTGCAGAGTCAGTGTGGGTGGAAGTCTGAAACAGGGAAGAGCCAATAACTGTACAGGATGTTTTTTTATAGACCCCCCCCACCAATAGTAACTGGGATATTGAGCTGAAATTGAAATGCTTGACAAAATCCATTCCCTACCTGATTTTCCCAATCTACCTGCATGTTAAAATATCCCATGACTATCATAACATTGTTGTTGGCGCGTGGCCTAGTGGATAAGACATTGGTCTAGTGATCTGAAGGTCACTGGTTCGAGCCTCAGCTGAAGCGACGTGTTGTGTCCTTGAGCAAGGCACTTAACAACACATTACTCTGCGACGACACCGGTGCCAAGCTGCTTGGGTCCTAGTGCCCTTCCCTTGGACAACGTTGGTGGTGTGGAGAGGGGAAGGCCTGCAGCTTGGGCAACTGCCGGTCTCCCATACAACCCTGCCCAGGCCTGCGCCCTGGAAACCTTCCAAGGCACAAATCCATGGTCTCATGAGACATAACATTGCCCTTTCTATTTCTTGATGTATTCTGTAGTCCAAATCCCACCTACTGCTTGGAGGCCTGTATATAACTGCCATCAGGGTTCTTCTACCCTTGCAGTTTCTGAACTCAGCGCACAAGGATTTAACATCTTCCCAGCCTATGTCACATAATTCTACTGATTTGATGCCGTTCTTTACCAGCAGAGCCACGCCACCCCCTCTGCCTACCTTCCTATCCCTCCGAAACAACATGTAACCTTGGACATTCAATTCCCAACTTTGGAGCTATGCTTAGCTATGCAGTCATAAGTGTAAAGTGAGCAGAGTAAAGGGACTTAAGTACACAGCCTTGTGGTGCTCCTGTGCTGATGGAGATTATGGAGGAGATGTTGTTGCCAATCTGAACAGACTGCAGTCTGCAAGTGAGGAAATCGAGGATCCAGTTGCACAAGTAGATATGGAGGCTAAGGTCTTGGAGCTCATTGATTAGTGTAGGAAGTAAGTCAATAAGTGGGAAGAAATTTGAAAGGGATATGAGAAGGTGACAGAATGTCGTGGATTGGTTAGAGCAATGGGCAAAGATCTGGCAGATTATCCCAGGAGCGGAGGTAGTGCTGGACTGGGGACAAGCCCCTCCTGCCTGTGCTGCCCTCCAGTGGCAGACAAGGTGGAGAGCATGAGCGCCTTCATCTGCGGACAGCACTGCTCACAGCTTTCTTGTGTGTGTTAACGGGCACAGCTTTATGGAAGAGAAAGCCACTGCTGAAAAATCTCACATGAAATCTCAACTAGAGTTTGCTGGAAGGCATGTGGGAGACTGAAATCAGCTGGAAGAAGGTTCTATGTTCTGATGAAACCAAAATTGAGCTTTTTGGCCATCAGACGAAACACTATGTTTGGTGTAAGCCAAACACCACACATCATCAGAAACACACCATCCCCACCGTGAAGCACGGTGGTGGCTGCATCATGCTGTGCAGATGCTTCACTGCAGCAGGTCCTGGAAAGCCTGTCAAGGCAGAGGGTAAAATGAATGCAGCAAAATACAGGAACCCCTGGAGGAAAACCTGATGCAGACTGCAAGGGAACTGCGACTTTGGAGAAGATTTGTTTCCCAGCAAGATGATAACATCAAGCATAAAGCCAAAGCTACACAAGAATGGCTTAAAAACAACAAAGTTAATGTCCTGGGGTGGCCAAGTCAGAGTCCAGACCTCATTGCAATTGAGAATTTGTGGCTGGACTTGAAAAGGGCCGTTCACTCACAATCCCCATGCAATCTGACAGAGCTTGAGCAGTTTTGTAAAGAAGAATGGGGAAAAATTGCAGTCCAGATGTGCAAAGCTGATAGAGACCTATCCACACAGACTCAAGGCTGTAATTGCTGCCAAAGGCGCATCGACTAAATACCAACTTGCAGGGGGTGAGTACTTATGCAATCGATTAGTTTGTATTTTATAGTTGTAATTAATTTAGATCACTTTGTAGAGATCTATTTTCACCTTGATACAAAAGAGTCTTTTTCTGTTGATCAGAGTCAAAAAAGCCAAATTACATCCACTGTGATTTAATGTTGTAAAACAATAAAGCATGAAAACTTCCGGAGGAGGTCAGAATACTTTTTATAGCCATTGCAAGTGCTATGTGCTGTGTATGATTGTTGGCCCTGTGTTTCAAAGTTCAAAGTAAAATGCGTTATCAGAGTACGTACATGTCACACCTACAACCCTTAGATTCTTCTTCTGTGGGCATACTTAGCAAATCTATGGAATAGTATCTGTAAACAGGATCAATGAACAACAAACCAGGCAAATGGAAATATAAATACATAGCTATGAATAATGAGCAAAAATAATGAGTTAAAGAGTTCTTAAAGTTAGATCATTGATTGTGGGAATACCAGAAGTAGAATGAGTGTAGTTATCCCCTTTTATTCAAGAGCCTAATGGTTGAGGGGTAGTAACTGTTCTTGAACCTGATGGTGTGAGTCCTGAGGTATCTGTTCCTTTTACAGATGTGAGAAAAGAGCATGGACTGGGTGGAGAAGATCTTTGATGATGAATGCTACTTTACTACGGCAATGTTTTGTGTAGATGTGCTCAGTGGTTGGGAGAGTTTTACCCAAGGGGCTGTACTGAGGGAGGTTGCCGAATCTACTACCTCTTGTAGGATTCTCCACTCAAAGGCATTGGTGTTCCCATACCAGACTATAATGCACCCAGTCACCACACATCTATATAAGTTTGCCAAGGCTTTCGGTGTCATGACGAACCTCTGCAGTATCCTGAGGAAGTAGAGGTGCTGTTGTGCTTTCTTCGCAATAATGTTTTTAGGATGGGTCCAGGACAGGTTCTCTAAGATAGTGAAACCCAGGAATTTAAAGTTACTGACCCTCTCCACTTCTGATCCTCCGATGGTTACTGGATCATGGACCAGAAGGCTAAGTACACATCCCTGCGGTGCTCCTGTGAGGATGGAGATTGTGGAGGAGGTGTTTTTGCCAGTCTGAACTGACTGGGGTCTACAAGTGAGGAAATTCAGATCCAATTGCACAAGTGGGTATTGAGGCCCAGGTCTTGGAGTTTACTAAATAGTTTTAAGGGGATGATGGTGTTAACTGCTGAGCTGTAGTTGATAAAGAGCATCCTGATGTGTGCATCTTTGCTGTCCAGATGTTCCAGGGATGGGTGAAGAGCTCTTGCACCCTGGCCCTGGAGTAACGCTGTTTTGTTTGGCTGTATTCATGTATATTCATGTTTGGATGAATGACAATTAAACTTGAACTGGAAATAGGCACAATGGTTCATTTATCTGAAAAATATACAGTATACAGTATAATGTGGGATTGGAGAGTTTCATTTGTAACAGGCTGACGTGGTAAAGCCTGTAATTAGGGAACTCAACAGTACTTATTGCAAGTAAAATTGAACCAGTGAAATTATTGGTGATCAGAAACCCCAAACTGTCCCTGTCCACTGTCTGGTATGAGGGAGCCCAGTTCCACTTCTGTCCAGGGTGAGGGCTCAGTTCTGAGCCCTGTGTAGCATCCCTCTGGTCTGAGGGAGGCTAAATCTGTGTCAGTCTGCTCTGAGAGAGCCCAAATTTGTGACCGTGTGGTGTGAGGGAGCCCTGTGTGGCATCTGTCGGGTCTGAGGGAGGCCAGTTCTGCGTCTGTCTGGTGTGAGAGATCAGCATGATTTTCATTACTTCTTGCACAACTGCATTTCTACCATCCAGGGTGAAAACAAGAACAGAAACAAGTATTCACTCTTGAAACTATATTTCCTGTAAACACATTACTCTGCACCGTAGACCTCAGGCTTTTGGTGCTGTTGAAAGAGGAAGGAAAGATGGCAAGAAGGAACAGAGTTAATGCATTAACTAGATTTTCTGTCAGGACATGAGCGTTTAGTACACCATCATGAAATGTGCTCCACAGGTTGTCAGTTTCTGTGTTCCAGTAATGTCTGCATCATCCACCGCAAACGTGGAGCTGCCTAATTTCTTCATATGAAGTGTAAAATACTTGCTGAGTTACACTTCCTGTGCTGCCCCTGTTGTTCGGTTCCTTTCCCCCACCCATGCCCTCTCAGTATTGCACAACTTCTCAGCTCCCTGTCCCACATCGTGTAACTCATTACTTTCCAGCCCTTTCCTGAATAACAAGCAAGAAAAGAAGCGAAATCTCCCAGTAGCCACCCATTTTAATTCCACATCCCATTCTCATTCCAATATGTCCATCCTTGGCCTCCTCCATTGTCATGAAGAGGTGACATTTAGGTTGGAGGAACCAGACCTTATATTCTGTTTGGGTAGCCTCCAACCTGATGGCATGAACATCAATTTCTCAAATTTCCGGTAATACCCCCAACACTCCCCCCTCCTTCATCATTTCCCTCACCTTATCTCCTTGCCCGCCCATCACCTCCCTCTGGTGCTCCTCCCCATTATTCTTTCTTCCATGGCCTTCTGTCTCTTTCACCAATCAACTTCCCAGCTCTTTGCTTCATCCCTCCCTCTTCAGTTTTCGCCTATCGCCTTCTGTTTCTCTCTCCCCTCCCCCCACCTTTTAAATCTACTCCTCAGCTTTTTTCCTCCAGTCCCGATGAAGGGTTTCCGCCCAAAACATTGACTGTACTCTTTTCCACAGATCCTGCCTGGCCTGCTGAGTTCCTGCAGCACTTTGCTCTAAATAACAAATTGCTTTATCTCGTTCATTCCCAGGGTTGATATGCTCAATACCAGGGGCATGGATTTTAAGGTGAGAGGGGATAATTTCAAAGGAGATATGCAGAGCAAGTTTTTTTACACTGAGAATGGTTCCAAGTTCAAAGTAAATTTATAATCAAAGTACATATGTCATGATTCTTTAAGGTTGTTATAGCCAGGGGAGGTAATGGGGATAAGCTCCCACTACCTATTAAATGCACCTCAGATAGCCTCTGACAACCAAATCCAGCTCCTGGCCTTCACCTGGGGCTCAGCTACTAAGCCCGGTGGAACTGTTTCTACTGACAGGAGAAGGGGCAAAGGCGAGTCACTGGTGCCTTAAAACCAGTCGCTTCAGGCAGATGGGGCTTGTCAGCCATGGTTGGCAGCTCACCTTGGAGAAGGAAAACTCTGATCTCAAACCTCCGCTGCCTTGCAGCCAAACCCACTCATGGAGAAGGCTTCTGGAGTAAACCCCGAGGGAAAAATCCGGATCCTAAGTCAGTCCTACATTGAGTTCAGTGCTGACTGGCAACTCCTGCAGCGTCAATTATTAACAACCTCCCTCACCCAGGACATGCCCTTTTCTCACTGTTACAATCAGGAAGGAGGTACAGAAGCCTGAAGGCACACACTCAGCAATTCAGGCATAGCTTCCTCCCCCCTGACATCTGATTCCTAAATGACATTGAACCCATGAACACTACCTCACTTTTTTTTATTACTTCTGATTTTACACTATTTTTAATTAACTATTTAATGTACACATATATATACTTACTGTAACTGATTTTTTTTCTATATTATGTATTGTATTGAACTGCTGCCGCCAAGTTAACTAATTTCACAACATATGCAGGTGATATTAAACCTGATTCTGATTCTGATTCTGTGACGCTGCTGGTGCCAAACTGCTTCAGTCTCTGCCGTTCCTTTGGATTTATCAGATGCGTGGAGAGGGGGAGTTTGCTACATGGGCAACAGCTTGCTCTCCGTATCGTACTGCCCAGGCTTGTGTACCTGGACAGCAAGGATGCAACATCCATGGTCAACCTCGACCAGCGAAGGACTACTACTACATTTATGTCACCGTATACATCCCCGAGATTCATTTTCTTGTGGGCATACTCAATAAATCAAATAACCATGTGAAAGACCCAGTGTGCAAAAGATAACAAAGTGTGTAAATACAAAAAGAAAGTATATATATATATAAATAAACAAACAAATAAGCAAGCAATAAATAGCAAGAACATGAGATGAAGAGTCCTTGAAAGTGAGTCTATGGTCTATGGGAAGAGTTCAGTGATGGGGCAAGTGAAGTTGAGTGAAGTTATCCCCTCTGGTTCAAGAGCCTGATGGTTGAGGGGTAGTAACTGTTCCAGAACCTGGTGGTGCGAGTCCTGAGGCTTCTGTACCATCCTTCCTGATAAAACAGCAAGAAGAAAGCATGGCCTGGGTGCTGGGGCTCCCTGATGATGGATACTGCTTTACTGCTCTGGGTAGTTGTGCTCAATGCTGGGGAGGGCTTTACTAGTGATTCACTACTTTTTGTAGGATTTTCCATACCAGGATGTGATGCAATCAGTCAATACATGCTCCATCACACATCTATAAAGGTTTTCCAGAGTTTTAGATGTCATGCTGAATCTTTGCAAACTCCTAAGGAAGTAGAGGCACTGCCATGCTTTCTTTGTAATTGCACCTACATGCTGAGCCCAGTGCAGGTCCTCCAAAATTATAACACTGAGGAATTTAAGGTTGCTGACCCTCTCTACCTCTGACCTCTGATGAAGACTGGCTGATGGACTTCTGGCTTCCTCCTTCTGAAGTCAACAATCATTTCCTTAATAATGGTTGGTGCCTCTTTGAGCCATCACCTTTTGAAGGTGTCCTTGATGCAGGGGAGGACATAAACCTATATACTGTAAAATATATAATATTATACTATAACAACAAGGATGTAATGCAGATGCTTTATAAGGCACTGGTGAGGCCTCACTTGGAGAATTTTAAGCAGTTTTGTGCCCTTATCTAAGAAAGAATATGCTGATATTAGAGAGGGTTCAAAGGAGTTTCACAAAAATGATTCCAAAAATGAAAGACTTATAATATGAGGAGTGTTTGATGGCTCTGGGTCTCTACTTACTGGAATTTAGGAGAATGAGAGGTGACCTCATTGAAACCTAAAAATGTTAAAAGGCCTAGATAGAGTGGATGTGGAGAAGGTGTATCCTATTGTGGGGGGAGTCTAGGACCAGAGGGCACAACCTTAGAGTAGATGGGTGTCCCTTTAGAGCAGAGTTGAGGAGGGAATTTGGTTAACTAGAAGGTGGTGAATCTATGAAATTCATTGCCACAGATGGCTACAGAGGCAGAAGTTGATACATTCTTAATAAGTCAGATCATGAAAGATTACAGGGGAGAAGGCAGAAGAATGTCACTGAGAGGGAGATAGATCAACCGTGATGGAATAGACTCAATGGGCCAAATGGTCTAATTCTGCTCCTGTGTCTAATGGACTTCTGGAAATATTTGGGAAGCTTCTGACAGATTGAAGCAGTTAATGTTTTGTGTCATTTACCTCGGGGCCCAAAGTATGGTGAATCGGAATTAGAATTAGACGCATTATCATTGACATGAAAATTCTTGTTTAGCAACAACAGCAAAATGCAAAAAAGTTGAGTTGTTATTAATTACAAAACCATATCATGCAGAACAGAGGAATGGTGAGGTAGTGTTCATGGGTTCATTAACCATTCAGAAAATCTAGCAGAGGGGAAGAGACTGTTCCTGAACCATTGAGTGTGAGTCTTCAGGCTCCTGTACCTCCTCCCAGATGGTAGTAATGAGAAGAGGGCATGTCCTCGTTGGCAAGGGTCCTTAGCGATGAATACTGCCCTCTTGAAGATGTCCTCGATGGTGGGGAAGGTTGTGCCTGTGTACAGAGCTGACTGACTCTACAAGCCTCTACAGCCTATTTCAATCCTGTATCATTGGAGCCTCCATGCCAGTAAGAACGTTGTCCACTGTACTGCTGAGGAAACCTATTAGAGTCTCCTCAAACTCATAATCACTGGCATGTTTTCTTCGTCATTCATAAAGGTGTTGGCACCATGACAGATCCTCTGAGGCCAAGATGGGATGATACTCCCTCCCCTCCCAGAGGGTCCGGAGGATCACAAGAATGAGAGGGTTAATGCACGATGCCTCTGGGACTGTACTCACTGGAGTTTAGAAGAATGAGGGGGGATCACACTGAAATCTATCAAATATTGAAAGGCCTTTGGATTTGGAGAGGATGGTTCCTATAGAGGGTGAGTCTAGGGCAGAAGGGCACAGCCTCAGAACAGAAGGTTTTCCCTTAGAACAGAGATTATTAGGAGGAATTTGTTTAGCCAGAGGGTACTGAATCTGGGGATATTTAAAGCAGAGGTTGATAGGTTCTTGATTAGACAGGGTGTCAAAGGGTACAGGGAGAAGGCAGGAGATTGGGGTTGAGAGGGATAATAAATCAGCCATGATGGAATGATGGGCTGAATTGCCTAATTCTGATCCTATTTTTTATGTTCTAGCAGGCCAATTATTCTCAGCAGCGAGGCTTCATTCTGCAGCCTCACATCAGACTCTAGAGGTAGACACCTGGTCCTGAGCTCTGTGGTGGGCTGAAATGGCTGGGTAGACTGAAAAGGATTCAAGGATTTGCTCGAAGTGTAAGTGAAGCCACTCCTTTGCCTACTCCACCAGCTGGCTGTAAGTTTACAGAAAGCTGCAGATTAACGTAATGCCATCATTACAGGTTGTACACTGTAAACTGTGCTTGTGTACAGTAAAAGCAACATATTCTGCTCTTGTAAACACGTGCAGTATCATTCTGTAGTTTCAGGTTGTGGCTGAGATCCGGCAGCGTCAGTGCTCACCGGTAACGAGGTGTACCTCCTCTACCTGATAAAGTGACGACTGGGTGTACGTTAGTGCCGTAGCCCATCTGCTTCGGGTGTTGTGCATTCAGAGATGTTCTTCTATAAATCCAATAACCGTAACAGAATCAACGAAAGACTGCCCCAACAACCAGTGTACAAAAAACTGAGCAAATGCAAAAGGAAAGGAAAAAAATGAGAAGAATAAAAATAAATAATTATCGAGAACATGAGATGAAGAGTCCTTGGTTGTGGGAGCAGTTCCGTGATGGGGCAGGTGAGGTTGAGTGAAGTTATCCTCACTGGTTCAACAGCGTGAAAGTTGAGGGGTAATAACTGTTCCTGAACCTGGTGTCGTGAGTCCTGAAGCTCCTGTACCATCTTTTTGATGGCAGCAGTGAACAGAGAGCATGGCCTGGGTGTTGGGGTCTTTGATGATGGACACTGCTTTCCTGTGACAACGCTCCATGTAGATGTGCTCAATGGTGGGGAGGGCTTTACCTGTGACAGACTGGGCCATATCCACTATTTTTGTAGGAATTTCTGTTCAAGAGCATTGGTGTTTCCTTACCAGGTTGTGATGCAGCCAATCAGTATACTCTCCACCACATATTTATAGAAGTTAGTCAAAGTTATAGATGACATGCAAATTTTCACAAACTCCTAAAGAAGTGGAGCTTTCTTCACAACGGCAAAAGTGCTAGGCCCAGGACAGGTCCTCTGAAATGAAAACACCAAGGAATTCAAAGTTACTGACCCTCTCCACCTCTGAATCCCTGATGAGGACTGGCTCATGGACCCCCAGTCTCCTCCTCCTGAAGTCAGTAATCAGCTCTTTAGTCTTGCTGACATTGGTTAGGAGGCTGCTGTTGTGCCACACTCAGGCAGATTTTCAATCTCCTTCCTATGTGCTGATTGATCACCACCTTTGATTTGGCCTTCGACAATGATGTCATCAGCAAACGTTAATATGGCATTGGAGCTGTGCTTAGCCACACAGTCGTAAGTATAAAGTGAGTAGAGCAGGAGACTGAGCACACAGCCCTGTGATGCACCTGTGTTGATGGAGATCGTGGAAGAGATGCTGTTGCCAGTCTGAACTGACTGGGGTCTGCAAGTGAAGAAACCAAAGATCCAATTGCACAAGGAGGTATTAAGGCCTAGGTCTTGGAGCTTATTGATTAGTTTGAAGGGGATGATGATTTTGAATGCCAAGCTCTAGCTGATAAAGAGCATCCTGATGTTTGCATTTTACTGCCCAGATGTTCCAGGGTTGGGTGAAGAGCCAATGAAATGGCATCTCCTGTGGGCCTGTTGTAGGCAAAATGGAGTGGATTCAAGTCACTTCTCGGGCATTGTGTTGATATGTTTCATCACCAGCCTCTCAAAGCACTACATCACTGTGGATGTAAGTGCTATGGGACGATAGTCATTGAGGCAGGTTACTACGTTCTTCTTGGGCACTGGTATAGTTGAAGTCTGCTTGAAGCAGATGGGGACCTCAGACCTGCGAAGCGAGAGGTTAAAGATCGCAGTGAACACTCCAGCCAGTAGATCAACACAAGCCTTCAGTGCTCAGGCAGGTACCCCATCTGGGCCGATGCTTTTTGTGGGTTCACCCTCTCATATGCCCTCCAATGCTCTCACATCGGCCTCAGGGACTGAAATCACAGGATCATCACTAGCTGTTGGACTTGGTGATGGTTCCTCCGTGTTCTGATGGTCAAGGTGAGCACAGAAGGCATTGAGCTCATCTGGGAGAAAATCCCTGTTGTTGCCTTTGTTACTTGATTTCACTTTTTAAGAGATGATAACATTCAAGACCTGCCACAAAAATCAAGTGTCATTCATTGATACAAGTTTATTCCGGAATTTTTACTTCATCCATGAGGTGGCTTTCTGGAGATCGATTTTGGCACAATTGTAACTTTCCTGGTTGGGGAAGACTCTGAATGAGTTTGTGGTCACACTCTTGTCTATGACTGTTTTTATGAAGTCTATGATTCCTGTGATGTATTCATTTGGACCCACAGTCGAGCCCCGGACACGGCCCTGTCCGTTGTCATCGTTGTCATGGCTATCCCTCGAGGTTGAGGATGATGGTCTTCATTTTGTTGATATATTTATGGGCTCTCAAGTGGCTTATGAGTCCAATCTTGGCTTTGAAGTTCTTCCGTATTCAGGAGAGGTAGTTCCAGATGGCAGATCAGGTTAGTTGGTGCTGCCTCTCTTTCCATTTTCTTCTCTTTTCTTCTAATTCTGCACATCTGTAGGCTTTGAAAGTTGCTGTTCCTTCTTGGATGATGGCTTACCAGAGTTTCCTGTCCTTGGCATTGGTTTCCCAATTGTTGATGTCGATGTTTCTTCATGTTGGTTTTTAAGACATCTTTGAATCTCTTCTGTTGTTCATCTCTTTTGCATTTGCCTTCTTTAAGCTGGGAGTAGAAAATCTGTTTCGGCAGACATTCGTCTTTCATCCGAACAACGTGACTGCTCCATCTTAGTTGGTCTTGATGTCGTAAGGTTCAATGCTTGTTGTTTTTGCTTCATTTAGCATGCTGACGTTAGTTCTTCTATCTTCCCAGCTGATAGTTAAGATGTTTTGAAGACAGCGTTGATGGAACTTTTCAAGTGCCTTCAGATGTTGTCGGTATGTTGTCCAGGTTTCTGATGCATACAGGAGCACTGGGATCACCACTGCTTTGTACCCTAACATTTTGGTGTCTGTTCAGATGTCATGATCATGAAAGACTCTTGTTCGGAGACGTCCAAAAGCTGTTCCAGCGCATTTAAGACGATGTTGGATCTCATCATTAAGGTCAACATTGGAGGAGAGGTGACTTCCAAGATACGGAAAGTGGTCCACGTTTTCCAGCGTTGTTTTGCCAAGTTGAATTGATGGTTCAATCCGATTTGTCTCAGTTGGTGACGGTTGGTAGATGATCTGAGTCTTCTTGGAATTGACAGTAAGTCCAAGTTTCGTGTATACACGGTTGAAGGCAGTCAGAATCTGTTGTAGGTGGTTTTCTGAGAGAGCTGCAACACTGTTGTCATCTGTGTATTGGAACTCGATGAGGGAACTTGTGGATGTCTTGTTTCTGGACTTGAGACGGGCAAGATTGAAATGTCTGCCATCTGTACTGTAGACAATTTTGATTCCTGAGGGTAGGTCGTCCTTGATGATATGGATGATTGTTGCAATGAAGATAGTGAACAAAGTTGGGGCAATCATGCATTGTCCATTGACTCTAAGTTTGGAGAAACATACACTGTGAAAGTTTCATTATGATCAGGTATTACTTCACTTCCATCCTACACTGCCCTGTTCTCTCTTTCTTACTGTCCCATTCCCTCTAACCCTCCCATCCCATTCCTTCCATCTTCACCATCCCTCACTATCCTGTTCCTTCCATCCCTCACTATCGCATTCCCTCCATCCCTCCCTGTCCCATTCCCTCCACCTCACACTGTCCCATTCCCTTCATCCCTCACTATCCCATTCCCTCCATCCTTCCCACTCTGTTCCCTCCATCCCTCACTATCCCATTCCCTCCATCCTTCCCACTCTGTTCCCTCTACCCCTCACTATCCCATTCCCTCGATCCCTCCCCATCCCATTCCCTCCATCCCTCACTATCCTATTCCCTCCATCCTTCTTGCTCTGTTCCCACTATCTCTCTCAGTCCCATTCCCTGCATCCAACATGTCCATGCCCCTGGGCTGAGTCACCGCTGACTGCGCCTGTCATAGGTGGGAGAGACGTGCGCTGGACGACAAGCTGTACTGCCGTGCGTGCTCCCTGTCCTCTGGAAATGTAACCGAGCCAGGCTGGATTGAACAAAATGCACAGACCAGGCCCTGGCTTGGGAACAGTCTTCTGTCAAGCTGACCACTCGGCTGAATTTGCTGATTTTGGGCATTATTCTTTGTGTGAGGTCACTTCAGGAGAAGAACAGTGGATTTGAATTCTCCTTCCTTATCCCATTCTCTTTCCACCTCCGCTGTGTGATTTCATTGCTGACTGTTGGCGCAGTTGCTATTGTTATCTATGGACTGAAGTTTACAGAGGCTAAAATGAAGTGTTGTTTTAAATATCTCAATTAACCATGACATGTAGAGTTATACAGGGATCTACATGGACATTTGGCCTATTCAGTATGTGCTGTTACACTCAGTGGCCAGTTTATTAGGTACACCTTTACACCTGGTTAATGTAAATATCTAATCAGCCAATTATGTGGCAGCAACTCGATGCATAAAAGCACACAGACATGGTCGAGAGGTTCAGTTGCTGATCAGACCAAGCATCAGAATTGGGAAGAAATTTGATCTAAGTGACTTTGTGGAATGATTGTTGGTGCCAGATGGGGTGGTTTGAGTATCTCAGAAACTGCTTTTCTTAATTGCAATGTTTTAATTGTCCTGAATTTTTCCATCTTTGGATTTGTTCTCCCATCCTTTATGACCCAGTTCGTAGAATGGTTTCCATTATCTGACTGGGTCTCCCACTAATGGGAACACGCAACAGGCTGGAGTAGCTTTACATTTCAATTTAGAGATACTGTACAGCACATTTACAGGCCCTTCCAGGCCAACAAGTCCGTACCACCCAGTTACACCATGTGACCAATTAGCATACAAACTGCCAGGTCTTTGGGATGTGGGAGGAAACCAGAGCACCCGGAGGAAACCCATGCGGTCACAGGGTAGATCTACAGACTCCTTACAGGCAGCAACAAATTTGGAAAATGGAAGGATATGGACATTGTGTGGGCAGAGGGATTAGTGTAGTTAGCCATTTGATTCCTGATTTAATTGGTTCAGCACTACATTGTGGGCCGAAGAGCCTGTTTCTATTTTGTACAGTTCTATGTTGTAGGTTTTAATGGCAAAATTGATCCTGGGCTGCTGGTGCTATAAAGTATTACGCTACCGTGCCACCATGTGGTGGAGACTGTCCTCTCCGCCAGGGGAAACTGTTGTACCACATGAAACTTGCCCTGTAATTATCAGCCTTCTCAGCTGGACGAACCCAGGATTACTGTCAGGATGAGGGGCCGTGAGGAGAGCTGGCCTCTGCTTCACAGTTCCAGGTACTGAGACACTGGACTTAACGAGGTTGCGATAACCCTGTGAAGGGCCAGTGTAAGAAGACAGGTTCATTCTCCTGCCTCATCACTGGTAGTGTGCTGACCAGACTGCACACAATATTCCAAGTGTGGCTAATCAGCTGCAAAATGACATTCCCAACCCTCATACTCAAATCCCCCGTCTGTGAAGGCAAGTAAGCCAGTCACCTTATTCACATCCCTATCCGTGTCACCATTTCAAACCTCTACCTCCAATCACCTGCCAGTTGCTCAAAGCACCTTCAATCCCACATGACCCGTGTGACCTGTTTACCGTACTGCATCTAGTCAAATGCTTTGCTAAGGTCCATATAAACCAAGTATCTTGTCTCGTTGCCATCAAATCAGTTTCTTAGCAACCTCCTCAAGAAGGCAGAATTTCCCGTGCACAAAGCCACCTTACTGCCCCTATGGTTCACCTCCTCTGGTGCCCCTCCTTCTTCCCTTTCTCCCATGGTCCACTCTCGTCTCCTAACAGATTCTTTCACCTCCAGCTCTGTACCTTTTCCACCTCACCCACCTGGCTTCACCTATCACCCTCTAGCTCTCCCCCTTCACCTCCCCCCACCTTTTTATTCGGGCACTTCCCCCTTCCTTTCCACCTGAGAAAGGGTCTCACCCTGAAATGTTGACCATTTATTCTCCTCTGTAGACGCTGCCTGACCTGCTGGGTTCCTCAAGCTTTTTGTGTGTCCCTGCCTTTAAACCGATTATTGATCTTTAAATATTTTTCCCTACCAAGGCTCAGCATCCTACGATTTCCTGGCTTAACCCCACTGCCCTTCCTGAACATAGGAACAACATTCTCTTCCCTCCAATCTTCGAGTACCTCACCCCATGGCTAAAAGTGACATAAAATCTCTTCAGAGACCCCGCATTTGCCTCCCTTGCTTCCCATGGGATCTATTTCAGCAGGCCTTGAGGATTTGTCACCTTAATGTACATCAATATTTTCAATTCTCCCTCTTTGCTGATATTAAGAAGCCCAGAGACCTCAGCCTTCACTCTGCCTTGTGCAGCTGGATCCTGGACTTCCTGTCAGATCACTGGCAGGTGGTAAGAGTGGACTCCCTCACCTCAAACCCTCTGACCCTCAACACAGGTGCCCCTGTGTCGCCACCCACAGCTCCAATCTGCTAATTAAATTTGCTGATGACACTACATTGATTGGCCTAATCTCAAATAATAATGAGGCAGCCTACAGAGAAGAAGTCATCACCCTGTGATGACCTCTCCCTCAATGTTGCAAAAACAAAGGAGCTGGCTGTGGATTACAGGGGGAATGGAGATGGGGTAGCCCCTTTTGACATCAATGGATCTGGGGTAGAGAAGGTGAACAGCTTTAAGTTCCTCAACATACACATCACCGAGGATCTCACGTGGTCTGTACATATCGTCTGTGTGGTGAAAAAGGCACAATAGCGCCTCGTTCACCTCAGACGATTGAGGAAATTTGGTATGAGCCCCCAGATCCTAAGGACTTTCTACAGGGGCACAATTGTGAGCATCCAGATTAGCTGTATCACTGCCTGGTATGGGAACTGTACTTCCCTCAATCACAGGACTCTGCAGAGAGTGGTGTGGACAGCCCAGCACATCTGAAGATATGAACTTCCCACTATTTAGGACAGTTACAAAGACTGGTGTGTAAAAAGGGCCCGAAGGATCACTGGGGACCTGAGTCACCCCAACCACAAACTGTTCCAGCTGCTACCAGCCAGGAAACGGTACCACAGCATAAAAGCCAGGACCAACAGGCTCTGGGACAGCTTCTTCTACCAGGCCATCAGACTGATTAATTCACGCTGACACAATTGTATTTCTATGTTATATTGACTGTCCTGTTGTACATACTATTTATTACAAATTACTATAAATTGCATATTGCACATTTAGATGGAGACATAACGTAAAGATTTTTACTCCTCATGTATGTGAAGGATGTAAGTAATAAAGTCAATTCAATTCAATTCAGTGTACAGTACACAGGTTCCAGACCATCAGCAGACAACACCCCAGCTCTCCAAAGCATCCTAAATGGATGCATCCTAGTTTTGTTCGTTAATTCTTTGCCCAAGGCTGAAAGAAACTGCAGAATTGTGGGTACAGCTCAGAGCATAACAGAAACCAGCCTCTGTCTAAACTTCTCGCTGCTTCAGTAAAGCAGTCAGTATAATCAAAGATCCTACCTACCCCAGATATTCTCTCTTCTCCCCTCTTCCATTGGGCATGTACCAGCTGGCTGAAGGACAGCTTCTATCTTGCTGTTTTAAGACTATTGTCCCTACTGTATCTTCCTCCACTGCCACCCTGGCAGCCCATTCCATGAACCCATCACTCTCTGTTTAAAAAAAATACCTCTGACATCCCTCCTACACTTCCCTCAAAAATCCTTAAGATCATGCTCCCTTGTGTTACTCACTTCTGCCCTGGGAAAAAGCCACTGGCTGTTAACTCTATCCATGCCTCTTGTATGTCTCTACCAAAGGAGGTGTAGGTGCTGCTCCCCTCCACTAGCCTGCAGGTCACCCTTGGGAAAGGTGTAGCACCTGCTTAGCCCCCGATCAGGGTCACATGAAGCCATGGGAGCAGGTGGTGGATGGTCATATGAACAGCCGGTGCAAATCACAAGTCCTGGTTGTGTGACCACTGACGCCAGGCAGACAATCTCTGAAGAATATTGATAATGGCTGGGGTCACTCATCTTGTAAAGACACTGCCCAGAAGTCAATGGCAAACCACTTCCGTTGAAAAATTTGCCAAGAACAATCATGATCATGAGACCATGATCACCCAGGTCATCGTCACGGCACATAATGGTGATGTTATATGACATGGTGCATAATGATGATGATGACACTTATATAGTTTCCTCTTTACTTTGTTTTTCTGACAGACACACACAAGCTTTGTACTCTCAGAATTTCACTTTTGAAGGCCTCCCACTTACCAAGTACACTTTTGTCAGAAGACAGCCTTTCCCAATCCACACTTGACAGATCCTTTCTGATACCATCAAAATTGTGCTTTCTCCAATTTAGAATCTCAACCCATGGACCAGACCTTTTTTTTTGCAAAACAACCTATCTTTTTGCATCCTCCCTCACTCCAAAGAGAACAACCCTCACTTTCTCAACCTTTCCTCATGAGACATGCTCTGTAATCCAGGCAGCATCCTGGTGAATCTCTGTACCTTCTCTAAAGCTTCCACATCCTTCTGATAATGAAGCCATCAGAACTGAGCACAATATTCCAAGCATGGTCTCACCAAGGTTTCATAAAGCTGTAATTGAGCTCTTGAACTCAATTATCCACTCACTTGGTAAGTCTCTTATACCTGACTTCCTTCTTTGTCCTGAATAACCCCTCGGTTTTCTGTGTTATACAAGGTTCCCTACTCCTAACCTCTTTACCTCTTACCTGTACAGGGACATGCTGATGCGAGCTCACACTGTTTTACTTTGTTAAGCACGAGAGGAAGTGGTTTTAGCGGGTTCTTTGCACAGAAGGGGTTGATCTCTGCCGCTTGCTGCCAGAGAAGGTGGTGGATTCAAATTGCAAAGTTCAAAGTAAAATTTATTATAGAGTACGTACAACCCTGAGATTATTTTTCTGCGGGCATACTCAGCTAATCTGTAGAACAGTAACTGTCTTCTGCCCACAACCTTGGGCACCCTGACTAATTGAGAACCTGTCAACCTCCACTTTAAATGCACATTATGACTTAGCTTCCACAGCCATCTGTGGCAATGAATTCCATGGATTCACCATCCTCTGCGTGGTGAACTACGTGTGCCTGTCTGGACACGCCCCCTGCTGACTGCTCCTGTGGCTCCTCCCACAGACCCCTGTATAAAGGCGATCTTAGCCTGGGCCAGGCCTCTCAGTCTCCAGGATGTAGTATGGTGGTCACTCACTGCTTGTTCCTTCTTCCAGTCAATAAAAGCTGATATCTCGCCTTTACATCTCAGAGTGAGTTATTGATGGTGCATCACTCTGGCTAAAGAAATTCCTCCTCATTTTTGTTTGAAAAGGATGTCCTGTAGTGGTGTACTACACGCAGCGCTAAAATTACGACATGGAGTTGGTAACTGTAGTCGAAGGAAAAAAACTTTATTCGAAATCCTCAGCCTCACTTTTAAGCCTCCCTCAACCTGCCCCTCCCCCCCCCCCCCATGGCGCAGAGGCTCCAAAGCTCTGTGCTCGCAAACCCCCATGGGCTATCTAATTGTGAGCCGGTTCGGATGTGCCAGGAAATGGGTCGCCACATAACCCCCCCCCCCCCCAGAACCGGCGATACACCCCCAATGTCCACAGTCTGGGCCGGAACCTGCTTGAGAGGTTGGCCTCTGCGCCGAGGTGCCGGAAACTCGGCCGGTTGTGCCAGGTCCACATGGGCCGGTTTGAGGCGGTCCACCGTGAAAACCTCCTCTTTCCCCCCAACGTCTAGCACGAACGTGGACCCGTTGTTCCGGAGCACCATAAACGGCCCCTCGTATGGCCGCTGCAGTGTCCTTCCGATGTCAATCCATCCCAATAAATAAACCTCTCATTCTCCTAAGCTCCAGAAAGTACAGGTCTAGTGTGTTTAAGCTCACCTCATAGGACAACCATACTTGCTTCCACTCCTCCTATTGCATCTCTGCACTCAGCGGCCACTTTGTTAAATACCTCCTGTTCCTAATAAAGTGGCCACTTTGCATTTTTGTATGTTCATGGTCTTCTGCTGCTGTAACCCACCCACTTCAAGGTTCAATATGTTGTGCATTCAGAGATTCTCTTCTTCACACCACTGTTGTAATCAAGGTTATTTGAATTACTGCTACCTTCCTGACAGCCTGAACCAGTCTGACCATTCCCCTCTGACCTCTCTCATTCACAAGGCACTTTTGCCCACAGAACTGCTGCTCACTGGATTTATTTTTTGTTTTTCACTCTATTTCCTGAGGAGACTGAGGTCCTTTAACATCTACTGGACGATGCTGAGGATGTTCTATGAGGCTGTGGTGGCCAGTGCTATCATGTTTGCTGTTGTGTGCTGGGGCAGCAGGCTGAGGGTAGCAGACACCAACAGAATCAACAAACTCATTCCTAAGGCCAGTGATGTTGTGGGGGTGGAACTGGACTCTCTGATAGTGGTATCTGAAAAGAGGATGCTGTCCAAGTTGCATGCTATCTTGGACAATGACTCCCATCCACTCCATAATGTACTGGTTAGGCACAGGAGTACATTCAGCCAGAGACTCATTCCACTGAGATGTAACACTGAGCATCATAGGAAGTCATTCCTGCCTGTGGCCATCAAACTTTACAACTCCTCCCTCGGAGTGTCAGACACCCTGAGCCAATAAGCTGGTCCTGGACTTATTTCCACTTGGCATGATTAACTTATTATTATTTAATTATTTATGGTTTTATATTGCTATATTTCTTTACTATTCTTGGTTGGTGCGGCTGTAATGAAACCCAATTTCCCCTCAGGATCAATAAAGTATGTCTGTCTGTCTGTCTGTCATTCTCCGTAAACTCTAGAGATTGCTATGTGTGAAAATCCCAGGAGATCATCAGTTTCTGAGATACTCAATCCACCCCATCTGGCACCAACAATCATTTAATGGACAAAGTCATTTAGATCACATTTCTTCCCCATTCTGATGTTTGGTCTGAACAGCAACTGAACCTTTTGACCATGTCTGCATGCTTCTATACATTGAGTTGTTGCCACACGATTGGCTGATCAGATATTTGCATGAACAAGCAGGTGTACTTAATAAAATGCAAACTGAGTGTATTTAGTCTAAACAGGAAGACTAGATCTGAATGTAATATTACCAGTGTGTTCTTACCAGAACTCTGTACAAACAGGAGAAACATATTGTATTCAAATCCTTTTGCAATCAAGCTCAACATATCATATTCTTTAATTTCCTGATTGCTTGCACTTAACATCAATGGAATTGAACTTCACTTCCATCAGTCCCACTCCCATCAGGGAGGAGACTATGTAGCATCCACATCAGGACCACCAGATTCAGAGAAAGTTACTTTCCCCAAGCAGTAAGGATGATCAACACCTCCACCCACTAACCCACGCCTTCCATACCACTAACCACCTCAACACCTCCACCCACCAACTCACTACTTCATCATTTCCTGTCACCTTTTGTACAGATACTCCTGTGCCGAGCATCACTTTATGGACAGACACCTGGAATGAGGCCTCCATCCTTCAGGGTTGACCATGGATATTGTGTCCTAGCTGTCCAGGTACCCAAGTCAGGGCAGTATGATATGGAGGGCAAGCTGATGCCCATGTAATAAGTTCCCCATCTCCACGCAGCTGATGAATTCAAAGGAATGGCAGAGACTGATACAGTTTGGCACCAACAGCACTGCAGGAGTTGCCTGTCAGTGTCAAGCTCAATGTAGGACTGCCTTAGAGACATACAAATAATTTATGTATCTCAATTATCTATGCATTTATATTTGTTGTGTTTTTAGTGTGCTGCATTGGATCTGGAGTAACAATTGTTCTCCTTTACACTCGTGTACTGGAAGTGACATTAAACTATCTTGAATCTTGAAGTACTGTAGAGTCTGTCTCACACATTGTTGTGTCCCTGGGGCCGAGTTTAAATGTTTTGTTTAATGATCTTGATGGAGCAATAAATATTGGCTGCAACATCATGAAGAACTCCCCTGTAAATTAAAAAATTGTCTTGGGATCTTTTCAATCCATCGGAGAGGGCAGGTTTAATTTTCCAACCAAAATGTGTTGGAGTCAGCTCGAACTGGTTTACGTGCTCACGATTCAGGAGTGCATCTTGAGTCCATAAACGTCTGACCAGAGGCAGGAGTGATGTCAGCTGATTCATCCATCCAGCCTCCTCTTTGAGTTTCTACCATCAGGCAGGAGATTCTGAAGCATAAAAACAACAGTCAGGTTGGGAAAAGGTTTCTTCCCCCAGGCCATTAGGCTTCTGAACTTCCTGCCGCAGTGGTTAATCTGTTCTGTACCCTACAATGTTTAATGCCTGCACATTTCTTTGTTTATTTATGCGTAATCCTTCTGTAGGTTTTATCCTTACTTCCCTAAATTATTGTGAGTTGCATGTACTGCAGTGCTTTACACCGTAGTCTAGAACAGTCATGGTCAAGACCATGATCACCCATATCAAACGTCACAGCACATGATGATGAATGAATAAATTATAATTTGCAGTAATTTTTTAATACCTAGCACTGTACTGCTGCTACAAGACAACAAATTTCTTGATGCATCAGTGATGATGAACCTGATTCAGTATCTAACTTTTGGCCAATCGTCACAAATCCCATTTTCCCACATTAGGGCCACCTCCTTCTATGCCTTGTCTATTTAAACGTCTGTCTAAAATCCTCCTAAACCCAGTGACTATTTTTGGCTGCAGCAATTCGGCATCACATCTAAGACTTTGACAAACTTCTATAGATGTGTGATGGAGAGTATATTGACTGGCTGCATTCCGTAATGCAGGACGTAATGCTGAGGCTTTGTAAGGCACTGGTGAGGCCTACGAGGGAACGTGCAATCTTGGATCTGGTCCTGAGCAATGAGGCAGGTAAAATTAGCAATTGTAGTCAGGGATCCTCTTGGAAAAAGTGATCACAGTGTGACTGAGTTCCTGATACAAATGGAGGGTGCAATAGTTCAATCTAAAACCAGTGTATTATGCCTAAACAATGGAGACTACAATGGGATGAGGGATGATTTGGTCAGTGTAAACTGGGAACACAGGCTGTATGGTGGAACAGTTGAGGAACCCTGGAAGATTTTCAAAGAGATTTTCACAGTGCTCAGCAACAGTATATTCCAGTTAAAAGCAAGGACAGTGAGGGTGGGGAGAGCCAGCCTTGGATAACGAAGGAAATTAAAGAAAGCAAACTACAAAGTCACCAGGAGTAGTGGGAAGCTGGAAGATTGGAAATTTTTTGAAAAGCAATGAAGAACTACAAAGCAAGCAATAAAAGAAGGAAAGATAAATAATGAAAATAAACTAGCACAAAATAAAAAATTGATAATGAAAGTTTTTATAATTATCTAAAGTAAAAAAGGGTGGTTAAAGTGAATGTAGGTCCCTTGGAGGATGAGAAGGAGGAATTCATGCTAGGTAATGAGGAAATGGCAGAGGCTTTGAATGACTATCTTGTGTCAGCCTTCATGGTGGAGGACACATCTAACATGCCAAGAAGAGATGATGTGGATGTGATGGGAGGTGAGGACCTCAATACAATAGCTATCACTAAAGAGGTGAAAGCTTGATGGCCTAAAAATAGACAAGTTCCCTGGTCCTGATGGAATGTATCCCAGGGTACTGAAAGAAATGGCAGGAGTTATAGTAGAGGCTTTGGTGATAATTTACCAAAATTCTCCAGCAGATTGGAGGAAGGTGAATGTCATGCCACTGTTCAAAAAAGGATGTAGGCAAAAGGCAGGTAACTATAAACCAGTTAGTTTAACATCTGTAGTTGGGGAAATGCTTGAAGCCACCATTAAAGAAGAAATAGCAAGGCATCTGGAAAGAAATGGATCCACCAGGCACACACAGCAAGGATTCAGCAAAGGCAGGTCCTGTTTGACAAACTTACTGGAGTTCTTTGAGGATAGAATGAATGCAGTGGATAGAGGGGAACAGATGGACATTATTTACTTCGGTTTCCAGAAGGTGTTCGATAAGGTACTACATAAAAGACTTGTCCATAAGATAAGGATGTATAGAGTTGGGGGTAATGTATTAGCTTGGATAGAGGATTGATTAACTAATAAAAAGCGGAGTATTGGGATACATGGGTGTTTCTCTGGTTGGCAATCAGTGGTGATTGGTGTGCTGCGGGTTCAGTGCTGGGCCTGCAACTGTTCACGATATACATTAACGATCTGGAAGAAGGGACCGAGTGTAGTGTATCTAAGTTTGCTGATGACACTAAATTGAGTGGAGAAGCAATTTGTGCAGAAGATATGGAGACTACAGAGAGATATAGATAGTTCAAGTGAGTGGGCAAGGGTCTGGCAGATGGAGTACAATGTTGGTAAATGTAAGGTCATCCACTTTGGAAAGAAAAATGAAAGAGCAGATTATTAAATGGTAAAATATTACAGCATGCTGCTGTGCAGAGGGACTTGGGAGTGTTTCTGCATGAATCACAGAAGTTTGATTTGCAGGTGCAGCAGGCCGTCAGGAAGGGAAATGGAATGCTGGCCTTCATTGCTAGAGGGATTGAATTCAAGAGCAGGGAGGTTATGCTGCAACTGTACAGGGCTCTGGTGAGGCCACACCTGGAGTACTGTGTGCAGTTCTGGTCTCCTTACTCAAGGAAGGATATACTGGCTTTGGAGGCGGTGCAGAGGAGGTTCACCAGGTTGAATCCAGAGATGAGGGGGTGAGACTATGAGGAGAGATTGAGTCACCTGGGACTGTACTCTCTGGAATTCAGAAGAATGAGAGGAGATCTGATTGAAACATATAAAAGTATGAAAGGGATAGATAAGATAGAGGCAAGAAAGTTGTTTCCACTGGTAGGTGAGAATAGAACTAGGGGACATAGCCTCAAGATTCAGGGGAGTAGATTTGGGATGGAGATGAGGAGGAACTGCTTTTCCCAGGGAGTGGTGAATCTGTGGAATTCTCTGCCCAATGAAGCAGTGGAGGCTGCTTCAGTAAATATAGTTAAGACAAGGTTGGATAGATTTTTGCATAGTAGGGGAATTAAGGGTTACGGAGAAAAGGCAGGTAAGTGGAGATGAGTCTATGGCTAGATCAGCCATGATCTTAATGAATGGCGGAGCAGGCTCAATGAGCCAGATGGCTTACTCCTGTTCCTTTTTCTTATGTTCTCACTTGGAGTACTGTGAGCAGTTTTGCGCCCCTTATCTAAGAAAATTAAGTATCTTCACCCACCAGAGATAAGTCTCTACTAAAGGAGGTGTAAGGCACAACCTCTCTGCTAGCCTGCAGGTCACCCTGGGCAAGGTGTGGCACCTGTTTAGCCCCCTGATCAGGGTCACGTGAAGCCATGGGAGCAGGTGGTGGAGATCACAAGTTCTGGTTATGTGACCACTGACACCAGGCAGACAATCTCTGAAGAGCAAAGACGAGAAGATCTGCAAATGCTGGAGACCCAAAGCAATGCCCACAAAACCAGCAGGCCAGGTAGAGTAAACAGTCAACATTTCAGATTGAGACCCTTCATTAGGAATCTCTGAAGAGCTGGGGTCACCTATATTGTACGGACAGTACTGAAAAGAAGTGGCAGACCACTTGTGTAGAAAAATTTGCCAAGAACAATCCATGGTCATGGATAGAGAAGATGGAAGACCATAAATACCCACATCATTCGATGTGGCTCACAATAGAGACAGAGAAAAGTACAGCACAGAAACAGGCCCTTCCACACTCACACAAACACACTCACTCACACATACACAAAACACACTCACACATACACAAACACACTCACACATGCACAAACACACTCACACATGCACAAACACACTCACACATACACAAAACACACTCACACATACACAAACACACTCACACATACGCATAGCACACACACATACACAAACACATTCACACCATAAGCACATTCACACATACATTATGAACACATTGTTCACATACACCCCAGTTTATTGCCTGGGGTGTATGTGAAGAATATACAAATATTGCCACAAAACTTGCATTTTTTGGCATATTTAACACTTACTCAAATATACACAACATGCTGACAATGGTATTAATAAATTCAGACACAAATGCTGAAACTTATATTCAGATACACACCCCAGTAATTTACACAGTATTGTGGAAATTTTTTGTATTGTATTGTACTGCTGCCACACAAAAAAACATTTCATGACACAAACCTGATTCTGATCTGGGTCACTATTGTGCATTGAGGGTGGGAAGGGGAATCATGGTTGGGAAAAGGGGAAGGGAGAGTGAAGTTGAGTGAAAAGCACCAGAGAGACATGATAGAAATGATCAATAAACCAATAGTTTGGAATCAAATAACCTTGCCTGGTGTCTTAGGGCTGGGTGTGTCTGGATCCAGGTCACCCCTCTCCTGCTCCTGGGCTCCATCTGTACCACCTATCCCACACCCCTCCCGCAGCACTCCACCATCACCATAATTTTAAAGGAGTTTGGAGGGAAGTTTGGTGGGGGGGGTGTCAGACGTAGGTGGGTGGGTGAACACCCTGCCAGGGGTGGCAGTAGAGGTAGATACATCTGGGACGTTTAAACAGACAGAAAAACCATCAAGAGGATCACTGGGATCTTCCTCCAAAATTTGTGACATTTACCGGAGTGTTGTAGATGAGGGCCTGAGGCATTGCTGAGGATCCCTACCACCCATCCCACGATCTCTTTGACCCACTACCATTGGGAAAGAGGTACAGGAGCATGAGGACTAGGACTACAAACTGGGTAACAGCTTCTTCCCTCAGTGCACCCAGCATCACTGAGGTCTCGTCACTAGGACAGCCAGTTGTTTATTGTTTACCTGTGCTACACACTACGTGCATTTTTGAATTATGTTTTATTAAGTTATTTGTGGCAATATTTTGTTTCCTATGCTGTGTGTGAGATATGTTGTGTGAGTGCACTGTGGTCCAGAGGTACACTGTCTCGTTTGGTTGTTTATATGTACAGTCTGATAACAATAAACTTGAACTTTAGAGACTCTTTAGACAGGCACATGGATTATAGAAGAATGGAGGGCTATGCAGGAGGGAAGGGTTTGACTGATCTTAGAGTAGTTTAAAAGGTCAGCACAACATTGTGGGCCGAAGAGCCTGTACAGTGCTGTGGTGTTCTGTGTTCATTAATAACACAGTAGATGCACTAATCTCTTTCAGCCCTTTGATCAAAATACATAAAACTATCCAGAATTGCTAAATTACAGAATTAGCTTCTACCCAACTATGGAACAAATTCCATCGTTCTCCTCCACAGCTTCACCCCCTCACAGGGAGAAAAGTGCACTGTAATCTTGGTTTCCTGCAGGGAGTTTCCTTCCCTTACTGATCCAAAACAATGCACAGCAAGTGCAACATTCCAGCAGGAGGCAACGCCCTCTCACTCCATCTGCTGCATAGTTTCTAAACTCAGAACATGGAACAGTACATATGCTGTTCGGCCCACAATGCTGTGCTGACCCTTGAACCTACTCCTAAATCGATCTAACCTTCCCTCAACTTTCCTACTCAGAGTTTCTTTAATATCCCAAATGTATCTGCCTCTACCACATACCAACCACTCTCCATGTATAAAACCTCTGACATCCCCCTATACTTCCCTCCAATCACCTTAAAATTATGCCCCCTTGTATTAGCCCAGGGAAATGGCACTGACTGTCCACTCTGCCTGTGCCTCTTATCATCCTACACACCTCCATCAATTCCCCTCTCATCCTTCTTCAGTCTAGAAAGAAAAGCAATAGCCTGCTCACCTATCTTCATAAGACATGCTCTCTAATCCAGGCAGCATCCTGGTGAATCTCCTCTGCACCCTCTCTAATCCAGGCAGCATCCTGGTGAATCTCCTTTGCACCCTCTCTAATCCAGACAGCATCCTGGTGAATCTCCTCTGCACCCTCTCTAATCCAGGCAGCATCCTGGTGAATCTCCTTTGCACCCTCTCTAATCCAGACAGCATCCTGGTGAATCTCCTCTGCACCCTCTCTAATCCAGGCAGCATCCTGGTGAATCTCCTCTGCACCCTCTCTAATCCAGGCAGCATCCTGGTAAATCTCCTCTGCACCCTCTCTAATCCAGGCAGCATCCTGGTGAATCTCCTTTGCACCCTCTCTAATCCAGACAGCATCCTGGTGAATCTCCTCTGCACCCTCTCGAATCCAGGCAGCATCCTGGTGAATCTCCTCTGCACCCTCTCTAATCCAGGCAGCATCCTGGTGAATCTCCTCTGCACCCTCTCGAATCCAGGCAGCTTCCTGGTGAATCTCCTCTGCACCCTCTCTAATCCAGGCAGCATCCTGGTGAATCTCCTCTGCACCCTCTCGAATCCAGGCAGCATCCTGGTGAATCTCCTCTGCACCCTCTCGAATCCAGGCAGCATCCTGGTGAATCTCCTCTGCACCCTCTCGAATCCAGGCAGCATCCTGGTGAATCTCCTCTGCACCCTCTCTAATCCAGGCAGCATCCTGGTGAATCTCCTCTGCACCCTCTCTAATCCAGGCAGCATCCTGGTGAATCTGCTCTGCACCCTCTCTAATCCAAGCAGCATCCTGGTGAATCTCCTCTGCACCCTCTCTAATCCAGACAGCATCCTAGTGAATCTCCTCTGCACCCTCTCTAATCCAGGCAGCATCCTGGTGAATCTCCTCTGCACCCTCTCGAATCCAGGCAGCATCCTGGTGAATCTCCTCTGCACCCTCTCTAATCCAGGCAGCTTCCTGGTGAATCTGCTCTGCACCCTCTCTAATCCAGGCAGCATCCTGGTGAATCTCCTCTGCACCCTCTCTAATCCAGACAGCATCCTGGTGAATCTCCTCTGCACCCTCTCTAATCCAGGCAGCATCCTGGTGAATCTCCTCTGCACCCTGTCTAATCCAGGCAGCATCCTGGTGAATCTCCTCTGCACCCTCTCTATAGCTTCCATCCTCATCCTTCCTGAGGCATCCAGAACTGAACACAAACTTTACAGGGATTTCCACACTGTTGAGAAGGTTTTTGAGGAGACCTCCAAAGTCCACCAAATTTGATCAAAGCTCCAATAAAACACAGAATGTATTTGCTTAGGGAACTTTCAGCTGAGATTCTGAGAGTCCCAGGAGCTTGAGTTTTGAGTATACCAAGATCAAGTGGGTCACTGATTTCCACCTATTTATATTACTAATTGCCCATTTTATCTCTGCACTGTCATTCCACATCTGTTTAAAGCTTTTCTACACCTGGTTCAAGACCTTTTCTGTCCATATATTCCAGCGTTGAGTGAAGACCCAATGAAATGCTCTTGTTGTGGATTTGTTGTGCCAGTAGGCAAACTGGAGTCTCTTATGCAGGAGATGACATGTTTCATCACCAACCTCTCAAAACCCTTTACCACAGTGGATATAAGTGCTACTGGATGAGGTAGGTTACAATGGTCTTCTGAGACTCCAGTGTAATTGAAGCCTGCTTGAAGCATGTGACTACCTCAGACTGCCGAAGCAAGATGTATGTATTTGTTATACATAAAGACTGACAGACAACCAATATGTGGAAGAAAACAAATAGTGCACATGAGAAAGATACTACTGAGAATATAACCATATAACAATCACAGCACGGAAACAGGCCATCTTGGCCCTCCTAGTCCATGCCGAACCCTTAATCTCACCTAGTCCCACCTACCTGCACTCAGCCCATAACCCTCCACTCCTTTCCTGTCCATATACCTATCCAATTTTACCTTAAATGACACAACTGAACTGGCCTCTACTACTTCTACAGGAAGCTCATTCCACACAGCTATCACTCTTTGAGTAAAGAAATACCCCCTCGTGTTTCCCTTAAACTTCTGCCCCCTAACTCTCAAATCATGTCCTCTAGTTTGAATCTCCCCTACTCTCAATGGAAACAGCCTGTTCACGTCAACTCTATCTATCCCTCTCAAAATTTTAAATACCTCGATCAAATCCCCCCTCAACCTTCTATGCTCCAATGAATAGAGACCTAACTTGTTCAACCTTTCTCTGTAACTTAATTGCTGAAACCCAGGTAACATCCTAGTAAATCGTCTCTGCACTCTCTCTAATTTATTGATATCTTTCCTATAATTCGGTGACCAGAACTGCACACAATATTCCAAATTTGGCCTTACCAATGCCTTGTACAACTTTAGCATTACATCCCAACTTCTGTACTCAATGCTTTGATTTATAAAGGCCAGCGTTCCAAAAGCCCTCTTCACCACCCTATCTACATGAGACTCCACTTTCAGGGAACTATGCACAGTTATTCCTAGATCTCTCTGTTCCTCTGCATTCCTCAATGCCCTACCATTTACTCTGTATGTTCTATTTGGATTATTCCTGCCAAAATGTAGAACCTCACACTTCTCAGCATTAAACTCCATCTGCCATCTGCCCATTCTTCTAACTGGCATAAATCTCCCTGCAAGCTTTGAAAATCCACCTCATTATCCACAACACCTCCTACCTTAGTATCATCAGCATACTTACTAATCCAATTTACCACCCCATCATCCAGATCATTTATGTATATTACAAACAACATTGGGCCCAAAACAGATCCCTGAGGCACCCCGCTAGTCACCGGCCTCCATCCCGATAAACAATTATCCATCACTACTCTCTGGCATCTCCCATCTAGCCACTGTTGAATCCATTTTATTACTCCAGCATTAATACCTAACGACTGAACCTTCTTAACTAACCTTCCATGTGGAACTTTGTCAAAGACTTTGCTGAAGTCCATATAGACTACATCCACTGCCTTACCCTCGTCAACATTCCTCGTAACTTCTTCAAAAAATTCAATAAGGTTTGTCAAACATGACCTTCCACGCACAAATCCATGCTGGCTACTTCTAATCAGATCCCGTCTATCCAGATAATTATAAATACTATCTCTAAGAATACTTTCCATTAATTTACCCACCACTGATGTCAAACTGACAGGTCTATAATTGCTAGGCTTCCTTCTAAAACCCTTTTTAAACAATGGAACCACATGAGCAATACGCCAATCCTCCGGCACAATCCCCGTTTCTAATGACATATTAAAGATCTCCGTCAGAGCGCCTGCTATTTCTACACAAACTTCCCTCAAGGTCCTGGGGAATATCCTGTCAGGACCCGGAGATTTATCCACTTTAAAATGTCTTAAAAGCGCCAGTACCTCCACCTCTTTAATTGTCATAGGTTCCATAACTTCCTTACTTGTTTCCCACACCTTAGACAATTCAATATCCTTCTCCTTAGTGAATACCGAAGAGAAGAAATCATTCAAAATCTCTCCCATCTCCTTCGGTTCCACACATAGCTGACCACTCTGATTCTCTAAGGGGCCAATTTTATCCCTCACTATCCTCTTGCTTTTAATATAACTGTAGAAACCTTTCAGATTTACTTTCACCTTATTTGCCAAACCAACCTCGTATCTTCTTTTAGCTTTTCTAATCTCTTTCTTAAGATTCCTTTTACATTCTTTATATTCCTCGAGCAATTCCTTTACTCCATGCTGCCTATATCTATTGTAGACATCCCTCTTTTTCTGAACCAAATTTCTAATATCCCTTGAAAACCATGGTGCTCTCAAACCTTTAACCTTTCCTTTCACCCTAACAGGAACATAAAGATTCTGTACCCTCATAATTTCACCCTTAAATGACCTCCATTTCTCTATTACATCCTTCCCATAAAACAACTTGACTCAATCCACTCTCTCTAAATCCCTTCGCATCCCCTCAAAGTTAGCCTTTCTCCAATCAAAAATCTCAACTCTAGGTCCAGTCCTGTCCTTCTCCATAATTATATTGAAGCTAATGCTATTGTGATCACTGGACCCGAAGTGCTCCCCAACACATACATCTGTCAGCTGACCTATCACATTCCCTAACAGGAGATCCAACACTGCCCCATCTCTAGTCGGTACTTCTATGTATTGTTGCAAAAAACTATCCTGCACACATTTCACAAACTCTAAACCATCCAGCCCTTTTACAGAATGAGCTTCCCAGTCTACGTGTGGAAAATTAAAATCTCCCACAATCACCACCTTGTGTTTACTACAAATATCTGCTATCTCCTTACACATTTGCTCTTCCAACTCACACGCCCCATTAGGTGTCCTATAATACACTCCTATCAGTGTTACTACACCTTTCCCATTCCTCAACTCCACCCAAATAGTCTCCCTAGAGGAGCTCTCTAATCTATCCTTCCAAAGCACCGCCATAAGATTTTCTCGGACAAGCAATGCAACACCTCCTCCTTTGGCCCCTCCTACTCTATCACACCTGAAGCAACTAAATCCAGGAATATTTAGTTGCCAATCACACCCTTCCTGCAACCATGTTTCACTAATAGCTACAACATCATAATTCCAGGTATCAATCCACGCTTTAAGCTCATCCACCTTTCTTACAATGCTCCTAGCATTAAAATAGATACATTTAAGATACTCTCCATCTCCTCCTCTCTTTCCATCCCTAACAATGCATTCAAATTTATTATCCTTTTCTTTCTTCTCCCCTACATCTTCGGGCTGAGCGCATCCCTTCTCCATCACCTGCCTTTCCTCCCTCACACATTGTCTATTTACTTGCTCCACTGGTGAACTAACCTCCTCTCCCATAGTCTCCTCAAATCGTCTCCCGCCCCCCCCATCTTACTAGTTTAAAGTCCGCCCTGTAGCCCTAGCAAACCTCCCCGCTAGGATATTGGTCCCCCCACGATTCAAGTGTAACCCGTCCTTCTTGAACAGGTCACTCCTGCCCCAGAAGAGGTCCCAATGATCCAGAAACTTGAATCCCTGCCCCCTGCTCCAATCCCACAGCCACACATTCATCCTCCACCTAATTCTATTCCTACTCTCACTGTCGCGTGGCACAGGCAGTAATATGAATGGTAAAAAGTCCTTGAAAGTGAGCCTGTAGGTTGTGGAATCAGTTCAGAGTTGAGGTGAGTAAAGTTATCCACACTGGTTCAGGAGCCTGATGGTTGTAGGGTAATCACTATTCCTAAACCTGGTGGAATGGGACCTAAGGATTCTAAGAATCAACCCTGGAAATATCCCCTGCCTTCTTGGAACACCAGGATTGCACAGCGAACCTTATAATCGCCACCCTTCTACTGCATCATGATTGCTGTGAACTGTTCACAGCCCTCTCCTGCTTCACTCTTATCTGCGACTTTCACCAACACTCAATCTTTGAACTACACACACAAATTACTGGAGGAGCTCAGCCATTGTTGGCGGTATCTACATGGTGATGAGAGGGTGTACAGGAACAAGGTATGCCAACTAGTTGAGTGGTGTAGCAGCAACAACCTTGCACTCAATGTCAGTAAGACCAAAGAATTGATTGTGGACTTCAGAAATGGTAAAGATGAGGGTAGCCCTCCACAGCAGTCCTCATAAATGGATCGGAACTGGAAAAAGTGCATGATTTCAAGTTCCTCTGAGGACCCAACATATTGATGCAGCTATAAAGAAAGCAAGACAGCAGCTACAGTAGATTTCATTAGGAATTTGAGGAGATTTAGTATGTCATCAAAAACACACACAAATTTTTGTTGTAAAATCAGTCAGCTCCATCATGGACACTAGCCTCCATAGTATCTATGACATCTTCAAGGAGCGATGCCTCAGAAAGGTGGTGTATATCATTAAGGACCCCCAGGGCATGCCCCCTTCTCACTGTTACCGTCAGGTAGGAGGTACAGAAGCCTGAAGGCACACACTCAGTGATTCAGGAACAGCTTCTTCCTCTCTGCCATCTGATTTCTGAATGGACAATGAACCCATGGACACTATCTCACCACTCTGTTAGTTCTGATTTTTCGGCACTACAGGTATTTATTTAACTATTACGTATATACTTACTATAATTAATTTTTTCCCTACTATCATTGAACTGGTGCCACAAAGTTGACTAATTTCACGGCATATGCTGGTTATACTAAACCTGATTCTGATTCAGGTCAGGCAGCATCTATGGAGGGGGGGATAAGCAGTTGATACTTCAGGTCAGAACCCTTGGATTCCTCTTCTCCTCACCTGCCCTTCTGGTGCCCCTCCTTCTTCTCTTTGTCCCATGGTCCACTGACCCTTTCTGTCAGAATCCTACATTTTCAGCTGTTTTACCTCTTCCACCCACCCTCTCAGCTCCTTACTTCAAACCCCCTCCTCCACCCTCACGCGGTTTCACTATCGTCTGCCAACTTGTACTCCTTCTCCTCCCACCTTCCTGTGTTTGGCCTAGAGGCTTTTAAACCTCTCCTATCCATGTACGTCTCTGCATGGGTTTTAAACGCTGCTGATGTGCTCACCTCAACCACCATTTCTGGCAAGTACGCTCCACTATTTGCTGCCATGAAGCTGCCTCTGATGTCCCCTTTAAATTGCACACCCTTCCCTGTGTAAAAAGACGATGTGCTTTCACCTTGTCAATGTCACTTATGATATTACATACAGGTATATAAATCTCAATCTCTTGTGTTCCAGGGAATGAAGTCCTAGTCTATGCAACCCCTCCTTGCGATTCCGACCGCAAAGTCCAGGCGACATCTTGGTAAATGATTCCTGACAACAACACACACAAAATGCTGGTGGAACACAGCAGGCCAGGCAGCATCTATAGGGAGAAGCGCTGTCGACGTTTCGGGCTGAGACCCTGAATGATTCCTGAACTCTTTTCTAGTTTAATGACCCAAAATGTACACAGTACTCACACTGCGACCTAATGTCCCAGCTCCACTCCTGGACTCCCCGACTGATCAACACCAGCGTGATAAGTACCTTGTTCACCGTCCTGTCTACCTGTGACTCTGCTCCTCCTTCCATTGCAAGCTCCCAGGTCCTATCATTAACTGTGTGACTCCTCTGCTGAGCCTGTCAGTTTCATCTTCATGCACCCATACTGAGCCTTCGAGCTATCCTCCTTCCCCTACCTTTTTATTCTGGCATCTTCCCCCTTCCTTTCCAGTCCTGAAGAAGGGTCTTGGCCTGAAACATAAACCTTTCATTTCCATGGATGCTGCCTGACCTGCTGAGTTTTGTATGTGTTACTGTGTACTAAGTCCTGCCTGACATCACAAACATTAATTAATAGTTTCTATTTTACAGCTGATGATGAGGCCACAGTAAGTTTTCTGTTTCATGTTATAAACCATGAGTTTGTACACTTGTGTCAGCTCCTTCCTGAGTAATCTGCCGTTTCTCGAGAGTGTATCAGAGGAAGTTAGTAAACAAATTTACTAACCTTACTAAATTTACACAAAGGAAGGTAGTAAACAAATTTAGTGCATGGAAACTGAGGGGTGGATTGAGAATCAGACAATAGAAACCAAAGAGCATCAGAATCAGAACCAGCTTTATTATTACTGACATACAATACTGAGCACCCTAGATTTTTTAAATATGGTTTCAGATGATATGGGCTCCACAGAAGCCCCGTGAGAAGACAGGGATCTTTGGAATTCTGGTCTAGGGGCCAGTGGAGATCCAGTCACCGAGTTCTGGACAACTGAGGAAGCAAGGGATGCCGGGGTAGGCATAGGCTTGTACAATGGGGTAGTAAAGTTGAGAGGCCCAGAGGCTTAATCCTGCCCTGGTCTGTGCTTTGCCAGTACAATCCATACAATAATATCATCACAACCCCGATTGTAGACTGCCCTCCAAACACACTGATCTTCACCGGATGGTCAGGAGGAACTTTGTGGGCTTCATAAGAGATGTTGATCTTAGACAGAATTGGAGACCAGAAATCCAACAAAACAAACATTTTCTACGGTCATCAGCTGGTGATTCAAGCCTTTACCCCCTCTCCCCCTTTTTTGACTGTGAACTTGAGTCCTAGTAATTCAGACATGT
Organism: Hypanus sabinus; assembly: GCF_030144855.1. Lineage (NCBI taxonomy): Eukaryota > Metazoa > Chordata > Chondrichthyes > Myliobatiformes > Dasyatidae > Hypanus > Hypanus sabinus. Next base: position 4,744,956 of record NC_082714.1, read on the forward strand.
TGACCACTTTGATGCTCAGGGGAAGCCTGAATATCATCAAATGGAGATTCTGTGAATAATTGTGGATGTCATTACATTGCGATGACATCTTGTCCTGCAAAATGAATGAAATCTCACCAGCCTGTGCGTAATGACAAAACAAAACATAAAACAAGTGCCAAGTCTTGAAGGCAGAGCTATGCCAATACCAAAGCCTGCCGAATCCAGTGCCCAGCAGCTGCATCCTCTGTAACCTGGCCTATCCAGTGCCCACATCCCTGTAACCCTTCCAATCCAGTGCCCACATACTCTGTAACCTTTCCCCATCCAGTGCCCAGCAATTGCAGTCCCTGTAACCCTTTCCAATCCAGTGCCCAGAGCCGGTATTCTCTGTAACCTGCCCCATCCAGTGACTGCACACTCTGTGGCCCTTTCCCATCCCGTGACCACATCCCCGTAACCTTTCCCCATCCAGTGACCACACATTCTGTGACCCTTCCCCATCCAGTGACCACACATTCTGTGACCCTTCCCCATCCAGTAACCACACATTCTGTGACCCTTCCCCATCCAGTGACCACACATTCTGTGACCCTTCCCCATCCAGTGACCACACATTCTGTGACCCTTCCCCATCCAGTGACCACACATTCTGTGACCCTTCCCCATCCAGTGACCACACATTCTGTGACCCTTCCCCACCCAGTGCCCAGCCTTTGCAACCCTCTCCCATCCAGTGCCTAGTGGTGGCACATAGTGTAACCTTCCCCATCCAGACCTGCAGTTGCATTCTCCACGAACCCCCTCCATCCAGTGCCCACATACTCTGTAACCTGACCCATCCAGTGCCCAGCGCCTGCAGCCCCATCCAGTGTTCAGTGCTGGCATACTCTGTTTAAAAAAAAACAAAAGAAAAGAAAAAGAAAAACCCATCCCACCAGTGCCTAGCGCCTGCATTCTCTGTAACCTTCCCCATCCAAGCCCTACAGTTGAATTCTCCGCAACCACCCCATCCAGTGTCCAAATTCCCTGCAACCTTCCCATCCAGTGACAAAGTGACCACAGTCTCTGTAACCTTCCCCATCCAGTGCCCCAGCATCTGCATGCTCGGTGACCTTCTCCAGCCAGTGCCCAGCGGCTGCATGCACAGAAACTTTCCCATCCAGTGCCCAGAGGTGTCAGACTCTGTAACCTCCCCCAGCCAGTGACCCCCCCACAGTTGCATTCTCTGCAGCCCTCCCCATCCGGTCCCCACCCAAGCTGCATTCTCTGTAAGCCTCCCCATCCAGTGCCCAGAAATGGCACTCTTTGTAACTCTCCCCATCCAGTCCCCCACCTTCCGCAGCTGCATTCTCTGTAACCTTCCCCATCCAGCCCCCCCCACCTTCCGCAGCTGCATTCTCTGTAACCGTCCCCATCCAGTGCCGGCATCCTCTGTAACCTTCCCCATCCAGTGCCGGCATCCTCTGTAACCTTCCCCATCCAGTGCCAGCATGCTCTGTAACCTGTCCCATCCAGTGCCTGCATCCTCTGTAACCTTTCCCACCCAGTGTCGGCATCCTCTGTAACCTTTCCCACCCAGTGTCGGCATGCTCTGTAACCTGTCCCATCTAGTGCCGACATGCTCTGTAACCTTTCCCACCCAGTGTCGGCATTCTCTGTAACCTTTCCCATCTAGTGCCGACATGCTCTGTAACCTTTCCCACCCAGTGTCGGCATTCTCTGTAACCTTTCCCATCTAGTGCCGACATGCTCTGTAACCTGTCCCACCCAGTGTCGGCATTCTCTGTTATCTTTCCCATCTAGTGCCGACATGCTCTGTAACCTGTCCCACCCAGTGTCGGCATTCTCTGTTATCTTTCCCATCTAGTGCCGACATGCTCTGTAACCTGTCCCACCCAGTGCCGGCATGCTCTGTAACCTGTCCCACCCAGTGCCGGCATGCTCTGTAACCTGTCCCACCCAGTGCCGGCATGCTCTGAAACCTGTCCCACCCAGTGTCAGCATTCTCTGTAACCTTCCCCACCCAGTGTCGGCATTCTCTGTAACCTGTCCCACCCAGTGTCGGCATTCTCTGTAACCTGTCCTACCCAGTGCCGGCATGCTCTGTAACCTGTCCCACCCAGTGCCGGCATGCTCTGTAACCTGTCCCACCCAGTGTCGGCATTCTCTGTAACCTGTCCTACCCAGTGCCGGCATGCTCTGTAACCTTCCCCACCCAGTGTCGGCATTCTCTGTAACCTGTCCCACCCAGTGTCGGCATTCTCTGTAACCTGTCCTACCCAGTGCCGGCATGCTCTGTAACCTGTCCCACCCAGTGCCGGCATGCTCTGTAACCTGTCCCACCCAGTGTCGGCATTCTCTGTAACCTTCCCCACCCAGTGTCGGCATTCTCTGAAACCTGTCCCACCCAGTGTCGGCATTCTCTGTAACCTTCCCCACCCAGTGTCGGCATTCTCTGTAACCTGTCCTACCCAGTGCCGGCATGCTCTGAAACCTGTCCCACCCAGTGCCGGCATTCTCTGTAACCTTCCCCACCCAGTGTCGGCATGCTCTGTAACCTGTCCCACCCAGTGTCGGCATGCTCTGTAACCTGTCCCACCCAGTGCCGGCATGCTCTGTAACCTGTCCCACCCAGTGCCGGCATGCTCTGTAACCTTTCCCATCCATGCCCAGCAGTTGTATTCTCTGCAACTTTCCCCATCTCTGGCGATCTCCCTACTAATTGACAGCGCCACCCGCAGCCAGCACAGGAGCCATGGAGAGAGGGGACGCGGGCAGGCAGCCTGGCAGGAAAATAAACATGACATCAACACATGAAATGTTTGAAGCTATTCCTGCAGATATTACTACTACTAATTTGTAGATGATGGAGGTGGAAAGGCTGGCGGGTAGGCCGTAGATAAGGATGGCGACGAGTTGCTGCGGACACTCTCCCCATCCGCTGCGCCGGTGGTAGAGTCCCCGGGCGCGGTCACGTGAGCGCCCGCGCCGCCATTTTGTCGGAGTCGGTATTTAGGGCGCAGCCGGAACGGAGCTAGCGAGTGCGAGAGCGGCGTCCATACCGCAGGGAGCCTTCGCAGCGACTCGGTCGGCAGCCACCAGCCCGCTTTGTGCCCTCCTCCTGTAGCAGGTCGTACTTAGGCCTCCCTACGCCCGCTGCGAAAGCCGCTGACAAGATGTCCACTCCTGAATCCCCCGAGTACTCTCCCTTCTTCGGCGTGATCGGCGCCTCGGCCGCCATGGTGTTCAGTGGTGAGTCAAGGAGGGTGAGGGTACATGGTGTTCAGTGGTGAGTCAGGGAGGGTGAGGGTACATGGTGTTCAGTGGTGAGTCAGGGAGGGTGAGGGTGGGGGTACCTGGTGCTGAGAAGTGTCGGAGGGTGAGGGTGGGGGTACCTGGTGCTGAGAAGTGTCGGAGGGTGAGGGTGGGGGTACATGGTGTTCAGTGGTGAGTCAGGGAGGGTGAGGGTGGGGGTACCTGGTGCTGAGAAGTGTCGGGGGGTGAGGGTACATGGTGTTCAGTGGTGAGTCAGGGAGGGTGAGGGTATATATGTGCTCAGTCCTGAGTGAGTGTGAGGGTATATGGTATTCAAGGGGTCGGGATGGGGGCAGGTGTAACCTGGACCAGTGTGCTTTGTGGGGGGGGGGGTAACTGGTGGTGAGTGGCGTTGGGGAGGGTAAGGCTGGGCTGGGAGAGCGTGTGGGGATGAATACCGAGGGGTTTTGGGTGGAGGTTACTGAGAAGGGAATGGGGGGGGGGGGAAGACCTGGACCAGGGGGTGAGTGAGGAGCAGACATGGTACTCGGTGGTGGTGGGGGGTAACCTGAGGGTGGACGGCGGTAGTAGTGTTTTTTGGGGCATGTTCCGCGGTGTTCGGTGGTTTGGCACCCCGGGTACGCCTGGTTTGATATTGGTGAGGACACCCCCAGCTCTAGGGGTTCAAATGGGGTAAAATGTTTCCGCACTCCGATCCGTCTTGTCGGCGTCTCCGTGGACATGTTACCCGTTCCTTCAGCTCCCGGCGCCGGGCCTGCGGCGAACTCTCGCTCGGCCGCCAGACGACGGCGGACGGTTCGGCACTTTCCGTGACCGGCAACGGGGCGCTCGGGTGTTTCCGCCGGGTATCTCGGTGCTGCAGAGCGGAGGCGGGGAACGCTCGGCAATTTCCGGAGCGGCTGTCCCAAGACGGTCATATGACTCGGTGCGTATGAGCGTTCTCGCTTACGTGGACTGCAACATTTTACTTTCTGATTCGAAAATATCCCTGCATTTTCAAAGATTAATTCTGTCCCTCTGCCATCGCAGAATGAAAGGGTCACGTGTCTGACTTGATGACATTGACATTGTAATTTTATTGGGATGTTGAAATCAGAATCTTTAAAGCGTGGCTATTTTCCAGCAGAGATCATTTGTCCTGTTGCTGGTAACTGCAGAAGAGCTGTGACTGGCATGTAATTTAGGAGCTCGTTACCTTTTGAATAAATCCCTTTTCGTTGAAAATGGATTTGTATTGTATTGGCATAGTGTGGAGAGTGGCCAATCCTGTTTAAAGGTTGGTTTGTTATGCCAAATATTAGGATTCAAAGTAAGGTCTTAAAGCCCTTTTACCACCGCCTAGTCCTCCCATTTCAATTCTTCAGGGTGGTCTCATTGAAAGTTGTGATTAACACCTACCTGACCTGTGTTCCTCCAACATTTTGAAGAATTTGCTTATGATTTATCTGCATTTTTAACAAGCGAGGTAGCCATTTTGGGTTTGCCTAGCTGACTTCAAGAATCACATCAGTGATGAGGAAATTTGTAATTTTTTTTTCAATGAACTTTACAAGATTAATCCCTGTGCAAGATTAAGGAAAAGATGGGTCCATCTTAGCCTTTTACTAAGCCTTTTAGTCCATCTTACTCTTAGCCTTTTGAGCAGTCATTATTCCCACAATTAACTTTAACCTTTGAACATGGGCTACTGTTAATTATGTTAGCCATAGCTCAGAATGCATGCATCCCAGTCCAAAATGTTGACTGTTTATTCATTTGCATAGATGTTGCTGGGTTCCTCTAGAATTTTGTTGCTTTAGATTTCCAGCATCTGCAGAATGTGTTTATGGAAGGCTTAAGATGTGAGGGCAACAACTGATGGTTTGGTTTGTAACAGAACAGGACAGTAACTGGTTATGTTGTCTATGATTGGACTTGTGCTGTTAACATAGTCTTTAACTGCAGTGATCTGCCTCCAGTTGGTTAATAGTACTTGATAGTTCAGCATCAGTCTACTTTACTTATGTAGCCATTGGTGGTTGTGTCTTTGGAGTGGGTATTTAACTAGGTTTGTTCCTAAAATGACATTCCTTGAATTGAGATAGCCCTGGTCAATATTTGTATCAGTTGGCTTTGAGTAAATTGTCTAGTCACAATGTGGAGTTTGATTTGTGTTCCATGTGACCACACAGTAATGTCCTAAGGATTGCACATCAGGGCTAACAAAAGCTTAAGTGTAGATTCTTCATTGAAGGAAAGGGGGGGGGAGGGCTTTGGGGCTTCATTGTTTCTATCATTCATTCTATAGGGTTTCTTTTGTGGATGTCATGAATGGTATGAATTTCAGGCTGTATACTTTTAAAATGATCTTAAAATAAACCTATGATTCTTAAACAACTTTGATGCAGCTGCTGTTAGCAGCTTCTCTGGTTCATTTTGCACTGGCCTTGATTGTAGTATCTGGCTTGTGACTTGACAAAACACTTTATTTGTTTAACTGCTCTAGTGTTTTGTGCACTAATTGGGTATTACGTGATCTTGCTGCATCTGATATCCTGAGGGGAATTTTCATTTCAGAAGTGGTAGTGTCATATGCTAGATGATGTTGCATCACATTCTTTAGGAACCTTGATCATGGGTTGAAAAAGTTGAGTTTTTAATTCTCTAGCCATGGTCTTCCAAGTACTCAGTTTACCAGTGGCAATGAGCAAGTTATGTTTTGGAGAAAATTTATTTTACAGCTTAAATGTGAGCCTTTGCCAAAATCAAATTCTGCTTTTCTATTCTGACCATGCAGTTTCCTCAGTGGTTATTAGTATGGTGCTTTCCATCTAGATGTACAAACATTAGTTAGCAGTAGGTGACTTTAATGTAGCTGCCACTTAAGCTTGTGCTCTGATTATAACCTTGCCTGTTTTCCTGTAGAGTACTCATAACTTGTCATCCCTAATCATCAGGAACTCCACCTTAATTATCTATGGAGGGAAATAAAATCTCACTGTGTATAACCCTGAGATTCACTTACTTGCAGGCATTCACAGTGAATAGAAAACAGAATTAATGAAAGACTGCATGAGATGGGCAAACAATTTGCAGAAGACTGAACTTTGTGAAAACAAATATGTATATTGACGATGTGATGAGTTCTTGAAAGTGAGTCTAAGGACAGGTTGGGGGAGCAGTTCAGTGTTGGTGAGTGGAATTTTTTTTCCCTGAAGAAATCAGCTGAAAATGCTTTGGAGGGGTGGTGAGGTTGTTAGTTTGGAATGCTGCCTTCAAAGTATTTGCACTCGAGTGTAGAATAGCTTACAGTTTAATTATTGTGGCTACCTTCTCATTAATGTAATTTGCTGAAAGGAAGCCTGTTTGGTAAAGTTGAATGATTTGCCAGATTGACATTCTGATCTCAATTTATCATTAACCTAGTCATCTCCTGTTGTGGTGGAAGGCATTGAATCCTTAGTGGATTACAGGCAAATAAGCAGACTGGTCCCCCTAACCTTGACATTGATCTAAAGAATTTTGTACTGTTGTGTTACAAAGTAGCTTAAGATTGAATCAACTATCCAGTCTTGTCCTGAGTTGTTTAAACAAGCTCTTTCCAATGGCTAAAGTTGTCTTTGGTTGAGACTTGTTAAAGCAGGTTTAGAATGGAACATCCCACCAAATGCGGCTGAAGTATAATCAAGTATTCCATAAAGACCAGTGTGACTTGTTAATGTCTAAATTTTTAACTTATTTGTTGCACAACTAAAGACTCCCTCCCTTGAAAGTGAAACATTTTGTTATAGGGAAGTAACTGAATGAATACTGGTTAAACTGGTTCAGTTTAGATTCTTGTGTTGTCATTTGCCTCGTGTCTCATTTTGCTCCCTTTGAGAACGTTTTCCTTAAATACTATATTCATTTTTAACTTGCTGAACATACTTTAAATAATCTAGTGAATTTAACAATTGTGGAGACTCCCTAAAATTACTAAACCAGCTAGCTTTGTATTTCAAGTACTAAAACACAGAAATGGGCCCTTTGGCCCCTCTAGTCAATGCTGAACTGTTCTGAGTCCCATAGGCCTGTGCTAACTTCAACTGTTGCACCCAGGTGGAAGGTCTAGAGCACCTCAGTGGAAATGAATGTTGAGATTAAAACTTGCCTTTGTTACTTTTGATTGAAGTATGAGGAATACCAGAGAGTGGGCATGACTAAATGCTAGTTGTCCATGCAGGGGTGACAACAGTTGTGGATCCACAAGACTGGAATGAGAGCAAAGCCTTGTGTTGAGAACTAGTTATCATGGAGAGTGCAATAAGCAAGAGTAAAAATAACAGATGGTGTTGTAATCATGAAGTATGATGAAATAATGGAATCTTGGTGATGTATCCACTATATCCTTAAAGTAGCAGGTCAGTTCATAATCAGTCCTGAGTTTTTAAACTAAAATTGAAAGCTGTAAACTCAAATGAGAATCTGAAGATGCCAGAAATCTAAAGCACTGTGCACAAAATGCTGGAGGAACTTGTCCGGTCAGGCAGCATCTATAGAAAAGAGTAAACGCTGGATCAGGCAGATTCTTCATTGGGATTGGAAAGGAAGGGGAGAAGTCAGAATAAGTTGTAAACTTGGCTAGCTCCATGGGAAGTAACCTCCCCAGCACTGGGGATACCCTCAGAAGAGAGCTTCCATCATTAAGAACCCCATCATCCAGGACATGCCCTCTTCTCATTCCCACCATTGAGGAAGGAGGTAGTCTGAAAATGCACATTTCGAGAACAGTTCCTCTACAATCAGATTTCTAAATGAACACTAGCTCAGTTTAAAATTTTTGCATTAATTTAATTTTGTATATGCTTGTAATTTATAGGTTATTTTGTAATGTACTACTGCCACAATAACAAATTTCATGATGTGCCAATAAATCTGATTCTAACTTTATTCAGTATATTAAAAGAATAAGCCAGGCAATGTCTTTTCATTCGTACATTGTACTTACAGCCCTCGCTCTACAATAGCATAGGCTGCCTACAGCAACTCTGGAGTCGTCTGTACTGGCTTAGTCTTTCTAGTTGCTTATTGAAGATCCTTGAGGTTGTTGGAACGTCTGTAGCTCTGGGTTTTGATGAGATGTGGTTGCTAGCCCCATGCCCAATCCTTTTACAGCCAGGTGGAGTTTTACATGTATGGTGTTAAATTGCATTTTTTTTAAAAGCATTTGCCATTACTGCTTGCCCTGGGATGCTACACTATTCCAGTAATTGAAGGATCTCCTTACCAATCTGGCCCCTCCCTATCCAGAAGCTGAGTCATTCAAAGCAGAAGTGTTGGGTTGTGCTCATTGGTTGAGTATTGAACCACATTACAAGAAACGATGGCTTGTATTTGAGAATGTGCAAAGGAGATGGTCGAGGATTGGAATATTGAGGTAGAGGTTTAGTTTTGAACTGGTGGGTATACATTACAATACATGTACAAAAATAGTGAGGTAGTGTTCAAGGTCTCCATCTCATTCTTGATTATTTTATTTTTGTGCTTTTTGCACATTGGTTGTTTGTACTGTGTGATCTTTTGATTTTATTTGAATTTGCTGTATTGGCATGCAAGAAAACAAATCTCAGGTTATATGTGGTGCCATGCATGTAATTTGATGATTTTGAACTTTTGAAAGAACTCATTCATTCTGGGTAATATAAATAGTTTGGGAACAAGAGGGTGTGTTTGGGTAATTAGTAGGATTGGAGAGGTTGTGCCAGTGTTTCAAAGTTTGCATAGTTGTAACAAATTTGAACAGTTCAGGATGTGTACTTGGAACAGTTGTTACCTGCAGGGCTACAGACCAAGTAATTGAAGATGCCTGGCCTGCTGAGTTCCTCAGCATTTTGTTGTGATTTGTTGCTGTAACAATTTGAATTACCCCTTGTTTCCACTTTTAAGTTTGAGTGAACATGAACTGTTTGATCCAGATCAGTAGCACCATTTGAGGGGGTGTGCTACACACCCCGTCACTATGAGCCTATTTCCCAGTTGATTTGTGGTCTGCACCTTGTATCAATGACTTCATACTTCAGACATTTGAATGGGCCTCCCAATTCTTGGTGAAGATTAGTTTTTGTATCATAGATACATCAAAAAATACTGAAAAGTAGTGTTTGTGTCATTGACTAACAGTCTGAAGATGTGCTGGGGACAGCCCATAAAAACCGTTAACATGGGAGTAGAACTAGGCCATTTGGCCCATCAATCTGCTGTGCCCTTCAATCATGGCTGATCCTTCTCCTCTCCCCCCCCCCCCCCCCACAGCCCCACTCCCTGGTCTTCTCCCCAAAACCTTTTCAATCAAGAACCTATCAATCTCTGCCTTAAATACATCCATCAACCTGGCCTCCACAGCTGCCTGTGGTAACAAATTTCACAAATTCACCAACCTCTGGGTAAAGAAATATTACATCTGTTTTAAATGGATTCCCCTCTATCCTGAGGCTGTGCCCTCTTGTCCTAGACTCCCCCACCACGGGAAACCTCCTTTCCATATCTACTGTCTAGGCCTTTCAACATTCAAAGGGTTTCAATGAGATTCCCCCTAGTCCTTCTAAATTCCAGTGAGTACAGACCCAGTGCTAACAAATATTCCTTGTATGATAACTTTCATTTCTGGAATCATCCTTGCGATCCTCATCAGAACCCCCTCCAATGCCAGCAGATCTTTTCTTGGAGGAGGAGCCCAGAACTGCTCACAATACTCCAGGTGAGGCCTCATCATTGCATCCCTACTTGTCACCACACTTCTGGTGCCAACATAGCATGCCCACAATTTACCAGCTCTAACTATCTTTGGTGTGTGGGAGGAAGCCCATGTGGTCACAGGGAGAATGTGCAAACTCCTTACAGACAGCAGCAGGAATTGAACCATGCAGCTTGCCTTGCCCCAGTTTTCCTCTCCTGGCACTTGAAGGTTTTGAACTTTTGGTAATGTTAAAACTTGATTATTTGCTTTTCTGTAAAGTGGTTACATTTTAAATGGTGTATTTAAGTTCATTGTTTATGTAATCTACTTGTCCTGAAATCTTTACCTCTTATAGTCATCTGTAGATGGAGGTGATAATTGAATTTGCTGCTCAAATGCTCTGCCATTGTATCTTGAGTTAATGAGCTAATAGAATTTGCAGAATTGCACAAAGTATGAAATTGGTTAACAAATCTCACCAAGCAGAACAGTAGAATTTTTAGAAAGCTGGTCACTTTCCAGATGTTACAAAATGTAAAGGCACAGAACCAGAGGCCTCAGTTTAAGAATAAGGGGTAGGCCATTTAGAATGGAGCTCAGGAAAAAAATTTTCACCCAGAGTTGTGGATCTATGGAATGCTCTTCCTTAGAAGGCAGTGGAGGCCAATTCTCTGGATGTTATCAAGAAAGAGGTGGAGCTCTTAAAAGATAGCGGAGTCGAGCGATATGGGGAGAAGACAGGCACAGGGTACTGATTGTGGATGATCAGCTGTGATCACATTGAATGGTGGTGCTGGCTCAGAGCTGAATGGCCTACTCTTGTACCTATTGTCTATTGGAACAATAGACTGCTAGTTTTCTTGGTAATGTGGGTTGACCTTCAACCATCTACAAAGTGTTTGATAAATGGATTTTTAGTTTGGCAAGCAGCATACCACAGTTTTGACTGACAAAGCTTTCAGCTATTGTAGCCAAACTTGCTCTGAAAGATCTGATGGAGCAGCTTGAGGAAACAAAGGAATACAGATGGGGTAAATGGAGATCAAAGAATTGGGATTATTTTGGAAGAAATTAAAGCCAAATGTAGAATAGTCTTTTGTGAGTGTAGGGAGAGTGGAAGGTAAAGTGATAGAGAAGCGGTGCCACCGGAGTGCAGGTCTTTGGGCCATATCTCAAGCACTGGCTGCTTTCTCAGTTTGCTGTGGATATGTGGAAAAGCTTCAGATGTTGGATTAGTTTTGGGCTACATTTAAGTTTGGGTGAGTGAGCTAGTTATTAGCTGGGACTAGGTGAGGAAAAATAGTTTGGCACAAATTAAATGGGTTATGGGGAAATGACATTTTTTCCATTGAGCTGTGAAAGGTTTTTCAAGAAGGGTTGTATTGAGTCCTATTTCGGGTGATGGTCAACCAGTTAACAAGTCTCGAGTTGGGCTTTAAATTGTCCTGATGTGGTCACTTGGAATTTAACGTTCTGTGGTAATACTGAATGCTGGATTCTTAACAGGTTAGTGTCTCTGGAGAGGGTGTTTTGAAAACTTCCTGATGAAGTCTCAACTTAATGTCAACTGTTTATTTCATTTCCATTGACGTTGCCAGACCTGAGTTTCTCCAGCATTTAGTATTGCTCTGGAACCCCAGCGTCGGCAGAATATTGTTTGATATTTCTCCTGTGGGATGTGGTGTCCTTGCTGTTGCAGTCAGGAATCGGAATGGACTTCTCTCTATTTTAGAGATGTAGCTTGGGACAGGCCTCCTTATCACAGGGCAATTTACAATGACTGATAAACCTACTAACTGGAATGTCTTTGGACTGGGAGGAAGCCAGAGCACCCGGAGAAAACCCAAGAGTTCAGAAGAAGAACAGAAACTCTCTACAGACAGTATTAGAGATGAACTCTGATACCCTGAGCTGTAATGGTGTTCAAAGTCCATTTATGATCGAAGTACAGTCAGCTCTCCATATCTGTGGATTCAACCAACTGTGGATCAGAAATATTCAAAAAATTCCAGAAAGTTCCAAAAAGCAAAATTAGAATTTGCCGTGTGTCGAGCACTATGCTGAATCCACAAGAATGAAGTGATGTGTAGGCATCCCCTGCTGTAGCCTCCCACCATTTTACAGATCCTCAGTCTCTTTCCAGCACTCATTGTTTGAGCATTGTTCACCTTGCATTTTGTTTACTACTTGTGAGCGAGAGGAAGGAGCTTTGGGCTAATAAGGGATGGCTGGCTAGCTGTGTAAAGCGCTACAGCCTCAGGAACTTAAAGATTATGAGAGATTGGCATTGGCTGCCATTAGCTTTTTTTTTTGCATCTTTCATGAAATTGGTTTGAGGGGATCACTAACAATTTGAGTGCTCTTAACCTTAAATTGCTGAATTGTAATTGGGGTGGTATGGTAGCATAGTGGTTTGCACAATGCTTTACAGTACTGGTGACCCAGGTTCAATTTCCACCACTGTTCATAAGGAGTTATTCCCCATGACTGTGGTTTTCCTCTAGGTGCTCTGGTTTCCTCCACAGATCAAAGACCTACAGGCTGGTATGTTAATTGGTCATTGTAAATTGCCCTGTTAGACTATGGTTAAATCAGGCACTGTTCAAAGGGCCTGTTCTATGCTGTATGTCAAATACTGTACTGGGGTTTGACAGATTTGGCACTAGCAACATCTTGTAAAAAGGTTACTAATTACAGTAATGCTTTGTGACCAGTTGTCTCAGGATAAAATGAAACATTGAATGTCTGAGCTGAATTTGACACCAAGCATCTATGTCTACATAGATTCATTTGCTCCCATCTCATTGACCAGTACTTTTGGGAACATCTGGTGGCTTGTCTATTGGGAAATCTGTCTTCTAATGTAATGCAACATTGAAGTTCCTACTTCAGTGTTGCATCATGGCCCAAGTCATGAGACTCTACTGGAATTGTATGGGTAGAGGAAGTGGTCCTGGAGTCTCAGTATTGACCACACTGACATTTTACAACTTGACAACATTGTCCTCAAGTGGTTTGGGTCCATTCTGCAATTATTCAGAAATATGATGGCAGAGGGAAGCTGTTCCTGAATCATTCAGTGTGCCCTCAAGCTCCTCAATCTATTTTAGCCAATTTCAATCATGATACAGCCCCTCACACCACGATCAACAGGTTGGCGACCACTATCGACTGGTCGATCTTTGAGACTTCCCTGGGAAAAAAAATCAAAAATAAATACACAAATACTGTTGAGAGATTGTTTCCGGGTTGCGGGGTTTTAGTTCCGTTCTTTCTGTCCAGTGCGCATGCGTGTAGCTCCCTGCACTACACAGTGTAATTCAACACGTACAAACAAGCCAGATGAACTCAGCAGGTCAGGCAGCATCCATTGAAATGAGCAGTCAACCTGCTGACTGCTGAGTTCATACAGCTTGTTTGTACGTGTTGATCTGACCACAGCATCTGCAGTGTACTTTGTGTTTACACTGTGTAATTCAGTGGTCCCCAACCACTGGGCCGTGAGGAAACAATGAGCCAGCTGCACTTTTCCTCGTTCCCTGTCTTGCCCACTGTTGAACCCACGCGAGGTCATTAGTCACCTAAATGCAGTGATACTCATGTGCCAGGGATCACTGGTTCGCCTCGTTCTGCTGGCAAGAACCATCGATGCTGCTGGCCTGGAGCACTGCCGGCGGGAAGTGCCATTGCTACTGGCCTGGAGCGTGGACAGATGGGTGCTGCCTCTAAACCTGTTTAGCACACTGAATGTTCGTGGTGAACCCAGTGTTAAAATATTTGCAGACAACCTAATTTGGGCTCAGGGTTCCGTAGGTATCAAAGCAGCTACTGCGCTGTGATCTACTGAAACAAAGTTTTGTTGACCGGTAGACCCTACAAGGGGGGCCTGTCACACTCCTCACTTGGTAGCTCTCTCTGGACTGGAACCGCCGTGGCTCCAGCACAGGCACTTCCTGCCCTGACCTTGTCCTCTCACCCCACCCATGACCAGCCGCACCTGACCAGGGCGTCTGGCGGCGGGCGGGTGGAGGCTGTCTAATGAGGCAATGAAGCCCTCAAAACTACTTCAGTACCCTGAGTCAAAGCACCCTGCATTTAAAGACAACTTCGCTGAGTTTTTCTGAGTGGAAAAAACATAGGCAAGCGGGACAAAAGCTGAGTGCTGAGAGCTGCTAAAACTACATTGTGGAATAGATTGGGCATAAGGAACCTGCTTCAAGTATCGCTATTTTCCAGTTGTGTTTAACACCACTCCCCCACTGGTTGGCCAGTTGGCAAGAATATTGTCAATATTAAACTGGTCTGTGGTGCAAAAAAGGGTGGGTACCCCTGATGTTTATATATTATTTCTACTTATGGGTTGTGGGGTTTTACTTGTGGTCGCTTCTGCCCCGGTGCATATGCGTGTAACTAATTGATATGGGGGTCGATCTCACCTTTGACTATGGCGAGATAGGGGACCTTGGGCTTAAAGGTTGGTGACCACTAATTTAGTTGATGTTGTGTTGCTGGTAGTTTAAATTTAGCACGTGGAGACCTCAAGCTCTGTATACTGTCTGGGTCACCATGGACTTGGGGTCAGTACTACGGTAAAGAGGTTCCAGGCACACTACGTATATGCCACTGTCTTGACCTGTCAGTTTGAATGCTCAAATTAGATAAGTATTTATAACTGTAACTTGAGTTTACTGAATGCTTCAAGTCTGTCTTGTCCTGTAAATAGTTAACTGACTTACTGGTAGTGAGTGTCGCTTGTCCTCACTCACCAAACCCACGAACCTGATTTCACACATCAGCTGGAAATTGTTGGGTTTGGCAAAACCCCAAGATCAAGGGATCCCTTGTGTCCTTAGACTCTGTTAATGGTAGGAGTCCATGGCATAAAGGTTGGGGGCCCTGCTGTAGAGTGAGACAACATCTTCATTACAGTACTGAAGTTCTGTATTCCTGGATTAGTCATGTTTAGTCAAGTTGTTCCATACAAGATGACAAACTAGAATCTTTTTTACAAAATGACAAAATGCCTTGCTCTAGTTGGTCTGTATTTACATCACTGCTATTGTAAACATTCAAAACTCGCCCCCAACTGCTGGGTTCTCACAGGGACTCCCAGCTTGTGTAATTTCTTACTCCAACTATGGATCAGTAGAGGAATTGGATCAAGTTTGTCATTCAACCATACACATACAGCCAAACAAAACATGTTCCTGAGGCCAAAGTGCAAAACACAGTACCACCAGTCACTTAGCACAAAGCACAATAACATAATTAGGGTAAAA